>NW_006921719.1:8359849-8369145 GCF_000298275.1 Orycteropus afer afer
AAGCAGCCATCTAGATGCAACAATGGGTCTCTCCTCGTCCAGAGCAAAGAAGAATGAAGAAAACCAAAGATTCATGGAAACAACTATTCCTCATGACTGATACCACATGTGATCCACAGCCTGTATGACTGTGAGACCAAAAGAACTAGATGGTGCCCAGCTACCATTGTCAACCACTCAGGGGGATTTATATAGGAGATCCTGGATAGAGAGGGAGAACAGTATGGAACAAAACTCAAAATCATTTGGGAAAAAGAAAAAGGGGAGACCAGATTTGCTGGTCTGATAGAGCATGGTAGAACCCCTGAGACTATGGTCCCTAGCTGCCGTTCAGGTCTGGAATAGAACCCACACCTGTGGCTTCCAGCCAAACAAAAGACAAGCATATGAGTTGAACGTTTACCTGAGGTAGATCCTTGGAGAGATTAATCATGGGAGAAAAAAGGGCTGTTTATACACAGGGAGACAGCTCAGGGGACAGGAGTACATGGAGGGATGGACACAGAGAAGAGGTGAGAAGGAAGTGGGAGGGAAGCTGTTGCATTGGGGTAAACTGTGGTCAATGTCATGAGACAAAGTATATGTGAACTGTTGTATGGAAAGTGAATTTGCTCTGTAAATTCTTACCCAAATAATAAAAAAAAAATGTTGCTTTCTACTTATCAGTGAATGAATAACTGGAAGAATTCTGGTTCCATTCACAAAGTAAAGAAGCCACAGAGGGGAGCTACTAAAAGGAATGAGAAGGAGCTCAATGTACTGATTTAGGAAGACTTCCAAGATATATTGAAAAGTGAAAAAGCAGGGTTCAGGACAGTATGTATACTGTGCTGCTGTTTTTGTAGGAAATAAAAGGAATATTTATACGTGTATATAAAAATACATGTATAAGAGAGACCAGGATGTGAGCCAGTAGAAGGTTTGGAACAGTTAAAGGAGACCAGGAAGTGAGCTGGTGGTGGGTTTGGATCAGCTATGGGAGACCAGGAAGTGAACAGAGTGGTCTGGAACAGCTAAGAGAGATGAATTTGTCTGTCAGTTTATCATACTGTACTGGCTTGAGTCTTGCCACTGGTGTTTCAAATGCCATCAGGGTTAACCTATGGTGGACAGGTTTCAGCAGAGCTTCCCGACTAAGACAGACTCAGAAGAAGGAAGAGGTCATCCACTTCTCAAAGAATTGGCCAGTGAAAACCTTACAAATGGCAGTGAAACACTGTCTGATATATTACTGGAAAAGTTTATGAATAGCTCTGAAACATTGTCTGATACAGTGCCAGAAGATGAGCCCCTCAGGTCAGAAGGCACTCAAAATACAACTGGGGAAGAGCTGCCTCCTTAGAGTAGAGCCGACCTTAATGATGTGGACAGAGTAAAGCTTTCAGGACCTCCATTTGCTGAAGTGGCACAACTCAAAATGTGAAGAAATACCTGCAAACATCCATTAATAATTGGAACATGAAATGTAAGAAGTATGAATCTAGGAAAATTGAAATTTGTTAAAAATGAAATGGAATGCATAAAGATCTATATCTTAGGCATTAGTGAGCTGAAATGGACTGGTACTGTTCATTTTGAATCAGACAACTGTATGATCTACTATGCTGGGAATGACAAATTGAAGAGGAATGGAGTGGCATTCATCATCACAAAGAACGTTTCAAGATCTATCCTGAAATACAATAGGATAATATCCATATGCCTACAAGGAAGACCAGTTAATACTACTGTTACTCAAATTTATGCACCAACCACCAAAGCCAAAGATGAGGAAATTGAAGATTTTTACTAAAACTTCTGCAGTCTGAAATTGACCGAACGCGCAATTAAGATGTGTTGATTTTCACTAGTGATTGGAATGCAAAAGTTGAAAACAAAGAAGAATCACCAGTAGTTGGAAAATATGGCCTAGGTGATAGAAATGACACTGTAGATTGCATGATAGAATTTTCCAAGACCAATGACTTATTGCAAATACCTTTTTTCAACACACAAACGGTGGCTATACATGTGGACTTTGCCAGATGGAGTACACAGGAATCAGTTTGACTACATCTGTGGCAAGAGGCCATGGAGAAACTCAGTATCTTCAGCCAAAAGAAGGCCAGGAGCTGATTGTGGAACAGACCATCAACTGCTCACATGAAAGTTCAAGTTGAAACTGAAGACAATTAAAACAAATCCATGAGAGCCAAAATAAGCCTTGGTTATATCCCTTCTGAATTTAGAGACCATCCAAAGAATAGATTTGATGCATTGAATACCAGTGACCAAAAACCAGAGGAATTGTGGGATGGCATCAAGAATATCATCCATGAAGAAAGCAAAAGGTCATTAAAAAGACAGGAAAGGAAGAAAAGACCAAAATGGATGTCAGAAGAGACTCTGAAACTTGCCCTTTAGCGAAGAGTAGCTAAAGCAAATGGAAGAAATGACAAGATAAAAGAGCTGAACAGAAGATTTCAAGAGCAGCTCAAGAAGACAAAGTCAATTATTATAATGAAATGTACAAAGACATGGAGTTAGAAAACCAAAAGTGAAGAACATGCTTGGCATTTCTCAAGCTAAAAGAACTGAAAAGGAAATTAAAGCCTTGAGTTGCAATATTGATTCTATGGAAAAAATATTGAATGATGCAGGAAATATCAAAAGAAGATAGAAGCAGAACTGGCTGGTTGACTTGCAGTGGGGTCAGTTGTACGTTGTCAGGGAGAGGGCAGAGCTGCTCAGAAGCTGGACAGGGTGTTAGCTACTAGGTAGTCAGGGAATGCAGCTTATGCTTGGGAAATGTGACCAGACAGTTTACACCACCTGACAGCCCACCATGCGGCCTGAGTCCTGGCTCAGAATCTAGAGTGGAATCTAACCCAGCCCACACTGCTGGGGCATACTGTCTCTGGATGTTTAAGGGGGTCCTGGCTGTACTGGTGTGGGGCCGGCTCTGCTTTCCAGCAGGGTGTGGGTAGTGTGTCAGTGAATATCCAGGCACTCTTGTGCCTTGATGACTGCTCTTGCCAGTGTGGTGGTGCTCTCAGTAGAAAGCTAAATAGGATCAAGAGTTAGCAGACTGTGGCCTGTGGGCCAAGTCCAGCCTGCTGCCTGTTTTTGTAAATAAAGTTTTATTGGCACATAGCCTCACCCAGTCAGTTACACATGGTCTACTCCTGCTGTGGACCAAAAGCATCTGCAAGCCACGTTTGCTTTCACACTGACTGGTCCAGAGGGTGGGTTGCTGGTGTCAGGAATGTGCTTACAAGTGGAGGAGGGCAGGTAAGGCCAGCTGAGTTGGGCCACCTTCACCTCATTCCTGGCCCCACAGCCTGGGTTTTGGGAGCTGCTAGTAATGTTTCCTCCTCACTTTGACTGTTAGGTCTCCAAGGGAAATGGGCTTCTTTTACACTGAGATCTGAGTGGGTTTCTGAAGGCTGCAGAAGTGGTCCTGGCTGGCGCCAGGTGCAATGCTAGGCTGATGGGTACATTGTCGCTTCAGTTCATGGTGTATGTGGCCTGTGCCTGTAGAAACCTCAGCCTGGTTTTGGCTCTCATGACTCCAGTGAGTGGCAGGACGGCAGGGTGATTGGGCCTGCAGCCTGGTTCAGTCTTGCTGTTAAATGGGCCCCAAACATCTCCTGGCTTGGCCTTGGAGGGCACTGGGCAGCAGCAGGCCCAAGGAAAGAAGCCCAGAGAGGTTGGCTTCAGCCAGGGACATGGCTGCCAAGGTGTCCTTTCCCATCCAGTTTTTAGGCTGCGTCTTCCTGAGTTTCAGAAACTCTTGAGGTTGACAGGGTGGATCCTGCAGTTTCTTCAGTGTTTGTTACTCAGTTTCACATGGTGACAGACACCTCCTTCCCAGACCAGAACAGACTTGGTTTTGGAGAACAGGCGTATGCAGGGTTGGGGCACCTTTGTACAGGTGAGCTCACAGTGCCAGCCTTTGAAGCCTGGGCTGTAGGCACAGTTATGGGTATTGGTGCCAGGCACACAGTTTCCGCTGTTCTGACGGGTTTTCTGAGCAGTCCCTGGAGCCATCCTCACTCTCTTTGTGGCCGGGCTTGGACAGCTGCAGGGCCAGGCTGACAGGCTTGGGGGCTCCCTCTAGGGTCTCCAGCTGTGCTGGGGCTGTGGGCTGCACTCTCAGGGTGACTGACTTGCTGGGTAGGCTGCTGAACCTGGTACTCACGTGTCCCCTGCTGTCCACCAGCTCGGAGAACCTGGGGGACTGGGTCACTGGATCAGGAGTACCTTGATCACTGAGCAGACGCAGCTCCAGCAGGAGTGCTGTAGGGGGCCTATTCTGGCCCCCGGGGTGCCTGCCCGGGTGCCAGCATCTGTCAGTGCTATCCCTCTGGGAGGTGATGATGTAGAGGTGGGCAGGCTCACTGTGCACCTGGCCCTGCTCTGTGTTCTGCACAGCCGTCACTGAGAGCTGGTACCACCACCCAGGAGTGAGGTCGCAAACCATGTAGGACACCAACTTTCTGTTGGGGACGTAACTCTGGCTGGTGGGCATGTTGATGACGTAGGCCTCCAGCACAACGCCTGAGGAGGGAGCATCCCAGACCACGTGGGCAGAGGTGGCCATGACACAGGCAGCCATCAGGTTTGCTGGAGGCAGGAGCCAGGTCCACACATGTGGAGGGGCAGTGGCCAGACTCTCACTGAGGTTGTCCCCTGGCCCAGGCCCGCTGAAGGTGACCATCTGGATGGTGTACCTCCTTCCTGACAGTAGAGCCCCACATGTGAACTTGTCCACACTCCTGTTCAAGTTGGTGGACTGGTACCCACTGGCCTTGGGGTGGCGGATGGACATGTAGATTTTGCTGACTGTGGCATGGAGGATCTGGTGCAGAGCCCAGCACACAGAGATGGTGCTGGCTGTCACATTGGTGACCTCAAAGCCCTCAACAGGGTGGGGGCGCATGCAGACCAGCGTCACCGCGGGCTGGCTGACCTCGTTCTTGTTGTTGGCTTTGCACTTGACCAAGAACACAGAGATGCTGCCAGGGCTCACAGCTGGTGGGCAGAGTGGCCATGCTCTACAAAGTCCGTGTGGTGGAAGACGCCATCGGAAGAGGCATAGGTGACCATGTAGCTGTCCAGCATGTCAGATGCATCTTGGCTGAAAGCAAAGAATACCAGAAGGATGTTTACTTGTGTTTTATTGACTATGCAAAAGCAATTGATTGTGTGGATCATAACAAATTATGGATAACATTGAGAAGAATGGGAATTCCAGAACACTTCATTGTGCTCATGAGGAACCTGTACATAAAACCAGGAGGCTATCGTTCAAACAGAACAAGGGGGTACTGCGTGGTTTAAAATGAGGAAGGGACTGCGTCAGAGTTGTATGCTTTCACCGTAGTTATTCAATCTATGTGCTGAGCAAATAATCCGAGAAGCTGGACTATATGAAGAAGAGCATGACATCAGGATTGGAGGAAGACTCATTAACAACCTGCAATACTCAGGTGACACAGCCTTGCTTGCTGAAAGTTAAGATGACTTGAAGCACTTACTGATGAAAATTGAAGATTACAGTCTACAGTATGGATTACACCTCAATATAAAGAAAACAAATATACTCACAACTGGACTAGCAAGCAACATCATGATAAATGGAGAAAATATTGAAGTTGTCAAAGACTTCATATTATTTGGTTCTGCAGTCAACACCAATGGATGATGTACTGCACTGGGCAAATCTGCTACAAAAGACCTCTTTCAAGTGATAAAGAGCAGAGATGTCTCCTTGAAGACTAAGGTGCCCCTAACCCAAGCCATGATATTTTCAGTCGCCTCATAGCCATATGAGAGCTGGACAGTGAATAAGAAAGACAGAAGAACAGTTGATGCTTTTGAGTTGTGATGTTGGCGAAGAATACTGAAAGTACCATGGACTGCTAAAAGGACTAACAAATCTGTCCTGGAAGAAATGCAGCCGAGTGCTCCTTGGAAGGGAGAATGGCCAGACTTTGTCTCACCTATGTTGGTCATGTTGTCAGAAGGGACCATTCTCTGGAAAAGGATATCATGCTTGTTAAAGTGGAGGGTCAACGGTAAAGGGGAAGAGGCCCTCCACAATATGGATTGACACGGTGGCGGGCAACGATGGGCTTAGGTATATCAGGGATCATGAGACTGGCACAGGACCAGGCAGTGGTTTGTTCTGTTGTACAGTGTCACTATGAGTTGGAGATGACTTGATGGCACCTAACAAGAATGACATAAAAATATCCATAAGTTTTTTCTTCTAAAAGAAACTGGCAAGAGTCACTACCTCTAGGCAGAACTAGTTAGTTGATTGTGGGGACAATAGTGTGAGGGGAAATTAACTCTTCAGAAATTTTGTACCATGTACATGTATTGCCTGCTTATCTCCCTGGGTCTTTTAGGCAGTGAAGAGTATGGCAGTCCTCTCTCTATATATAAACTTTATTGCCTAGCAAGGTAAACGATTATATCTCTCTCTGCTGCCCTGAGACAAAGTCTGAGCTTGAGGCCAGATAAATTGCCTACAAATTGTCCCTTCTGTTCAGCCTTGAGGATGTGGTGATTAACTTACAGGAGCCCAAGTGGCGGAAGGCCAAAGGAGTGTTTGCACACCAAAGATAATGGCCCAGCATATGTCTGAGGACACATGTATGAATCTGAAAGCAAATAGATCTGTATAGTTGGTGAAAGCAATACACTACATTTACATTTTGGTCACTGTTAAATCTTTGTTACCTATCTGCTTATGGTCTCAAGGATCAAAGTTCGGATTAAACAGGTTGTTGAACCTGTTTCTGAAGTCAGCCAGCTGTCAGCCAGGCCTCTACCATGAAGCATTTTCAATAGGTTATGAATGAGAAATGTCCAGGCACGTTCTGTGGTTTAACTACTGATAGCACATTCATCTGTCAGTTTGCTGTACTGTGGTGGTTTGCATATTGCTGTGATGCTGGATGATACGCCACCAGTATTTTCAAACACCAGCGGGTCACCCATGGTGGGTGGGTTTCAGTAGAGCTTCCAGACTAAGACAGGCTAGGTAGAAGGAAGAGGCGGTCTGCTTCTGAAAAAAAAATAGCCACTGAAAACCTTATGAATAGCAGTGAAACACTGTCAGATATAGTGCCAGAAGAAGTGCTTCTCAGGTTGGAAGGCACTTAGTATGACTGGGGAAGAGCTGCCTCCTCATAATACAGGTGCCCTTAATGATGTGGGTGGAGTAAAGCTTTCTGGACCTCCATTTGCTGATGTGGCATGACTCAAAATGAGAATAAACAGCTACAACCATCAATTAATAATTGAAATGTGGAATATACAAAGTATGATCTAAGAAAACTGGGAGTTGTAAAAAAATTAAATAAAACACACAAAGATCAATATCCTAGACATTAGTGAGCTGAAATGGACTGTTGTTGGCCATTTTGAATCAGACAATCATATGGTCTGTTATGCCATGAATGACAAATTGAAGAGGAATGGTGTCACATTTGTTGTCAAAAAGAACATTTCGAGATCTATCCTGAAGTGCAGTGCTGTTGGTGATAGGATAATACCCATACACCTACAAGGAAGACCAGTTATTTAAATTTACACACCAACTATTAAGCCAAAAATGAAGAAATTGAAGATTTTTACCAACTTCTACAGTCTGAAATTGACCAAACATGCAGTCAGGATGCATTGATAAATACTGGTGATTGGAATGCAAAAATTGGAAACAGAGAAGCAGCTTCAGTAATTGGAAAATATGGCCTTGGTGATAGAAACAACCTGGAGATCATGTAATAGAATTTTGTAAGACCAGTGACTTCTTCATTGCAAATACCTTTTTTCAACAACAGTTTCACATGTAAATGTCAACTTTACATGTGGATTTCACCAGACAGAATATATAGGAATCAAATTGACTATATCTGTGGAAAGAGACAATGGAGAAGCTTAAGATCATCAGTCAGAATAAGACCAGGGGCCAACTGTGGAATAGACCATCAATTGCTCATATGCAGGTTTAAGTTGAAGCAGAAGAAAATTGAAACAAATCCAAACCTAAACTAAACCCACTGCCATCAAGTTGATTCTGACTCATAGCTACCCTGCAGGACAGAGTAGAACTGCCTCATATAGTTTCCAAGGCTATAAATCTTTATGGAAGCAGACTGCCTTATCTCTCCCCCACAGAGCAGCTGGTAGGTTCAATCCTCACAACTGTATCAATAAGCAACATTATGATAAATGGAGAAAAGATTGATGTCAAGGATTTCATTTTACTTGGATCCACAGTCAGCACCCAGGGAAGCAGCAGTCAAGAACTGAAAGGACATATTGCATTAGGCAAATCTGCAAAAGACCTCCTTAAAGTGTTTAAAAGCAAAGATGGCACTTTGAAGACTAAGGTGGTGTCTGACCCAAGCCATGGTGTTTTCAGTAGCCTTATATGCATGTGAAAACTGGACAATGAATAAGGAAGACTACAGAATAATTGATGCATTTGAATTGTGTTGTCAAAGAATATTGAGTATGCCGTGGACTGCTAGAAGAACAAACAGATCTATCTCAGAGGAAGTATAGCCAAATATTCCTTAGACGTGAAGATGGCAAGACTTTGCCTCTTTACTTTGAACATGTTCTCAGGAGGGACCAGTCCCTGGAGAAGGACATCATGTTTGATAAAGTACATGATCAGCAAAAAATCAGAAGACCCTCAATGAGATGGATTGACACAGTGGCTGCAACAGTGGGATCAGGCATAGTAATGATTATGAGGATGGCACAGGACTAGGCAATGTTTTCTTCTATTGTACATGAAGTTGCTATGAGTTGAAACTGACTTGACAGCACCTAAGAGCAACAACAGCTTACTGAAGTAAAGTCATAGTGGAAAAGCCTGAAGTCATGGTGCATTTTCTTTTCTTTCTAAAGTTGCCCAATCACTACATAAATGCCTCCCTTTAGAGTTTTTTTTTCTCTAGAAGAAAACAAACAAACCAAACTCACTGCCATCAAGTCGATTCTGACTCATAGCGACCCCCATTGGGTTTGTGACTCTGTAAATCTTTACGGAAGTAGATTGTCCCATCTTCTTTCTGTGGAACAACTGGTAGGTTTGAACTGCTGACCTTCTGGTTAGCAGCCAAATGCCTTAACCACCAGAGTTCCTTTTTAGAGCTTAAGAATCCACTATCTGGGCTTCCAGCAAGATGGCGGACTAGGCAGAAGGATTGCAAAGACCCTCTTCAACAAAGAAAAGGGAAACCAATTAACACAGACATAGAAGATAATCTTGGACCCCTGAGCCTTGAAGG
>NW_006921719.1:8384041-8393469 GCF_000298275.1 Orycteropus afer afer
AAAAAAAAAAAAAAAAAAAGAATCCACTATCTGAACTTAGTCTGTAAGTATCATGTTTAGTGTCGGTTAAAAAAGTCTCAGGGAGGGAGTGGAAGATTCCCTGTTGATTGGACAGACACCTTGAGCATTAAGATATTGCTAATTTTCCAACCTACAGAACAAGTGGGGAATTGGGCACATTTCCCACAGCACTGTCCCTAGCACTGTGCTTCCCTTCTCTTTATGCATTTACTCTTGAGCATTCATCCATTTTGATGTAGATGGGTCATACATCTACATCTCATTCTAACACAAGCTAAAGGCTTGTGTTTCCAGGAGTATACAGTACCCCTTCATCTGGATGACCTACCATCACTTTAGACTTAGTATATCCATTTTCTCCTCCCTATTCTACCTCCTTTCCTACTTACCCTTCATTCACTTACTCTTTCACCCATCTTCTCATCTCAGCTTTCCTATCTCTGTTAGTGATACCATCTTCAAGGCATGAAATCTCAGGAATGCCTCTTTTACCTTTTATTTCCAAGTGATCACCAGATGGTATCACTTCTTTCAATAGTTCTTAAAGTCCAGGTCTTCCTTTCTTTTGTTTCTCTTCTCATTACTTGACCCGAGCACCTAACTCATCAGCTCTAGGTGACTGCAGCAGCTATCTCCAGTCTTTCCCACAGCCTCCCCTGCTATCATCTAATCTTCCATTAAAAAAAAAAAATCACCGCCATCTAGTCGGATCCGACTCATAGTGACCCCTCCTTGGGTTTCCAAGGCAGTGTCACTACAGAAGTAGATTGCCCCAGTCTTCCTTCTGCGGAATGGCTGGTGGGTTTGAACCACCAGCCTTCTGGTTAGCAGTCAACAATTCTTCACTCTAATCTCCAAGGATCTCTGGAATGTGGACCCTGTCAGCCCTTAGACTTTCTCTGCTCTGGAACCCCTCATGCCAGTCAGACTTGTCTTCCTCTATTTTCCTTATATACCATGCTAGTTTTCACCTCTTTGCCTTTGCCATTCTACTTCTATACCCTGAAATGCCCTCACCTCCTCCTGGCACACTTTCCAGACTTCAAGGCACAACTAAAGTCTTACCTTTGATGAAGCCTTCTCTGGCCTGCAGTGTTGTAGTGCTCCAAACTATTTGTCTTCTTGATTATGTGCTAATTATTTTAGTCCTTTAATTGTCTCCAATAGAGTGTAAACTCATTTAGAATAGTGTGTCAGTATGTAATATTTTGTTGGTTATTCAGATAATACAAGACACTCAGAAATAGTTGATTGGTTGATATATAATGCCTAATCCAGTGCTTTTTTAAATTTTCAAAGTACTTTCATCTATAATATCTGATTAGCACAGCTAGGGGCCTATTTTCAAAAGCTAGAGTCTAATAGACTTTGACTTTTATGGGTTGCAACCACATTGTCAGCTTTCCCTTTGCCCCTTTGGTGAGATAATCTCTGGATGGACTCAAAAGGAGCCTGTGTTTCTCTGAGTCCTATGGGATCTGTGTGATGTGGCTTTGTGGACTTCTGGCTTCACCAGGTTCTAGCTATGGGACTTAGGCAACTCTCTTAAAGACTTCTTTGTATCTCAGTGTCTTCAGTTGTAAAACAGGAATGATACAATATTTCATCAATTTGACTAATTTTTTAGTAACATTTAACATCTTAACATCTCAGATCAAGATTTGTCTTACAACCAGTGGAGTATCATAGGTTAACTGGCAATATTTTTCTTTTTTAGTGGTACATAAAATAATGGTGTATTTTACATTCAGTGGTGTCTTGGATTGATGAAATACAGTAACATCTACCACTCAGTTATTTTGAGGATTTGCATTAGTGAGTTTGCATAGCCCAGTAAATAATGAACTTGTCTTACTTTTTTCCTACTGGTCTCTCTGCTTCCACTTTTATCCCCAAAAATATATTCTTTTCATAGATTTTAGACGTATTAAAAATGTGTTTTTTACAACTATGAGACCAGAAGAACTAGATGGTGCCCGGCTACCATTGTCAACCACTTGGAAGGGGATCATCAATGTAGGAGATCCTGGATAGAGAGGGAGAACAATGTGGAACAAAACTCAAAATCATTTGGAGAAAAAAAAGGAGGGGACCAGGTTTGCTGGTCTGATAGAGCCTGGTGGAACCACTGAGACTATGGCCTCTACCTGCCCTTCAGGTCTGGAATTGAACCCACACCTGTGGCTTCCAGCTAAACAAAAGATAGGCATATGAGTTGAACATTTACCTGAGGTGGATACACTCCTTGGAGAGAAAAACATGGAAGAAAGAAGGGCTGCTTATGCACAGGGAGACAGCTCAGGGGACGAGAGTGCATGGAGGGATGGACACAGGGAAGAGGTAACTATCAGGAGGAAGTGGGAGGAGAGCTGTTTCATTGTGGTAAATTGTAGTTAATGTCATGAGACAATGTGTGTGTGAACTGCTGTATGGAAAGTGAATTTGCTCTGTAAATTTTCACCCAAATCATAATAAAAAAATTCTAAAAAAAGAAAAAAAAAAAAAAAAAAAAGTGTTTTTGACTCTAACTCCTTTGTTTAAATTACACAGTAGCTCTATATCTCCCACTGCAGTGATTGTTAAGAAGCGGGGGGACGTAACTCACACCTTCCTTCTCCTTGCCTTCCTTGAAACACTTAAGAATGCCAAATGACACTGTGTGACTGAGGAAAATATGTTATGCAAATGAATTATCATGAGGTGAAAAACGGTTGGCGACCACGAGTGTAAAGCTGGGGCCCTTAGCCTGGCATGCAAAGACCCCCAAGATCTTTCCCAGCCTACCTCTCTTGCCTCACCTCTTGCCATTCCCTGCTTTGGACTTTGTGCTCTAGCAACACGAAATTGTTTGTATAACTTGTCTTTAGGGATTGTTACAGCTTTGTAGGTTTTTGACCAGACATATAAAAGGCTAGAGAGGGTGGAGCAGGGCCATTCTACAGGCAGTGCTTTAGCAGGAATAAAGAACTGAGGGAGTGGAGATCATCTCCTTGAAATCAGGTTTGAGGCTTTAGGTATAGCATTCAGACTTTTTTCTTTAGGTCAAATAAGTTGTGCTTCACTTGTCAGACTGCCTGCCATTTGGTCAGATGAGGCAGAGAGGCAGAATCCTAGCACAGAAGGCAGGGACGTACTATTTATTGCTCCAGAGGACACACGTAGAGCCAGTGGATGGAATTGGTAGATGTACGTTGTAGCTCAATACAATTAAGAATTTTCTGCTAGTCACTGCTGCTCAACAGTAACAGTAAGTAGCTCAAGAAGAGTAATGAGCTCTCTCACCCAAGTGAAGGATCTGCTCTGTCATGAGAGCCAAAATAGGATTCCTGCACTGGGAAGGAGGTTGGGAAAGTGGCCTCTGATTATAATTACAGTATTAACTAGCACTTAAGCATCAAGCATGGAATAGATAAATGCTTTATATTCTGTGTCTCATTTATTTCCCATATTATCTTTTTTCTATATCCTTAGGATAGGCTTGAGAGGTAAGAACTATAGTTCTCCCCATTTTACAGATGAAGAAATTGTGGTTTAGAGATATGAAATCTCAGTTTCTCCAATGTTATACAGCTAGTAAATGGCAGAGCCAGAATTCAGACCTTGGGTTCTCTGATTCTGGACTCTGCACTCTCTATCACTGTGCCACATTGCCCAGCTTTAGCACCCTAAGTGGAAAGGGGTATACTTGAGTCATGTTTTGTTAATAGATAAGCAACAGAGAAAGGATAAAATTCGAGTGGACAAGGCCTGGATCAGTGCTTGTGCTTAGCATTTGATAATAGTATTGAAAACAGGCAGATGATGAGGAAGATGAAATAGACTTGAAAACAATTAAGTCCTTTTAGATCATTATTTAAAAGTTACTTCACAGAGAACTCTGACTTACAATGTTGTTGTTGTTACAACATTGCAATCCTGTGTACAACAAAATGAAGCACTGCCCAGTCCTCAGTAAACTTCACAATCATTGCTGTGTTTGAGCTCATTGTAGCCACTGTGTCAATCCATCTCGTTGAGGTTCTTCCTCTTCTTCCCTGACTCTCTACTTTAACAAGCATGATTTGTCCCTCCAAAGTACATAAGATGAGGTCTTGCCATCTTTACTTCTAAGAAGCATTCTGGCTGTTCTTCTTGCAGTCCGTGTTATATTCAATATTCTTTGCCAATACCATAATTGAAAGGCATCAATTCTTTTTTGCTCTTCCTCATCCATTGTCCTGCTTTTGCATACATATGGGGCAATTTGAAATACCATGGCTTTGGTCAGACTCCATTTTATTCTTCAAAGTGACATCTTTGCTTTTGAACACTTTCAGGAGGTCTTTTGCAGCAGATTTGCCCAATGCAATACATCATTTGATTTTTTTGACTGCTGCTTCCATAGGCGTTGATTGTGGATCCAAGTAAAATGAATCCTTGATGACTTCAATATGTTCTCCATTTATCGTTGATGTTGCTTATTGGTCCATTTGTGAGGATTTTTGTTTAGTTTATGTTGAGGTGTAATCCATACTGAAGACTGTAGTCTTTGATCTTCAGTAATTTTTAAAAATGGTTAAAACAGGGTGGGAGGGGGTGAAGTATAGGGAAATAGGGAAGTACCTATGCAATGAGAATACTTTGCTGCAGTCAACTCTACCTCAAGACCTCAAGAGTATGAAACATTAAGCCAATAAATGAGTAATCCTTTTGTTTTTTTTAAAAAAAGAGCAAGTAGTAGCATGTAAAGAATAATTAATAAGTTGCTGGGTAATTTGTTATCCCTCTGCCTGGATGCCTTCTCCTCCAATTACCAGATAGTTTGGGCCCAACTTCCTCTGAACTTCCATAGCATTTTGTTCTTGATTCATAGTACTTATGACAGTCCACCTTTGATTATGGTTAATTTTGTATATATTTTATCTTCTTTACTTGAATCTTAATCCTTTAAGACAAGATCCAGTCATCTATGTTTCCTCCTCCTTGTTCATAAAGTTTTATGATATTAAGCATACTTGAAAGTAGACGTGGTTAGAGATTACATACTTGGGTGAAAATGAATAGATGCCATGAACCTAATGCATTTCCCTTGCTTATAGTAGGTTCAGTTGGGTCACATTATACACACATAGAACTTATACAAATCCAGCTTTAATTATTTGGCAAAAACAAAGAGAATAAAAATTCTAAATACAAGGTAATTCTGCCCACAGTTCTACTCAAATAGTGTATGTCAGGACTGAGTGTGAGATGGAATGTTGTAATGTGCTCTTTTTGTATCCTCTCTCATGTGACTTTAACAAGCATCTTGAGGTATTTAAAGTAGTGCTTCCAATGTTTAAAGATATAACACACATTTTTCAATCTTTGTGGTCCTAAACAAGCAAGCTAGCATTCAATTGAAGAAGGAAAAAAAGAAAGAAAGAAAGAAACTGAAAAAATAATCTATTCCCTTGCTGGAGGAAATTTTAGCCAGGTTGAACTTAGTAAGGCAGCCCTTTGAGACAGTACCATACTGAACAGCATGGGTAATTGAAGAGGTTTTTGACTATGTATGGTTCCCATCTTAACCAGTGATTTTAGAACTCAAAGATTATATAAAATGGGAGTCCACTAGATTCATTTGTTGTTCAAAGAGAAAAATAGAACTTTACAAAGCAAATTACTTTCTTAGCCTGCTTTCTTTACTTTAGCAGAACTGCTTAGACAACCCTGTGTGCCTGAGAGCTATTATAGCACTATTCATTAATTAACATTAATTAGTGTTAGCAATGAGTGCCAAAGTAAAGGCTGAGTCATGTTTCAAATATTCTGTTTTAGAAATCATGGCAGGATCGTCATACACTTTTGAAACTTACCATAAATATAATTTGGTGATGATTTACTGTTTGCCCTTTCATGCATTGGTTTGTTTCGCTGGCTAGAAAGTCATCTTCTCAGTGTCAGTGCCTGATACTTCTTTTGCGTGCTCCATATTGTGCATTGCAGTTACACCTACATAGACATTCAACCAATAGTGACCACATGTTCATTATTTAGGCAAGAGAGTTGAAAGGCAAGCGACTAGGGAATGAGGACAGGCCTCCATAACATGTTTTAAGATACTGTTAAGTCACTGGACTTTGGAATGAAAGTGGGAGTAAGAAAGAAGAAGGCCATGTCTCTGGAAGGAATTTTTATACCCACTTCTCCTTTTCATTTCTTTCTAAAATGAATAATACAAGAACTAGAGACTGACTCTAAGCCAGTATTACTTAGATCATATCAAATGATTTTCTTTTCCCTCATCAGTTCTGAGTTCACTCTTGTGTCTTCCTACCCTTTGGACTGTTAAGAGCCACCACACACTTTAACACAAAGAGATAATACATATCTCCTCCTACCCAGAATCTCTTCCCTATTTCCTCTCTGGAGGCTTTTCCTAGGAATAACCAAGTCATGAAGTGGTAGAAAAAGTTAGCATTCAGCATCTTCCCTAGCAGACTAGATCTCTTGTTAGTAATAATTCTTTTTTTAGTCTTGAATGTTGAAATATTGACATTCTTACGTTTCAGTACAAGCACAGTGACTAGGTGTTCTTTTGTATTTGATGAGTGTTTTTATTGTCTTCTTTGTGCTAACAGAGTTATTTTCTCTTTAGATGCCATTGAGTCCATTCTGACTCATAGCAACTCTATGTAGTTACCTGACATTTTGCATTTATGACAATAGCAAAAAATCTACTATCCTACTAATTTGCTCATTAACGACGTATGTCTGGCAGTGATGTATGTGTAGGCGCGAGGCAAAAGTAATGCAAGCTGTGATGGTTAAGATTGTGTGTCAGTTTGACTGGGCCATGATTCTCATTAGTTTGATGGTTATGTAATGATGTAGTTATCCTCCATTTTATTATCTGATGTGGTCATCCTGCATTTTCACATAACACTGATTTTTGTATAACGACTTCCTCTTTGGAAACCAACTCTATCCATAAGTGAGGAGTGGGTCTATGAGTATGAATAAGCAATGGGAGTGTGAGCCCCTGTCTTTTGTGATACAACAGGCCTTTGCTCTCTGGTGCAAAACACCTAGTTAGGGATTACTCTAAACTAGTGGTGGTGTAGTGGTTAAAACAATCAACTCCTAACCAAAAGGTCAGTATGTCAAACCCACCAGCCTCTCCATGGAAGAGAGATGAGGTAGTGTGCTTCCATAAAGATTTACAGCCTTGAAAACACTATGGGGCAGTTCTACTTTGTCCTGTAGGGTCTCTGTGAGTCAGAATTGACTCAATGACAGTGGTTTTAGAGGCTTCTATGGCTATGATTGAGCTTAGGGTGTGTCGTTTGTTAACTTGCCACCAGCCACTCCTCGGAAGGAAAGTTGAGCAGTCTACTTCCGTAGTGATACTGCCTCAGAAACTCAAGGAGGGGTTGCTGTGAGTTGGATCCGACTCTATGGCATTGAGTTTGGTTTTTGAGTTTAGTGTCTTATCTACCCTCTCTACTTATGGAATTCTGCTAAATAGGTTCCTGCCATCTTGATACAGAACTGCAAATGCATTTTACTACAGAAACATTTATGGTACTTAGGTATAGCTGCAAGGGTGCTCAGTGTATAAAATATGAGATTGCATTATGGATTTAGTCAGCTTTTGTAGCTGATGGCCTGAGGACTTTACATCTATGGAAAAATACGTTATAAGCTTAATACTTAAACTTTTGGTATGTGGCTAGTTTAAGGTTTGAAACAGAGTAATCTTGCTTATGTCTTCTTAGTTATTATCATCAGTCTCCAAATTAGGTTGCTTTTAATGATGGTCTCTGTTAGCCTGAGTCAGGGTTAGCACTTTCATTAACTTTAGTGAGAAACATAACCAAGGCTGGAAACTTTGAAGTTCCAGAAATCTTCTGTCCTTTAAGAGGATTGTGGGAACCAACTTATCTCCACCCCCAGCAGTGGAGTGGAGCCAAGGCCAGTATCCCAGAGCCAGCGCCCTGAGGAGCACCTTGAAGTGACACTTTTGTTTTCCCTCTTAGATTCTGTCAATCTTGATATGAAATCATTTTAGTCACCTTTTATTTGTGGAGGTTAATTATGTGTCCCAGGCAGTAGAGTGCTTTTCTTAGTACCAGAATGGGAGGCCACACTACCTAAAAAGGCAGGTCTGTGGCTTCAGTAGTGAAACTTTTGAACCAGATGAGCCTCTTTGTTTTCTTTTTAAATTTTTTATTTATTTTTATTTGTTGCTGTTGAGAATATATAACAAAATATATACTGAGTTAACAATTCGTACATGTACCATTCAGTGACACTGATTACATTCTTCAAGTTGTGTAACCATTCTCACCTTTCTTTTCCAAGTTATTCCTCCCCCATTATCATACACTTACTGCCCTCTAAGTTTCCTCTTTAATCTTACAAGTTGCTGCTGTCAGTTCAATCCCCTATAGACAGATATTAAAAGAACACAATGCCCAAGGCAGGCATTCTTTCTTTCTTTTTTTTTTTTTTTAAATTGTGGTTTGGATGAAAGTTTTCAGAGCAAATTCATTTTCCATACAGCAGTTCATACATATTTTGTTTCATGACATTGACTGTAATTCCCCACCATGTAACAGCTCTCTTCCCACCTCCTCCCTGTAGTTACTACCTCTTCACTGTATACCCTTCTTTCCTATGCATTCCTACCCATCTCCCCATATCCCTGTGTAAACACTGCCCTTCTGTTCTCCCACAATTGATCTTGATTGCTCTAAGGAGTATATCTACTTGATGCAAATGTTCACCCTATATGCCTGTCTATTGTTTGGCTGGAAGCCACAGGAGTGAGTTCAGTTCCAGGTTGAAGGATTACTAGGAGTCATCATCTCAGGGTTCTCTATCAGACCAGTAAACCTGGTCTTTTTTTTTTTTTGTGATTCTGAGTTTTGTTCCACATTAGTCTCCCACTCTATCCAGGACGTCCTGCACTCATCTCTTTCCAAGTGGTTGGCAGTGGTAGCCAGGCACCGTCTAGTTCTTCTGGTCTCATGGTCATATAGGCTGAGGATTCCATGGTACCCTAGTCCCTTGTACTAATTGTTTCCATTTGTCTTTGGTTTTCTTCATTCTTCTTTGCTCTGGACAAGGAGAGAGACCCATTGTTGTGTCTAGATGGCCACTTGCAAGCTTTTAAGACCCAGTCACTACTTACCACAATAAGATGTAGAACAGTGTTTTTATGTAGTATGTTATAACAATTGAGTTTGCTGTCCCCCGTAACCATGATCCTGAGCCCACAGGCCCAACTACTTGCTCCCTTAGGGTGATTGGCTGTGGCCAAGAAGTTATTATAACTTTGCCCCTAGTTTGTTGTTGTTGTTAAGTGCTGTCGAGTCATTTCCGACTCATAGCGACCCCATGCACAGCAGAATGAAACACTGCCCGATCCTGCGCCAGCCCCA
>NW_006921719.1:8394324-8406318 GCF_000298275.1 Orycteropus afer afer
GTTTAAAACCCAGCGAGATGTACCTGGTACACAGGTAACAGCCCAGCTTATAGACTGAGACAGACTAGGAAGAAGGAAGAGGCCGTCCACTTCTCGAAGAATTGACCAGGGAAAACCTTATGAATTGCCCCTTGTTAGCTCTATTTTATATTCGGACTTACTTCCAGCACATACAAATACATATGTAGAAATATTATTAAGGCAGGCTTTCTTTACTAGTTAAGCTACACTATTGTTTGGTTCTTAAGAAGATTTTAGGGCATATATTTGGTTTAAGGTTTGAAGATTAACTCAGGACATTAGTTTTGGGGTTTCATACACCTCCATGGCTTCAGAAAGCCTGGATTTCATGAGAATTTGAAATTTTGCTTGAGTGCCCCCTCTTTTGATCAAAGATTCTTCTATGGAAGAATCTTTGATCAAAATGTCCAGTAATGGTAGCCAGGCACCATCCAGTTCTTTTGGTCTCATGGCAGAAGGGGCATTGCTCATGGAGGCAGTTAGCCATACATTCCATTTCCTCTTCCTGTTTCTGATTCTTCTTTTTCTGTTGCTCCAGACAAGCCTCTTTGATTCGTTCATTCAGCCAGCATTTATGAAGTACTGCTGTCTGCCAAACACAGTGCTAGCTAGGCATGGGAGACTCAGAGATGAATAAGACATAGCACCTGCCCTGAAGGAATTTTGACCAAGGAGAAGAAACAGACAAGTAAACAAATACAAGAGTATACTGAAATAAGTGCATCATTGGAAACACATCCTAAGCACACTGGTATCACTGAGAAGGAGGAGGTTAACCCAATCTAGAGAGGTCCCTGGCCTTTCTTGAGTTTAGTAGACCCAAGACTTGGGTTCAAGAACATCATCCATGAAGAAAGCAAGAGGTCATTAAAAAGACAAGAAAAGAAGAAAAGACCAAAATGGATGTCAGAAGAGACTCTGAAACTTGCCCTTGAGCAAAGAGTAGCTAAAGCAAATGGAAGAAATGACAAGATAAAAGAGCTGAACAGAAGATTTCAAAGAGCAGCTCGAGTAGACAAAGCCAATTACTATAATGAAATGTGCAAAGACCTAAAGTTGGAAAACGGAAAGGGAAGAACACGCTCAGCATTTCTCAAGCTGAAAGAACTGAGGAAAATATTTAAGCCTCGGGGTGCAATATTGAAAGATTCTATGGGAAAAATATTGAATGATGCAGGAAGCATCAAAAGAAAATGGAAGGAATACACAGAGTCACTGTACCAAAAAGAACTGGTAGATCTTCATCCATTTCAGGAGGTGGCATATGATCAAGAACCAACGGTATTGAAGGAGGAAGTCAAAGCTGCAATGAAGGAATTGGTGAAAAACAAGGCTCCAGGAATTGACAGAATACCCATTGAGATGTTTCAATAAATGGATGCTTCACTGGAGGCACTCACTTGGTTATGTATGCCAAGAGATTTGGAAGACAGCTACCTAGCCAACTGACTGGAAAAGATATATGTACCCATTCCAAAGAAAGATGATCCCACAGAATGTGGAAATTATCAGACAATATCATTAATATCAAATGCAAATAAAATCTTACTGAAGATAATTAAAAAACAGTTGAAGCAATTTATTGACAGAGAACTTCCAGAGGTATAGGCTAGATTCAGAAGAGTACGTGTAACAAGGGATAACATTGCTGATGTCAGATGGATCTTGGCTCAAAGCAAAGAATACCAGAAAGATGTTTACTTGTGTTTTATTGACTGTGCAAAAGTATTTGATTGTGTGGATGATAACAAACTGTGGATAACATTGAGAAGAGTGGGAATCCCAGAACATTTAATTGTACTCATGAGTAACCTATACATAGATCAGGAGGCTGTCATTTGAACAGAACAAGGGGACACTGCATGGTTTCAAATCAAGAAGGGCATGTGTCAGGGTTGTATCCTTTCACTATACTTATTCAGTCTATACACTGAGCAAATAATCCAAGAAGATAGACTATATGAAGAAAAACGTGGCATCAGGATTGGAAGAAGAATCATTAACAACCTGTGATACGGAGGTGACACAACTTTGCTTGCTGAAAGTGAGGATGACTTGAGGCACTTACTGATGAAGATTGAAGAATACATCAAGCAGCCATATAAGATGCAGCTAATGGTCTCTTATTGTCAGAAGCAAAGAACAGTGCAAAGCAACAAAGGCATTTGGAAGCAATCAGCCCTAGGACATCATGGTTCTCAAGACCAGAGGAACTAGATGGTGCCCGGCTACCAATGTCAATCACTCAGGAAAGGATCAAATCTGGAGATCCTGGATAGAGTGGGAGGAAAAACATGGAAGAAAATCCAAAAACTCAGTAATTAACAGAATTACTGGTCAGATGGAATCTCGTGAGTCCCCCAATACTATGGTCCTGGGATACATTCTGGGCCTGGAATAAAGCTCACTCCCAGGGGCTGGCTCTCAGCCCAATAGCAAACAAAATGTACATGCAGACCACTCAGCCCAGGGTGACGTACCCACATACTCTATGGAAATGCATCCCTTGGAGCAATCGACTGTGGGGCACCAGAAGGGCAACATTCACACTGAGGAAATGCAGGACACACAGGAGTGCATAACTTTGAGGGGCACGGGGAAGGGTTACTGGGCAGGGAGGGGAGGAGACTGGGTTAGGGTAGGGCATGGTAAATGGGGAGTGAAACTAAATGTACACGTAATGTTGAATGTAAAACAGAGTCTTAAAATAAAAAATTTAAAAAAGATTGAAGAATACAGTCTGCAGTATGGATTACATCTTAATATAAAGAAAACAAAAATCCTCACAACTGGATATAAGCAGCATCACTACTGTGGAGAAAAGATTGAAGTTGTCGAAGACTTCACATTGCTTGGTTCTACAGTCGACGCCAATGGAAGCATCAGTCAGGACATCAGACAGTGTATAGCACTGGGCAAGTCAGCTGCAGAGAACCTCTTTCAAGTGCTGAGGAGCAAAGATGTCTCTTTGAGGACTAAGGTGTGCCTAACACAAGCCATATTTGCAGTCGCCTCATATGCATGTGAGACCTGCACAATGAATAAGGAAGACCGAAGAAGAATTGATGTTTTTGGGTTGTGCTGGTGAAAAATGTTGAAAGTACCGTGGACTGACTGCTAAAAGAACTAACAAATCTGTCCTGGAGGAAGTGCAGCCAGAATGCTTCTTGGAAGCGAGAATGGCCATATTCCATCTCACCTGCTTCAGTCATGTTATCAGAAGAGAGCATTCCCTGGAGAAGGATGCCATGCTTGGTAAGATGGAGGGTCGACGAAAGAGGGGAAGGCCCTCAACAAGATGGATTGACATGGTGGCGGCAGTGATGGGCTCAAATATCGCAAGGAAGCTGGCACGGAACCAGGTGGTGTTTCATTCTGCTGTGCATAGGGTCGCTATGAGTCAGAGATGACTCAATGGCACCTAACAACAACATTAGCACACCTTGGGTATTCAGTCCCCCAAAATCTCAGGAAAAGTTCTCTGATTTTTTCAGAACTGCTTAATAGGATCAACGTGAAGAATGGTATAAGGAAGTAAAGGTTCAGATTAGCAAATTTTGCAGCACTACAAACCCTTGTTTGAAGAATGTGACTTATTTACCTTTGCTGTAACTTATTTTCTCTCTAATCCTTTTCATGCTCTGTTTCTGTTTATTTTACTTGGGCTCCCCCTCTCCCCCCCAATTTCTCTTCTCTTTGTTCCTTACTGTGTTTTTAACAATCTTTCTTCTTCCTTTGGCTCTGTCCAGTTTCACCCTCATTTCTGATTTCTGTAACAGGTTTTTTTCTCCCCCTTCCTCTTTGATCTTGAGTTTTACTGGTATACATCTCTTCTTGTTGTCTTCCTTTCTCTCCCATTAGCTCTTGCATTTCTGCTTTGAGCTCTTGCTTCATAGAGACAACTATTTCATTATTATTATTATTTTATTTAATTTTGCAAAATACTTTATTACAATTTTATGTGCCCAATGACAGCAGCTTTACAGTGTCTCATGTTAATCTGCCTTTTGGTTTTCCTGTTTCTGTCCTAATTTTTTTTTTTTTTTTTTTGTCATATCTTTATATAGATTCTGTACTGATTTTTTTTTTATAACTCATTTTTAAATAAAGGTGAGTTTTCTAGGGACCAGCTATTTACAGAATGCTTGTTTGGGAGAGGCACCCAGGCTGTGTTCCTGGCTAGCTGCAGTTGTTCTCATGATTTAGGGTTCTGTGTGAGCTCACTTAACCTTTACTTCTACCCAGACAATGGTGCTAGGCATCTGTGAGATTTTCCTCAGTGCAAAGGCCATCTGCACACAGAGACCAACTGTTTCATGCAAATACAGCTTGTTTATGTGGTTCTTTCTTTAGGTTCAACTCTAGGTCCAAGAAAATGCCTACCTTCCGAAAACAAGGAACTTGTTTGGTACTAGAGGGTGTATCCTTTCACCTACAGGAAGTATATTTTTGCAGTTCTGTCTGAAATCTACAGTTCCTGTGTCCTCTCTCTGTAACATCCTTTCTCCTTTTCCTTCTGCCCCCTACTTTTTTTTTTCCCCCTCGTTTCCTAAAGCTTATTTATTTTGTTGTTGTTGAGAATATATATATACACAGCAAAACATATACCGGTTCAACGTTTTTACACGTACAATTTAGTGACATTGATTATATTCTTCAGTTGTACAACCTTTCTCACCTTCCTTTTCTGAGACATTTCTCCCTCTTTAACATAAACTCATTCCTCCCTGTGGTGGTTATGTTTGTGTGTCAGCTTGGCTGGGCCTGGTTGAGTGGCTGGGCAGCTGGTGGTAGTTATGCCCCATAATGAGACTGGCAGTCAGCTCCATGGTGGGACCTACCACAAGCAGCTGAGTAGCTTCTTTAGGGATGTGGTCTGCTTCCTGTATATAAGAAACAGCTTTGGGAATGGTCTCTAGCTGATGGCATGCTTGCAGCCTGCATGTAGCCGTGTCGTTGTTCAGCAGCTTACCATGCTTTGCTGACCTTGGGACTTACAATGGACTTGAATGAATAGCCTGCTGTGTGGTTTGGTAACATCGGGACTATGCCATTTTATTTGTCAACCTTGGGCTTGTTAGCCTCAGCAGCCAGTAGCTGCCTGAGTAAAGAGATGCCTCTAGCTTCAGAGGGCTGGCAGCAAGAGGCAGAGCTGGAGCCCGAGGTCGAGGGGCTTTCACACAGCCCCTCAAAGATCAGGATTCGACTGATCTTTCAAGTTGCTGTTGTCAGTTTCATCCCATATAGATAGATCTTAAAAGAGCATAGTGCTCAAGGCAGACCTTCTTTGCTGGTTAAACTAAACTGTTGTTTGGGTTTAAGATGACTTCAGAGGATAATCTCGGTTTGTTGTTGTTGTTGTTGTTGTTTGCCTATCCCAGGGCAGTAGTGTCAGGAGTTCATCCACCTCCCCCATGATTCCAGTAAGTCTGGGGCCCATGAGAATTTGAAATTCTGTTTTCCATTTCCCCTCTTTTGATCAAGAATTCTTCTATGGAATCTTTGATAAAAATATTCAGTAATGGTAGCTGGGCACCCTTCTGGTCTCATAGCAAATGAGACAGTTGTTCATGAAGGCAATTAGTTATACATTCCATCTCCTATTCCTGATTCTCTGATTCTCCTTCTTCCTCTGTTGCTCCACGTGAATAGAGACTAATTGTTGTGCCTTGGATGGCTGCTTGCAAGGTTTTAAGACCCCAGGCACTACACAACAAGCTAGGAGGTAGAGCAGAAGCATTAAACACGTTAACTAGGATGTCCCATGCAGCCGTGATCTTCAGCCTACAAACCAAGGAACTAAATCCAATGAAGTGTTTGGTTGTACATAAGCAGGCTTAGTAGCTATGCTTTTTTTTTTTCCTTTTTTTTGTTGGGGGCAGCATTGTTGTAAATATTTCCTATCACACAACTTATTTTCCAGTTCAACTTTTTATAGGGAACCCCCTGCTTTTGACAATTCTCATCTGTTTTTGGGGTCTGGGATTTTGGTTATCTTCTAGTTTTTTTAAAAATGGAGCTTGCATTTCAATATATTTCTCCTTTTTGCATTTGAAAGACATTTTGAATAACATTTGAAAATGCTGACTTTATGTACAATGTTCAAATCAAAAAATTCTTAACTGACTTTTTCTATTAACAAACCGTTGCTTCCCATGATATTGTATATTAGGCCTTTTACTACACCACCTTCTCCATATAACCCCTAAAGGCCAAAGAGTCAGCTTTCTTTCTTTCTTTTTTTTTTAAGGTATATAAAACATTGCCTTTTTTATTTTTTTTTTAATTGTGATTTGGGTGAAAATTTACAGAGCAAATACACTCTCCGTACAGCAGTTCACATACACTTTGTCTCATGACATTAAACACAATTTACTGTAATGCAACATCTCCCCTCCTACTTCCTCCCAACAGTTACCTCTTCCCTGTGTCCATCCCTCCATGTACTCCTGCCCCCTGAGCTGTCTCCCCATGCATAAGCAGCCCTTCTTTCTCCCATGCTTGTTCTCTCCAAGGAGTGTATCTACCTCAGGTAAATGCTCAGCTCATATGCCTATCTTTTGTTTGGTTGGAAGCCACAGGTATGGGTTCAATTCCAGACCTGAAGGGCAGCTAGGGGCCATAGTCTCAGTGGTTCCACCAGGCTCTATAGGACCAGCAAACCTGGTCCCCCCCCTTTTATTTTCCAAATGATTTTGAGTTTTGTTCCACATTGTTCTCCCTGTCTATCCAGGATCTCCTACATAGATCCTCTTCCAAGTGGTTGACAGTAATAGCCAGGCACCATCTCGTTCTTCTAGTCTCATAGTCATATAGGCTGCAGATTGGATGGTGTACCAGTCGCTAGGACTAATTATTTCCATGAATTTTTGGTTTTCTTCATTCTTCTTTGCTCTAGATGAGGAGAGATCCATAGTTGCACCTGGATGGCCGCTTGCAAGTTTAGCCCCTCTCTTGTGTACATCTGCCATTCCAGCCAGAACAAAGTGTTCTTCAGACCAATCCATGCACCATCTGAATTGCTTCCTCCAGTGCCTTTTGCCTGAAATCTTTTCCATACTTTTCTGATGTCAGAGCCTAGCTTCATTCCTCCCACTGTCTCTGTGAAGCCATCTCTGGTCTCCAGCCAATAATGTCTCCCTCTTCTGACCTTGCAGGACTATTGCACCAGTTTGGCATGTAGTTACCAACAGAAGGTGGTATTTGCTATCTTCCCAACTTGACTATAAACACCTTGAAGGCCATGTTGATATGATTTGATTTGAAATATAAAGTACCACCTAATCGGTATCTCGGAAGGAAGGTTGGGCAATCCTACTTCCGCAGTGATACTGCCTCGGAAACCCAAGGAGGGGTCGCTATGAGTCGGGGCTGACTCGATGGCAAATAACAACAACAACAATGGGTATCTCTGACTTGACTCACTCAAGGCTTTCCATGGCAGCTTTCCTACCCTGTGGGGACAGTAGTTGAGTAAGCTTTATGCCATCACAGTAGTCAAGTACACTGGGATTCAGCTTTTTTAGAGAACTGCTAGCTGGGTGGAATCCAGGTGACCAGATAGGAGCCTTGTTACTGGACAAATAATTACTCTGATCTGATTTATTTTTTTCCTGTGACTACTCCTTCCATGGACATTAATTGTGGTTTTGTTTGTTTGTTTGTTTGTTTGTGGAATAGGGGAGAATGATGGATGTGTTTGTCATCCTATGGTGATGGTTTCGTTACTGTATATAGATGTTAAATTTTGATAAATTGTGTCCTTTAAATAACAAGTTGCCCTTAAGTGGACTCCAACTCATTGTAAACCCCATATGTATCAAGATAGAATTGTGTTCCATAGTTTTCTTTCTTTTTTTTTTCTTTTTATCTTTTTGTTGTGATTTGGGTGAAAATTGGTTTTCCGTTCAACAATTCATAGACATTTTGGTTTGTGATATTGATTATGATCCCCACAGCATAACAGCACTCTTCCCACTTCTCCCTCTGTTTAATACTTCTGTTTGTCCTTCTCTCCTATCCTTTCCTGCCTTTTGAGCTTTATCCCTGGACAAATGGTGCCTTTTTGATCTTTGGTTGATTATTTTAAGAAGTGTGTACCTTCCTGGTTTTGTTGTTCACCTTATAGGCCTGTCTGTTGTTTGGCTAAAAGTTGATCCATGGGGGTGAATTCAGTTCTAAGCCTGAAGGATATCTAAGGGCCATAGTCTCAGGGGTTCACTAGTCTCTATCAGACCAGTAAAACTGGTCTTTTTTATGATTTTAGTTTTGTTCCACATTTCTTTCCTACTCTGTCCAGGACTTCCTATTGTGATCCCTTTCAAAGTGGTTGGCAGTGGTAGCCGGGAACTATCTAGTTCTGGTTTCATGGTCATGGAGGCTGGGGTTCACATGGTCCATTAGCCCTTTGGACTAATTGTTTCCATGTTTTTTTCATTTTCTTTACTCTTCTTTGCTCTGGGCAGGGAGAGATTAATAGTTTGCATCTTAAATGGCCTCTTACAAGCTTTTCAGACCCCAGTCACTATTCACCAAAATAGGATGTAGAACATTGTCTTTGTGGTCTCTGTTGTGCCAGTTGACCTTGATGTCTCAAGACTATGATGCTGAGCCCCTAAGACTCTCAAGGTGTTTGGTTATTGGTAAGAAGTTTTCATAACTTTGCCCCCAGTATGCTCTACTATATTCATGGATATATTTGTAGAACATACAGATATGTATGTAGAAATATTCTTTATCAAACCTGTGTATACTTGTGGGTGTAGTCCCATTTGCCTTCCAGCTCCTGTTCCACTTTTGTGTCTGTCTACGTATCTGCTCATAGATGGTTATTATTATTACTATATTGTTAGATTGTGTATGTAATAGTATTTACCTTTGTTTCCTTTAACTCTTAAGCTCCTCTGAATGTCTTACTTTGCCTTGATCATTTTGTACTAATCTCCCCCTTATTGTATATTACCTTTCTCTTCACCCAAGTTATTGTGTGTCTACCTTCTGGTTAGTGATTTATCCTTCCTTCCCTTCCCACCTTTGGTAACCTTCAAAGAAGGTTCCTTTTTGTAAGTAAACCTTTTCTTGACTTTTTATGGTAATGGTCTCATACAATATTTGCCCTTTTGTGATTGACTAATTTCACTCAATATAGTATCCTCCTGGTTCATCTTTGTTATAAGATGTTTCATAATATATCATTATTCTTTAACATTGTGTAGTATTCCATTGTATGCATGTACCATAGTTTATCCCTTCGTCCACTGATTGGCATTTAGGTTGTTTCCATCTTTTTGCTATTGTAAATAATGCTGCAGGGAACATGGGTGTGCATGTATCTGTTCATGTCACAGCTCTTCTCTAGGATATATACCTAGTAGTGGGATTACTGGATCATAAACTTTTTGAGGAAATGGCATACTGTTTTCCAACAGTGGTTGCACCATCTGAGCTGGTTCTTATCTGAGCTGTAAGGTAGGGCATGAGAATGGGTACAAAGGAATAGACTCTGTTTTGCTCTGATAGCTTCCCTTCAGCAGAGCGCAGGCTGGAGACTATGGCTTATGCAGGCCTGGGAGGAGACGTTCCTTTTCAGCTGCTTGGATAGATCTTGCTCTGTCATAGCTGGACTGATTTAATGGTGTTCAGTGTTGATAATGACAATATTAGTAATGAAAGGCACCAGTTACTTATTTAGAACCCAGTATGTGCCAGGTACCAGGCTAAATGCTTTACACACATTATCACACCACAATCCTGGAAGAAAGCTGAAGTTCTAACAAATAGTGGAGATGGGATCTAGACAGGATCTGGCTGACTTCAAAACCTGTGCTCTTAGCCACCACCTCACTACCATGCATGTTACCAGGTACCTCTACCACTGATGATACAAGAGACTTGTTATGATATGCCCAAGATAATAGAGGAATGCCTTGAGATCTCCCTTGAGTTTGTGAATCAGGACCTGGTGTCATGTCTGACCACCCTGCTGCTTCAGGAAGGCCACAAGGTTTTCTTCTAGGCTGCACCCTAACCACCACTGAGTGCTCTGACTCTTCTTATTTTTGCTTCCCCTCCAGGTACACTATATCCTTCAGGAGGTAGTGATGGGTGGGATGGTGCTGGAAACAAACATGAATGAAATTGTGGCTCAGATTGAAGCTCAAAACAAGCTAGAGAAATCAGAGGTGAGTAAGCAGCTGGACTCTTACCCTGACTGGTAAAAGAAAGACTTGGGCAGAGGGAGCAAGGTATGCATGTGTTAGGTGGTGTTGCTGTGGAAACTTGGGAACTATTTTATGCTCATCTTCTTTCTTCTTTGAGTTCATCAAAACTAATTGATATGAAGGTCAATTCTGAAAATTAAACAGGTGGAAATGAGGCTTGGAACATCAGACTTTCGTGCTAGATGTGTGAGTGGAAAAGCCAGATGGCACAGGAAGGCAGTTTCTGGCTTGTGGAATTAGGGCCCATACTTGTAGTTTGTAATTCCTTTTTTCAGAACTACACATTCCCTGAAGAGGCTCAGGATTACTTTCTTCAATTCCAGTTTGTATGCTTTATAAGTCTGATCTCCTAGCAGCTATTTCTTGTGGTATCCTTTAGACCTCAAACCAAAACCCATTGCCGTCAAGTCAATTTTGATGGACTCTGCTGTGAACATCTGTATCAAACCCAGTGCCATGTACTGGGGTAGTTATTTAAAAGCCCAGCCTGAAAGCTACTATTGTTTTTTATAAGGCTGATTTGAAATAAGGAAATTCACAGCTTTGAGTAAGAGTTCAGGCCTCAGAGTTGTCAATTTTCTTAGTTCTTAGGTTGGGTTCTCTAAAGGTATAAAACCAATGAAGTATATGGAGAGAGAGAGATTTATTCTAAAGAAATGATTCAGAGTTCTGGCAAGATGGCAGACTAGGCAGAAAGACTGCACAGACCCTCTTCAACAAAGATTAGGGAAACCAATTAACACAGATACAGAAGATAATCCTGGACCCCTGAGCCTTGAGGGGAAGAATATAGAAGTGGACTAAACCCTAACTAGCAGAAGAATTTGCGTGAAAATACCACAAAAGGAGACATACGGAGCTGCGGTCTGCCAGCAGTGGTGAGCGATCCTGACGGCACAGACAGCTTGCAGATTCCCGAGTGGTGGTAGGACTTAAGAATTAACCTAAAAATCACCCTGTTAGCCAGGGACTGCACGGAGGACTGTGTACGGTGGCTGGGGAACAAACGGACAAGGTGAAGAGAAAGGTGGGCTGAGCTGTGGACTTTTGCCAGTCTGGAGGGTGCCGCCGTTTTAAAGGTTTAAAAAGCGGCGTGGCTATTTTGCAAATTTAAAGAGACAGTGCTCTTGCAGATTCCCGGGGTGGTAGGACTTAAGAATTAACCTAAAAATCACCCTGCTTGCCAGGGACTGCACGGAGGACTGTGCGTGGTGGCTGGGGGAACAAACAGAGAAGGTGAAGAGAAAGGTGGGCTGAGCTGTGGACTTTTGCCAGTCCAGAGGGTGCCGCCATTTTGAAGATTTAAAAAGCGGCTTGACTATTTTGGATATTTAAAGAGACAGCGCTCTCGCAGATTCCTGGGGCTTAAGAACACGTTCTGCTTTCCAGCAACCCCAAGGACACTCGGGACCTGCAAGACTGACAAGTTTTTTGAAGGTTATTTAATTGTAATTTGTGTGTGATTGAGTGGGAGACAACAACAGTCCCCATAAGACACAACTACACCCACACCTCCTGCAACTTCAGTTACTGAGCAACAGCCACTATCTCCTTCTCCACCAATGAGCCAACGATAAAACACCACCAAGAAGAACCTGAATCACCCTTGGCTGCTCTTCACAAACAGTTAACAGAGATCTAAATACAACAACACCACGATGCCTTGAGACAACAGACCATCACAGTCCACACAAAGTAGCAGGATAAAGTGCTAGAAACAAGGGAGCAGGGTACAGACCTAGAACATATCCCT
>NW_006921719.1:8417699-8430060 GCF_000298275.1 Orycteropus afer afer
AAAAAAAAAAAAAAAAAAAAAGTTACAGTAGCTTTTGGGCTGGGTTTTTCAATACCTACCCCAGTCCACCATCATGGTGGTACTGGACTTGACACAGATGTTCACAATAGATTCCATCTGATCCCCCTGAGGTCATTCTCCTTCCTCAGTCTTGCCGAGGAGTAGAGATTACAGGCACCCACCTCCACAGATTGCAGAAATATCAGAACACGTTGCCTCCTTAATTGTCTGAGTGTCCCAAAGAGCTTCATTGCTTTATGTAATGGAACTCGATCTTACGAAACCAGTAGTTATTCTTTCTGTGGGGCCTGGCAGTCCTGCTAAAGAAGCTTTTCCAGACCACAGCTATTGTGGCAGCTATAGTTCCTTTGGAAATGCAGGCTGGGATCCAGGAATAGTAAGTATGAGTCAGAGGCAAGGGATTTGCAAACCAGAAGAAATCGAGACTTGCAGGATGAGGGTGGAACTGGAGTCAGTATCCTGAAAGTAGTCGGGGCGGGTGGGGATAATGATTTTGTGAGTCTTTGTCAGCTTCTCCCTTGCTCTGCACACACTGAGCATAAACCTGAAGGTTTACCTCTCTTTTGCTACCAGTCCTTCCATGACTGTAGGTACACTCACCTCCTGCAAGTCCTTGCCTTCCATCTTGTGGCCACATGACATTTCCAAAGCCAGTTCTTTTCCATCTCAAATTGGCCATCAGTTGCCTTGGAGCTCTGACATTCCTTTTCCTTTTAAGAATTTCTCTGTGGCTTTTTATTTGTCTTTAGTCTCTTGAGAAAAGGGCTTTTCTGTTTTCTTTTATTCTGTTTTGTTTCATATCCTGAGAAGCACTCAGATACTTAGTATGACTTGGGTAAACCATTACAGGTTATTTCAGCAAGCATTTGTTGAGCCCCTACCAGGCACTGTTGATGCTGAGGCTATAAAACTGCATGAAACACAGGCCACACCCTTGAGGAGAGTAGAGTGTAGATACTGGTGCAGTGGTGCCCATCTAACGTTAAGGCTGTTTTGTCTTTACTTCCGTTTTTACCTTTACTGTTTTGTCTGCCTGCCTTTGAGAAATAAGGAGGGAAAAGCAAAATTTGATTGTGTGTGCTCAGTTTGGACTTTTTACAGGACCCCTGTTTTTCTTACATAGTAATCAGATGATGCTGAGAATTTGTCTCATACCCACCTCTTGCTTCTCCCCAGGGCGGCCTCTCAGCAGCCCCTGCCAGGGCTGTGTCTGCTGTGAAAAACCTCAATCTGCCTGAGATTCCTCGGAACATCAACATTGGCGATCTCAACATCAAAGTCCCCAACCTGTCCCAGTTTGTCTGAAGGTTGAGGCTTGGGCTGAACTGAATCCTGAAAACAAGCGAAGCCAAGCAAGTCCTGAAAGAGAACCCATTTTGAGCCTTAGAAGAATCAAACCTCAGGATCCTTCCTGACCCTTTACCATTTGGCATGGAGTAGGGAAGGGTTAATACTATATTCTCACATGTGCAGCCATGACCTTCTCTGATACCTATGGCCACTGCAGATGAGAAGGAAGGCCTCAGCTTCCTTGTGGGCAATGAGAGAGTTCAAGCTACTTGGACCCCTTATCTCCTTCCTGCATGCAGCCACTCCCAGAGATTGGTGACTGGATTGGCCCACCTGTTTCTGAGAACTTCACTACTAGGATAGTGCACATTATCTGACTAGAGTCTTTACCCTTTGCACCACAAGGCTTCTGAGGTCCTGTAGCCTTTCCTTTTGCTGGCCAGGTACTGTAGGTGGGAAAGGGCTGACCTTTCATATTTGGGGGTATGGTGCATGGCAAGCAAGGGCTGGATGTTATAAGAACCAGAGTCACCTCCACTAGGGTGTTTATACCCAGAATCCTTTTCTATAACCAAGCTTTCTGGTTACCACCTCCTGAGGAATAGACTTTCCCCACTGGCATAGTCCCAGCTCTGTTTTCACAGGTGTTTATGTGCAGAACACAATCCAAATCATGAACTGGGTGCATGCCTACCACATGTCTGCTAATGGAGCACGTGCACATGCACGTGTGCACACATACACACACAGCCATCTCAGCACAGACAGAGGTTTCTCTGTTAAATGTGAGAGGCCCTGTGTCTGCTATTGGAGATAAAGATGACAACACATGAAACATCTCAGATTATGACTCTCTCCAGGTTTAAAATACATTTTCCTCACAGGGAGCTGAAAGTTCAGTTGCGGTGTTATGAGAGATGAGTCTCCACTGTTGAGGAAACCTACTGGCCACTCCCAAAAGGCTTCTGGAACGTGAGCCAGAGCTGGGGTCAGCTGTTCAGGGCGTGGCACAGGATGGTCAGGGCCCGGGAAGCATGCTGGCCGGGACTGGTAGCGGCACTGCATCTTTTCTCCAGTGTGAAAAGGGCCCCTCCCTGAGCTCTGCTTGTGGGCATGCCCTGTTCCTCTCAGGTGACGTTCTCCCAGGGCTTTGGAGACCTGTAAATGTGTACGTGTGATAAAAGTCTTTCTTCCTGTGATTAATTTAGAGCTAAAATTTGTTCCTCAGAGTAGGACTGCTTACTCCCACACTGCCTCCTAGGCCAGGTCTCAGGTAATGGTGTTGAGCTGCCTTGGAATTAGGGGGCTGACTGCACCTTCACGCTAAAGCTTCCTTGCCTGGGGATCTTGTGCTGGCTGCCCAGAAGCTAGACTCTAACCTCAGGCCCCCTAATGCTGCCACAGAGTAGGTCTGAGGTGGTGTCCAACAAGGTCAACCGTGTGTCAGGGCCACATCTTTTTCCATTTTTGAGCAGTGCTTCCTGTGGTTCAAGCCCGTGTCTCCCTGCAGCCTCTTGTCCTCAGTCTTCCAGTGCTCTCTGATGAGTTTAGGGATCAGGTAGTGTTGGTCAGAGGTAACCTTGTGTTGGAAGAAGGAAATGTAGGTGAAGAGATGTGATGTCAAAACCCCTGATCTCACTCTTACAAAGGGTTTACCTTTTCTTTGATAGACATTTCAATACATTTACATCTCTCTCATGTTTGCTGAAAATGAAATAGGAAGAAAGGAAGGAAACCACTGTTTATTTCCACTTACTGCAAGGTGGCAGAGCAGGTCTTTTATCTTATTTAATCCTTAAAACAGACATTAAGTAAATGAAGAAAGATTTGGGGCTATCTGGCTGACTGTCTCTTTTTTTTTTTTTAACCACTGCTCAACATTTCCTCTCCAAATTTTATCTTTTTTTTTTTTTTTAAATATAGATAAGGAAGCTGAGTCTCAAAGAGACTAAGTAGCTTCTTGCAAACCATAAACGAGGCTTGGTTTTGAAGGCAGCTAGTGACAGCCAGCATGACAAAGTGTAAGAGCTGGAGGAATCCTCTGCATGCCTCCAACTAACTGATGAGGAAACCGAAACGGGGGGCGGGGGGGAGGGGAGGACTGAGTGTTAGGTTAAGGATCACAAACTAGAACTAAGCACTTTTCCTCAGTTCACTTGTTTTGTGGTGTAGTGCATTACAGAAGAACAGCTACATATCTTGGCTTTCCTGGGATAGTCTTAATTTCAGAGGTTTAGTCTACCAGAAACCCATGGTTCCAGAAACCATTGACTAATCCTATGGAATCCAACAGTGGGTATCAGACAGCACCCCTCACATGCCTCCTAAAATGGCATAAAACTTTAGCCTGGCTTTTTTGTATGGAAAATCCAATCCCTTGGACAGACCACAATAATTATTCATTAACCACTTGAGATTGCCTGCAGATCCAACTAGCTTTCTTGCTTGCTGTCAACAAAGCCATAAACACCTTTCTTTTTAGTTGATTAAGAAGAAATCCTCATCAGCCTTTTACGGAGAAGATACAGATTTTGCTGCTGAGAGGTATGAGTGACGAAAATAGGGGCTGGGCATCAGTTTCCTTTGGGAGTCATTGGCCCTGGGTGATTTGCACTGAGGATTTCCTGAGGTGGTATAGAGTATTGGGTTTTCAGTGCTCACTGCCACTAATGAAAATCTAAAATTCATCCATTATGCACTTTCCCAGTGCCTGTTGAGGGCCAACCTCCGTTCCCGGCACTGGAGATTGAAAGAAGGAAACGATCCTGCAGATCTCTGACAGAGGGCTTAGATAGCTGGGACATGGCAGGCTGATAATAACCATTCATTTCCCACTCCAGGATGACCTTCTCAGGCCCTGCTGGGCCAGCCCCAAACAGCCCACCTGCTGTGGCCATGGCAGGTGCTGCACTGCCAGGCTGCTGGCTAAGCTCAACTTGTTGACCATCTTCTCACGGTTTCCAAATAGGATGCAGCAGTGAGTGGGCTGTGAAGATCTAGATCAGGAGTGGAACCTAATTCCAGGCTCAGCAGTAGCCAAGATAGAGAACCACTTAAGAATGAGACAGACTACTGGTCTCTTTCTTCCACCTGGAGCAAAGAGAATGAAAAAAAAACCAAAGCCTCAAGGAAGCAATTTGTCAAAGGAATTAATGGTCTACATAAACCACAGCCTCCTCTGCCCTAAGACCAAAAGAACTAGATAGTGCCCAGCTACCACTACAGTCCATGCTGACCTGGACCACAACAGAAGACCCCAGTTAGAATGGGTAAATGTGAACAAACTTCAAATTAGAAAAAAGCCAGTCTTACTAGTCTGAAAGACACTGGAGGAACTCCTGAGATTATTGCCCTAATACAACCTTCTAACTTGAAACTTCAGACACTCCTGGAGGCCACCTCAGCCAAATAGTAGACAGGTCTATAAAAGGAACAGTAACACCTGTGAAGACTGTGCTCTTCAGAACAAGCAACTGTAGGAGACCAAAAGTGCTACTTTTGCCCAAAACTAAAGATGAGAAAGCAGGGAGGGACAGGAAAACCAGATGAATGGAAGTAGGAAAACCAGGGAGGAAATGGGGATAGTCCTGATGTATTGTAGGGGTTGCAACCAAGGTCAAAGGATATTTTGTGTATGAATGATTGACGGTAAAACTAATTTGTTATGTAAATTTTCACCTAAAGTATAATACAATGTTAAAAAAAAAAAAAAAGAATGAGACAGACACAGAGGGGCTTATCTGTTCCTGACAAGCATCTTGATTTTCAGCATCCCAAGTCTCCTGCTCTGTCACTAAAAGGGCGCCTGTCTCTGTATGGTCACTGCCAGCCTGCTGTCCACACACATTTGGACACCAGCATATGGTTGGTGGATGCTCCAAGAAGGTTGTTGAATGACTGTCCTCAAGGTTGAGGCTGCCCTCTCAGGAACTGTGGAGGATTCCACATCTGCAGGGTTCTGGCAGAAGTTGGCAGATTTGAAAGCAAACCTCCTTGGGGAAGTCACTTGATGAAAATGATCAGTCCTTTCCAAAAAACTGTTTAAATTCTTTACTGTTTTAACAACTTCTTGTTTTAAGTAGGAGACATATTTATGTAGTTCAAACTTCAGGAGAACAAAAGACTTTTTAGCAAAAGACTCACACCCTGCATCCCCAACCATCCAGTTCCCATTCCTGGTAGCAACCAGTGTTTCCAATTTAAAGGATTTAAAAATAAAAGTCTGGATTTTTATTCCCAAGACTGAGGCTGTATCTTCCTGGATGTGTTAGTTGTGTTCTTCTTGACCTTGGTGGCTGACTTCAGCCCACAGCAGTCATGCATCTTTTTTGGGAAGAAGGGGCTTATAGATGAGGCTTCCCAGACCATCTCATATAAAAGAGCAAACCAGCTAACACTATCCATACTCTGCTTTACCTTTTCCATAGCACTCTGACATCCTGTATTTGTTTGTTTGTTTAAATTACTGTTTGTTTGTCCTTACGAGGATGTAATCTCCTGGAGGTCAAGGAATTTGCCTCTTGTCCAATGTAGTATCCCCAGCTGCTTGAACAGTAGTGCCTGGTACAGATAGCTCAATAAATCACTGCTGAGTGAGTGAGGAATGGTCAAGTCAAACAGTAATTATTTCTTATAGTAGCTCATAGTTTATGCTCTCAGGGCCCTGTGCTCAGCCCTTTTGAAGGAGAGCTTGAACCTTGCAAATGGCATTGGAAGTAGGAAGTGGGAAAGGACCAGGTAATGGAGGGTGAGGGATGGATCCCAAGGGGTGGAGGCTGGTGGTAGTATTTGAAAGAGGAGGTGTTTGTGGACATAGTATATTTGAGTTTCCTGAGTTATCTGAGGGCAGATGCCCAAGTCAGCTGGGAGCCTGTGAGTGGGTTGGAGAGGAAATAATAGAGTCGATCCCACAGAGATGATGGTTTAAGCTGTGGAGGTGAGCAATGTGGTCAAGGGAGGAGAGGAGAGGGTTGAGGGCAGAGCCTGTGAGCAGGGGAAGGTAGAGGAGAGTCTGGACAGTAGAGTAACAGCAAGTCAAGGGAGGACTTTCAGTGGATTTTGAGGAGGACTGTGGAGAGAGAGCACCTCTTTCTTGGACTTGCAGTTGCCCCAGCCAAGCCCTCTAAGTGAACTAGTGAAATCAGGGAACTTTGAAGAAGTGGTTCTGGCTCAGCTGTAGGAGCAGGGTCCATACTGCAAAGTGGTTGCATAAGAATGTGGGTCACAATTCCAGTTCTGCAGTGGAACCTTTGGAAAATTAGTTAACCTTTCTGTCTCATTTTTCTCATCCGTAAAAGATAGTAGCAATAATTCCCACCTCATGGGTTATTGTGAAGATTAACTGAGGTCATTGGTGTAGACTACAAAAGGCTCAATCAACACTGGCAGCTGTTGTCATTAGTATTTTTGGAGAGGAAGTGGGAGTTGAGGAAGTAGTTGCAGTGAGTCAGGAGAAGTTTGGTGGTGATGGGAAGGAGAGAAATGGCAGTCTCTGGTGCTCAGGTCCTGGAAGAAAAGGGAGGGGAAATTGAAGGCAGAAAAAAACAAGGTAGGCCTCAAAGGAGAGGGGCTGAGCCAGTGGGGCCCAAGCCATAGCCAGGGACCACCACTAGAGACAGCTGTAGGGCAGTGGTGGGGTCTACAGCAAGTGAGACGTCTCTTAGGTTTGAAGACAGGGAAGAGCAAATATGTGATTGTTAGGACAGGAAGCAGGGCCAGAGGGGAAGGGAGCCTGGAACTTCCTGCCCTGGGAGTCAGTAAGGTCCCAGCTGGCATAGTGAAAGGAGTCAGCATTTGGTGGGGACTGGAGTGAGGGTCTGTGGCCTCTGACCAGCCAGCCTCGATGAGAGTTGAAAACCCTTTAGGCAGTCTTCACTTCCCATGAAGAATGGGATCTTTGGCCTTCTCAAGAACAAACCTTACATTTTTGCTCAGCTCCAACATCAGCCTGACTTCCTGGAAATACTTGGGAACAGGGCTGACTCCCCCTCCCTGGACTAGGCCACAGCTCCAAGAGGGGCAAGCCAAAGTCTGGCTTCTGTATTGTGGAGAATACCTTCCCCTCTGGAAAGCCACAAGATAAGGAGGTACAGGTAAAATTTTCAAAAGTTGGGGTCCATGGGCCCCCCAAACTGAGGTGATACTCAAAATATTTAACAATTGGCAAGGCTCAGACACTGATCAGAGTGGAGTTGCCAGATGGAGGTTGGAGGGTGTTAACTGCTACATTTGTTCTCTGCCACCTGGACCCCTACTCTGTCACCCAAGGCAACAGAGAGGAGAACTCAGGAGGCTGCCAAATTTGGGAGTTGGACAGTTCAGTCCTTTGACAGTCTGGGTTAGGGTTGGTGAGTCAGCCCAGGTGCTGCACTGGGAGGGACAAGGTGCCTTCTCACCATCTGGGGTCCTTCACAGGCTAGCAGTGAAATTGAAGGCCAAGAGATGGCCAAAAGTCCAGGGTACTTCCTACTGCAAAAGATCACTGCCTTTCCTCTCACAGCCCTGGAGCAACAGTTTTCTCCAGCTTCTGGGTCCTGAGCACTTGGGACTAGAGGCCCTTCCTTTGGCCCCTCTCTAGCCCTCTGAGTGGCTGGCTCCCAAGCTGGCTACGGGCCACACACATCTTGCCTGGGTCTTGCCTTGGTCTCCCTGCCCTGAGTAGCTGCAGGTCAAAGATGGTCATCCTTACACTCTAGAAACTAAGCCTTTCTTGCTAGGGGAGTGCTTATCTAATAGAGGGCAAACTAGGATTTGGACTGTCAACTGCTAAGCCAGCTTTTCCTGAGTTTCACGTGGCTGGACCCACTTCCTCACAACGAGGCAGCCACCACTCAAAAGCTAGACTTTGCTCTTTGGGAGAACTTTTCTGTTGAGATTCCCTCCCCTGAGTTTCGCTTCTCTTCTCCACCAGTTGGGCCTGCCTCTGCTCCAGGGACTGCCAACCAATCCATGAGCTATTTAAAGTACACCATAATATTAAGAGGTTGGAAGGAAATCCCTGGGTCCAAACTCTGCCAAATAGGCAAGATAAGGTGATCCTACCTGACATCAGCTCTGGTAGCATAGTGGCTAAGACACTTGCCTGCTAACCAGACGGCTGGCGGTTCAAACCCACCAGCCACTCCTCGGAAGGAAGGTTGGGCAATCCTACTTCCGTAGTGATACTGCCTCGGAAACCCAAGGAGGGGTCGCTATGAGTCGGGGCCGACTGGACGGCACATAACAACAACAACAACAACCTGACATCACCACCTAAGCCTGGCACAGGTTGGCAGCCCGAACTGGGACCTTCCCAGGGGGGTCACAGCTGTTTCTGGTTGGGCCTTGCCAGATCACCCGCCCCTAGCCCCCAGCCAGCCCTGCTAAAGAGCTCTGGTCTCTAGGCCAGGCCCATTCTTCGGGTCATACACCTCCTCTGACTGCACATGACCTAGGACTCCTATGTGTCCTCACTGGTGGCACCTTTTCTCTGGTGGCATAGTGGGTAAAACATTTGATTGCTAACCAGAAGGTTGGCGGTTCAAACCCACCATCTGCTCCATGGGAGGAAGATGAGGCAATCTACTTCAGAAAAGATTTACAGCTTTGAAAGCCCATTGAGGGTTGCTATGAGTCAGAATCGACTCGATGGCAGTGAGTTCAGGGTTCAGTTCAGTTCAGACATAGTCCAGTTCTGACCCAAGAATTCCATGTGTCCCCAGCCCCTATCTTCTCATCTCTTCATATCCCTATGCCAAAACCCTCTCCCTGGGAGCTCACTGCCCACCAGCCCCCAAGAAACCTGGCTGACAATGAACTGCCATGGAGACCACATCTCCCCACCTGATCTCTACCTCCACCCTGACCTCCCTGCCCAGACACCACCGTAGGGCCTCCACTGTCTCTTCCTCTCCCTCTGCCTCTGCATGATCCATTTCATCACTCTGCAGCCAGAGTGAACATCTAAAGCATTAATCAAATCACATGGTACCTGCAGTATTTTTAAATCTCCAAAAAAGCAGGAACACCAATGGATAGCATGTACACCCATATTCATTGCAGCACAATTCACAATCACCAAAAGATGGAAGCAATGGAATATTACCTCAGCCATAAAGAGAATGAAGTTCTGATACTTGCCACAACATGGATGAACCTTGAGAACTTTTATGTTGAGTAGAGTAAGTCGCTCACAAAAGGAACATATTGTACTATCTTGCTTATATGAAGTACCTAGAATAGGCAATTGTATAGAATCAAAGTCTGACAGTAGTCACCTGGGGTGGGAAGGAGGAAAAGAGGGGGAATCATTGTTTAGGGGCACTGAGTTTTTGTTAATGATAGTGGAATAATTTGAAAAAGGATAGAAGTGATGATTGAACAACACGATGAACATAATGTTACTGAATTGTACATGTAAAAATTGATGTATTGGCAAATGGTTTTTTTTTGGGGGGGGTGGCAATAGAGAAAGAGAGATTGCTCTGGTGGTGTACTGGATACATCATTTGGCTGCTACCCAGAAGGTCAATGGTTCAAATCCGCCAGTCACTCTTTAGAAGGAAGATGGGGTGATCTACTTCTGTGAATATTTACAGGCTCAGAAATTCAGTGGGGCCACTATGAGTCGAATTTGACTTGACAACAGTGACTTTGGTTTGGGGTGTGTGTGTGTGTGTGTGTGTGTGTGTGTGTATATATATATATATAATCCAAAAGCCTGATGTGGTGGTTATGTTTGTGTGTCAACTTGGCTGGGCCTGGCTGAGTGGCTGGGCAGCTGGTGGTAGTTATTCCCCATGATGAGACTGGTAGTCAACGCCATGGTGGGATCTACCACAAGCAGCTGAGTAGCTGCCTTTGGTATGTGGTCTGCTTCCTGTATTTAAGGAGAAGCCTTCAGAATGGAATCTAGCCTGTGGCACACTTGGACCCTGCATGGAGCTATGTCCTTGCTCAGCAGCCTGCTATGCTCTGCCGACCTTGGGACATACAAGGCCTGCTGTGTGGTTTGGTAACATCCTGACTGTGTTTTTTTACTTGTCAACCTTGGGGCTTCACAGCCTCAGCAGCCAGCAGCTGTCTGAATGAAGAAACACCTCTAGCTCCAGTGGGCCGGGAGCAGGAGACAGAGCTGGACCCCAAGGTTGAGGGGCTTTCACCCAGCCCCTAGAGCCTGGCTGAACTTGGACTTAAAGCCTCCAAATTGTAAGAATAAACTCCTGTTTGTTAAGGCCATCCCATTTGTGTTATATATTTCTGTCAGAGCAGTACTAGGTAACCAGAACACCTGACATTAACCTCAGAGGAACATACAAGCCCCTGCTCAGTTGGCCCTACCTATCACTCTGTCCTCATCTGGGAACACCCTCTACCTTGCTCCCTCTACATCTCCAGTCACACTGGACTTCATGGGATTCCTTGTCTGTGCCAGGCTCCTTCCCATGTTGTGGACTTGGCCCTTACTGTGCCTTCTGCCTCTTTTTTTTTTTTTTTAATTTTTGTTGTGATTTGGGTGAAAGTTTACAGAGCAAATTTGCTTTCCACACACTTTGTCTCATGACATTGACAGCAATTTCTCACAATGCAACAGCTCCCCTCACTTCTTCCCCACAGTTACCTCTTCCTTGTGTCCTTCCCTCCCATGCACTCCTGCCCCCTGAGCTGTCTCCCTGTGCATACACAGCCCTCCTATTCTCCCATGATTGAGCCCTCCAAGGAGTATATCTACCTAATGTAAATGTTCAGCTCATATGCCTGTCTTTTGCTTGCTCTGCCTCTATCTACAGAACATCTTCCTTCCCTCATTTCATTCGCATCTGCTCAAATGTCATCTTCAAGAACTTCGCTACCTAGCCTGTCTGATATAGCCACCCTCACCCAGTCACTGTTCTCATATTATCCTTCAAGGCTCACATCACCTGACATGATAGAATAGGGAATGTCAGCTCTGTTTGGTTTGATGTATTTTTTGTTGCTGGTTTGCAGTCGCCTAGTACAGCACCTGACCCATATTAAGCTGTCAGTAAGTAAATGGTTGTTTAATGAATGAATTGATAAATGCACATCTTCTTAATGGAGGCTTTGTGGTGTAGTGGCTAAGTGCTCAGCTGCTAAGCAAAAGGTTAGAGGTTTGAACCCACCAGCTGCTCCAGAAGGATATGGTAGTCTGCTTCTGTAAAGTTTATAGCCTTGGAAACCCTATAGGGTCGTTCTACTCTGTCCTGTAGGGTAGCTATGAGTCAGAATCAACTCAATGGCATTGGGTTTTTGGTTCCTTCTCAATGAGCATTAAACTCCACACTCACTCTAGACTCGAAGACAGGAAACACTTTGGGATATGAGTCACAGGGCCTGGCTTCTCCATTCACTGTGTGACCATGAGCAAGTCATTTATCTGCCTGCTTGCAGTTACTAGGAATAATGGCTGAGAAAGCACTTCATGAAATAGGCAATAAAGCCTTGAATGGGATGTAAACTTGGTTTGAATCCTGTCTCCACTACTCTGTGACCTTGGGCAACATACGTAATCACTCTGTGCTTCTGTTTCCTTATCTGTGACATAGGAATAAAATAATTTCCTAGCTTCAGTCAGAATTCTTTCCTGCAAATAATAGAACCTGGAAATGGCATTTTTGAAAGAGATATGGTGGCAGTGGTGGTTCAGTGGAAGTTCACCTTCCATGCAGAAGACCTGGGTTTGAGTCCCAGCCAACATACCTCATGCATAGCTGTGGAGGCCTGCATGTTGCTAGGATGGTGAATAGGTTCCAGCAGTGCTTCCAGACAAAGACAGACTAGGAAGAAAGGCCTGGAAATCTACTTCCCAATAATCAGCCAGAGAAAACCCTATGGGTCACAATGATCCGATCCCATTGTGCATGAGGTCACCATGAGTCAGGGGCTAACTCAACAGCTGCTAACAACAACAGCAAAGGAATACGGAGAAATTCTCACAGACTCAAAAGGAAGGTGGAAACCTAGATGTCCAACAACTGAGGAATGGATAACCAAACTTTGGTACATTCACACAATGGAATACTATGCAACGCTAAAGAATAATGTAGAATCT
>NW_006921719.1:8430674-8443082 GCF_000298275.1 Orycteropus afer afer
AAAAAAAAAAAAAAAAAAAAAGGAAGGTGGAAATCCCAGAACCAAGCTGGCCAGGCCACAGGAAAAAAGAAATCCAACTGGAACACAACTGTCACCCTACCAACAGTGGATCCTCAGGGCCACAGATTCTGTTGACCTCCCTGAAGAGACAAACTCCTAGAGGGCACCTCTAATTGGTGGAGTTCCAGTCACAGGGCAGTGCCTTACAGCCGGGAGGCAGGGACAGGCAATTGAGAGAGGCTGACCCTACCAGCACACCTGGGGGGCTTCCCTCACTGAGGAAGAGACGGGGGCAGCTGTCCACGACATTGAACACACAGGGTGGTTCAGAGGATTACAAGTTAATCCAGAGCTCTGTGCACAGCTGTTGGGAAAGCTGGACAATTATCTGGTAATGTCCACTAGAGTTAACTTCTGCTTAGTCTGTGAGGCAGTGATACCAGAAAAAGTGTGTGTGTCCACCAAATGTTCATAGCAGCACTATGTGTAATCGCCAAAAACAGAAAACTGCCGGAATGCCCATCAACCATGGAATGCACAAATAAATAAATACAATGGAAGACTAACCCTGACAAACAACAAACTTGTGACTATTCACAACTTGGATAAATCTAACAAGCTAAATATTGACCATAAGAAGTCAGGCACAAAATGTTTAATAATTTCATTTATTTGAACTTCAAAAGCAGGCAGAATGCATCTTCAATGGTGTTAGAAGTCAGGATTGCAGGTGCCCTCTTCACAAGTGGGGACCTCAAGGGACTGGTCATTCCACTTTTGTGACATGGATAGTGTGAACCTATTCACTTGTGTGTTCACTTTGTGAAGCCTCATTGATTTCTTCACTTACGATTTTGTATTTTCTCTAGGCACAATTTACATCAGTAAACAAAAAACAAAACAAAACAAAAAAAACATGTGTCTAATATAGACCAGTGGAATAGAATTGAGAACCCAGAAATAGATCCATCAACCTATGGTCAGCTGATTTTTTTTTTTTTTTTTTTAAATTTGGGTGAAGATTTACAGAGTAAATTCACTTTTCATACAGCAGTTCACATACTATACTTTGTCTCATGTCATTGACCAAAATTTACAATGCAACAGCTCCCCTCCCACTTCCTCCCCATAGTTACCTCTTTCCAGTGTCCATCCCTCCATACTCTTCTGCGCCCTGAGTTGTCTTCCTGTTGGTCAGCTGATTTTTGACAAAGGGCTGAAATCCATTACATGGGGAAGAGATGGTTTCTTTAACAAATGGTGCTGGCAAAACTGGATCTCCATTGCACAAAAATGAAACAAGATCCCTACTTCAAACCATGCACAAAAACTAACTCCAGATGAATCAAAGACTTAAATGTGAAACCTAGAACTATAAAGTTCCTCAAGGAAAAAATAGGGGCAAATTACTTCTGGTAGCATAGTGCCTAAGGCATTTGACTGCTAACCAGAAGGCTGGCAGTTCAAACTCACCAACCACTCCTTGGAAGAGGGGGCAATTTACTTCCGTAGTGATCCTGCCTCGGAAACCCAAGGAGGGGTCGCTATGAGTCGGGTCTGACTCGAGGGCACATAACAACAACAACAATAGCTAAAGAGGAGCTCTGGTAGCATAGTGCCTAAGGCACTTGACTGTTAACCAGAAGGCTGGAGGTGCAAACCCACCAGCTACTCCTCAGAAGAAAGGTTGGGCAATCTACTTCCGTAGTGATACTGTCTTGGAAACCTAAGGAGGGGTCGCTATGAGTTGGGTCCGACTCCATGGCAAATAACAACAACAACAATGGCTAATGATCATGAACATTTCTATTAGTGAGATGCAAGTCAAAACAATAATGAGATACCATCTTGCCCCAGCACTAGTAGCAAAGTTCAACAAGACAGAAAATAACAAATGCCGGCGAGGATGTAGAGAGATTGGGACTCTCATACACTGCTGGTGGAACTGCAAAGTGATACAACCACTGTGGAAAGCAGTATGGTGATTCCTTAAGAAATTGGAATTAGAAATACCATTTGATCCAGCAATTCCATTACTAGGTATCTGTTCTGGTTACCTAGTGCTGCTCTGACAAAAATATACCACAGATGGGATGGCCTTAACAAACAGTGTATTCTTACAATTTGGAAGCTTTAAGTCCCAAGTTCAAAGTGCCAGGCTCTAGAGGCTGTGTGAAAGTGCCTTGACCTTGGGCTTCAGCTCTGCCTCCAGCTCCTGGCCCCCTGAAGCTAAAGACATCTCTTCACTCAGGTAGCTACTGGCTGCTGAGGCTAACAAGCCCAAGGTCGACAAATAAAATGGCACAGTCTTGATGTTACCAAACCACACAGCAAGCCATTAATTCAAGTCCATTGTAAGTCCCAAGGTCGGCAGAGCATGGCAGGCTGCTGAACAACAACATGGCTATGTGCAGGGTTCAAGTGTGCCATGAGCTAGAGACCATTCCCAAAGCTGTTTCTTATATATGGGGAGCAGACCACATACCCAAAGTCAGCTACTCAGCTGCTCACAGTAGATTCTACCATAGAGTTGATTACCAGTCTCATCATGGGGAATACTGCATCCACCTGCCAGGCCTAGCCAAGTTGACACATAAACTTAACCATCACAATATAGAAGGAAACTTTCTTTGTTGGTATCAAAGGGGGAGGGGAGAGGAGGGAACACTGCAAAATAAAAAATAAATAATAAAATTAAAAATAAAAAAGGTGAAAATAATAATAACATAAGTGTCTAAAAAAAAATTAACCCATATGAAGCAGTTGGGATAGTGCTTGGCACACAGGACGAGCTTGCAGTCTTGGGTAGTTCAAAGAGTTAAGCACTTGGCTATTAACTGAAAAGTTAGAAGTTCGAGTCCACTCAGAGGCACATTGGAAAAAAGTCCTGGCAATCTGCTTCCAAAAAATTAGCCCTTGCTCCAGCCCTCTGGGGTTGCAAAAAAAAAAAAAAAAAAAAAGAAACACCTATGGACCTCTTGAGACTATCACCCTAAGAAACTCTTTGAACTTGAAACTGAAGCTGCTCCTGGAGGTCACCTCTCAACCAAGTAACAGATACCTTATAAAATAAACAGTGTACCCATATATAAGGTGCTCCCTTAAATAATCAGCTATGTGACCATAAGTTCAACATTTACCCAAAAGCAAAGATGAGAAAGCAAGGAGGGGAAGGGAAGCTAGATCAATGGAAACAGAACAAGCAGAATGAAAATAATGAGAAAGCTGACACATTGTGAAATTTGTAAGCAATGTCCTGGAACAAATTGCATAAAAATTGTTAATGGCAATGTAATTTGCTGTGTAAATTTTCACCTAGAACACAATAAAATATTAAAGAAAAAAAAATAAACATTTGGAGCATAGTTCTACTCTGATATAAATGGGATTACATATATTGACTCATGGGTACCGGTTTTTCAGGTTTATTAGGATTGTTACTATCATCTTGGTCACTGGTTATTCTCTGCCCCACTGTCATGCCCTGTCCACCATCTTCCCAAGGCTGAAAGAGATGAATGGATGTGTTCTCAGCTCTCTAAATCTTGACAGTAGACAAAACAGATGGCATAAATTCAGGGGTGCTGAACACATGTTGGGGCTCCTATCTTTATTCTTCCTGAGGAGATGGGGAATTCCCTCCTGGAGAAAGCATATCTCAGCTGATGCGTCAGAGAATTAGTTCAGCACAGTATGTGATGTGGACAAAGGAAAACACACGCGGGGAGGCTGGGAGGCCAAAGAGAGAGTCAGAGCTGGAAAATGTAAGGATTCACAGGTAGCAGAGAGCGGGAGAGGAGAATGTGAGGCCTGGGGAGGTAATGGACAGCTGAGAGGTGAGGAGGGCCTTACCAGGCAGGGTCAGGGATTTGCAGTTTGTCCAAAGGCCAGCAGGAAGCCAGTAAGTGGTTTGTCTGTGTGTTTGTTGGCAGGCAGAGGGTGGTTCTATTTTGATTTCAGCACCCTGGTTTCAGTGCAGAGAGCAGATGAGAAGGAAGTGGGGTGGAATTCCAGGAGCCCAATTAGGAGGCCTTTGGTAAGGGGATGGTGGTGGCCCAGACCAGATCAGGGTGGGGCAGTGGGGCTGGAGGGAAAGGGAGGATTTCTGAAGTTGGATTTGAGAAGGCTTAGAGATTCTCAGAGTCCCTGGGTGGTGCAAACGGTTAACATGCTCAGCTGCTAACTGAAAAGGTTGACGGTTGGAGGACACCAGAGGTACCTCAGAAGAAAAGCCTGGTGATCTACTCTTGAAAAAGCAGCTATTCAGAACCTTATGGAACACAATTCAATTGACTCAGCAGCAACTGGTTTGTGTTTTCTTTGTTGTTGTTAATTTTGGGGGGATTCTCATTGGACTTGGAGGGAGGGATGAGGAAGGGAGAGGCAAGAGATGACCAAGTGGCTGGCTTGAGTGGACAGTAGGGCTCTGTCCTGAGTCAAGACACTGAGGGAGGAACAGGATCCAAGGGACAGTGGGTGTGTATGGTGAGGGAAACCCTGTGGAAGTGGTTACCAAAGGCCTGGCCTGGGAGGGGGATAGGAGGCATAAGGGAAGCCATGTCTATAGAGAAATCCCAGAGCAGAGGGATGCCACTCAGCTTAGATAGCATGTCCAGAAGAGAAGTCAAATTAGGAGAGTATATAGACAATGGAAGGAGGTTTTCTGAGGCTCAGTGGGAAGGCTGAGAGGAGGGGTTGGGGAGCACACTGCCAAAGATGACAGAGAGGTGGAGCCTGGTTGGCTTAGCTAGTTCCCAGGTTTCCAGAACAATGAACCTCTACACACATTTGCTGGGTGCTGGTGAGTGGGAGGAATTTGGCTCATAAGGAGGAGTCAGCTCTGCCCAGGGGGTGATGAGGCCCAAGAGAACGGGCCAGGATAACATGTGTGAAGCTCTTGGCAGGCTCTCCAGCTCATAGAAGGAATTGAGTAATACCAACAACAATAATAGAGCAGATGTAAGACAATATTACTCTTTGAAATATTCCTAGCCTCTCCAGGGGGGAGCATTACACTGCCCATAACACTGACATTAGACTTGGCAATGATATATGAACATGTGAGTTGTGCCACTTCTAAGAAGAATGTTTAAGAAACAAGACTCTACTGTGTTTGCTTTTCTCTTGCCAGGAGACCAGCAGTGACCCAGAGAGGGGCTGCTCCTTCAGCCTGGGTCTTGGAATGAAGACTACCAGGTGCAGAGTGGCAGCCAACCTATAACAGTCATGCAGTGTGAGCAAGAAGTAAACTTTGTTTTGAGGTGTTGAGATTTTGGGAGCTGTTTGTTACTGCAACATCACTGAGCCTCAGCTGACTGACATAGCAGGTGGAGGATTTTGAGTGCTTGCACCTAAGCAAATGCCAGGACTTTTTACATGGATAAACTCAGTTAATCTTCAAAGCAACTCTACAAGTGAAAGAAGCCAGATGAAACAGAGTATGCAGTGTGCGATTCCATTTATATAAAATTCTAAAACATGCAAACTATAGTGACAGAAAGCAGACCAGTGGCTGCCTGGAGACTGGGTGGGGAAGAGGGAGGCAGAAAAGAGGGATTACAAAGTTGTTGTTGTTGTTATGTGCCATCGAGTCGGCCCCGACTCATAGCGACCCCTCCTTGGGTTTCCGAGGCAGTATCACTACGGAAGTAGGATTGCCCAACCTTCCTTCCGAGGAGTGGCTGGTGGGTTTGATTACAAAGGGACACAAAAAAACTTTTGTAGTGACAGACTTACTTATTATATACTTATTAATTGTGGAGGTGTTGTTAGGTGCCATCAAGTTGGCTCTGACTCATAGAGACCCTATGTACAACAGAACAAAACACTGCCCTGCCTGGTCCTGGGCCAACCTCACGATCCTTGCTGGACCTCACCCTGTCATTACAGCCACTGTATCAACCAATCTCATTGAGGGCCTTCCCCTTTTTCACTGACCCTCCACTTTACCAAGCATGACATCCTTCTCCAGGGAATGGTCCCTTTTGACACCATGACCAAAGTAGATGAGATGAAATCTGGCTATTCTCATTTCCAAGGACCATTCTGGCTATACTTCTTCCAGGACAGATTTGTTAGTTCTCCTGGCAGTGCATGGTACTTTCAGTATTCTTTGCCAACACCACTACTCAAAAACATCAACGCTTCTTTGGTCTTCCTTCCTCGTTGTCCAGCTCTCACATGCATATGAATCAATTGAAAACACCATGGCTTGGGTTAGGCACACCTGAGTTTTCAAAGAGACACCTTTTCTCTTCAGCACTTTCCAAAAAAAAAAAAAAAAACCAAACTCACTGCCCTCAAGTTGGACCCGACTCACAGCAACCCTTCCTTGGTTTTCCGAGGTGGTGTCACTATGGAAGTCGATTGCCCAACCTTCCTTCCAAGGAGTGGCTGGTGGGTTTGAACCTCCAGCCTTCTGGTTAGCAGTCAAATGCCTTAGGCACTAAGCTACCAGAGCTCCCTTCAGCACTTTAAAGAGGTCATTTACAGCAGATTTGCCCAGTGCAATACATCATTTGATATCTTGACTGCTGCCTCCATTGATGTTGATTGTGGAACCAAGTAATATGAAATCTTGGACAACTTCAATCTTCTCTCCATTTATTGTGATGCTGCTTATTGGTCCAGTTGTGAGGATTTTAATTTTCTTTATGTTGAGGTGTAGTCCATACTGCAGACTATAGTCTTTAAACTTCATCAGTAAGTGCTTCGAGTCATCTTCACTTTCAGCAATCAAGATTGTGTCATATGCATATCACAGATTGTTAATGAGCATTTCACCAATCCTGATGCCATGCTCTTCTTCATATAGTCCAGCTTCTCAGACTATTTGCTCAGCATACAGATTGAATAAGTATGGTGAAAGGATACAACCCTGACTCACTCCCTTCCTGATTTTAAACCATGCAGCATCCTCTTGTTCTGTTCAAATGACAGCCTCCTTGTCTACCTACAGGTTCCTCATGAGCACAATTAAGTATTCTGGAATTCCCATTCTTCTCAATGTTATCTATAATTTGTTATGATCCACACAATCAAATGGCTTTGCATGGTCAATGAAATACAAGTCAACATCATTTTGGTATTCTTTGCTTTCAGCAAGATCCATCTGACATCAGCAATGATATCCCTCATTCCATATCCTCTTCTGAATCCAGCTTGCATTTCTGGAATTTACCTGTCAATATATTGCTGTAACCATTTTTTAACTATCTTCAGTGACATTTTATCTACATGTGATATTAATGATATTGTTTGCTAATTTCCACATTCTATGGGATCACCTTTCTTTGGAATGGGTAAAAATATGGATCTCTTCCAGTCCATGGTAGCTGTCTTCCAAATTTCAGTTGGCCAGGTAGCTGTCTTCCAAATTTCTTGGCATAGATAGGTAAATACCTCCAGCACAGCATCTGTTTGTTGAAACATCTCAATTGATACCCCATCAATTCCTGGAGACTTTTTCTTTTTTTGCCAATTCCTTCAGTGCAGCTTTGACTTTTTCCTTCAATACCATCAGTTCTAGATCATATGCCACCTCCTGAAATGCATGAACATCAACCAATTCTTTTTGGTACAGTGACTCTGTATTCCTTCCATCTTCTTTGGATGTTTCCTGCATCATTCAATATTTTGCCCATAGAATCTTTCAATATTCCAACTTGAAGCCTGAATTTTTTTCTTCAGTTCTTTCAGCTTGAGAAATGCTGAGCATGTGGAGATAGTTTTAGGAATATACAATATCAAATCTGTATACTTTAAATATGTGCAGTTTATTGTATTATCAATTTGTAAAAAAGGCATGGGGGCAGCCTTTGACCTCCTCTAATTTCATAAGCAGGAGGAGAATCAAGATCCATGTCAACAGCCCTTGCTGATTCCTATGAGGAAGAGGTCAGACATACCTCACCCTCCAAACTTTCTATCAATTCTGACACCAACTGTCCCTCCCACAGCACTCCCTACTTCTCTGCTGGGTTTGATAATTCTTTGTAATGACCACACAGAACTCATAGACAATACTCACAATTATGGAGCTTATTAGGGAAGTAACAGGTTACAATTCAGCATCAGAAACAACAAGAGAGGAACCAAACAATAGACAAAGGGAAGAGGACACAGGGAAGAGGGAAGTACAGGGAGGAAGTGGGAAGAGAGCTATTTACATTGTGGGGAATTGCAGTCAATGCCGTGAAACAAAATGTGTATGAACTGCTGTATGGAAAATGAATTTGCTCTGTAAGATTTCACCCAAATCACAGTAAAATTTAAAACAAAAGAAAGAAAGAAACAACTTGGGATACAGTTCTTCAATCAGGACAGCCTCTTCTCAGCTGTGTTACAGGCATGCTTCTCTCTGATCTCAGCCCTGCAGCCATTTGGTCTCTGTGCTGCTCAGGCAAGTGTTACAAAGCTCTTTTAGTTCTGCCAGTAAATGCCTAGAGGCACCCCACTCTGCCAGTGAGGCTCGACCCAAAGACACTCAGGTTTCTCACTCTGTGGGCTGGCCGGGAGGCTCACCATCCTGTCTCATGTTGGGTCTGCTGCCAGGTCTGCTACCCTGTTTCTCTACTGCTGCTTCTCACTGTCTCGGCAAAGTGTTGCAGCTCTCTCCCTGTCTCCTAGGTTGAAGAGGTTAAGTGCCAGGATCTCGGGTCCAGTGGATACATTCCACTCCTGGCTCTTCTTTCTTCATGGTAGTGAGATTCTCCCTTTCAGCCTCTGGAATGGCTCATTATAAGCCTAGTAAGATGGCAAAACTGACCAGTCTCCACGTTAGGGATCCCTACACCTTATTTACATTATTAGCTAGCTATCCAATCTGCTTGGTGCTTGGCCACAAACACCTCATATTTGCATAGTTCCCCCTCAATCATCTGGTGGGAGTCACAAAGACCATGGCTAGAAGGGCCATACCAAGTAATTCAATGCACTGCATGATTATACCTCAATAAAATGGTTAAAAAAAAAAAAAAAACTCTATTAAAATAGAATTCTAATAAGATTCTTATCTCTGTCTTATAGATGAGGAAATGAGGCTCTTTGAGATTAAATACTTGCTGATGGTCAACTAGCTATTAAAGGGTAGATCCTGAATTCAACCAAGGTGTGCCTGAGTCCAGAGTCCTTTTGTGGTACAAATGGTTAATTCTCTTGGTTGCTAACCAAAGGTTGGAGGTTAGAGTCCATCCAGAGGCACCTTGGAAGGTCAATTGTTGTTGTTATGTGCCGTCGAGTCAGCCCCGACTCATAGCGACCCCTCCTTGGGTTTCTGAGGCAGTATCACTACAGAAGTAGGATTGCCCAACCTTTCCAAGGAATGGCTGGTGGGTTTGAACCGCCAGCCTTCTGGTTAGCAGTCAAGTGCCTTAGGCACTATATCCCAGCTAATAAATGTCCCAGCCAAGATGCAAAGCTGACCCTTAACTGCTTCTGTCCACACTCCCCTAAAAAACGTCTAGCCTAACTCTTCCCTGAAACCTCTGGCCATGTGCAGACCCCAAGCACTCCAGAAGCCCACTAGGCTTGTGATCCAGCTTCTCCTATGGACAGCCAGTCCTGGAAGTCATGTTTTGTACAGATCTGAGTGCTGGGAGGGGACAGGTCGCTCGCTCTTCTGTGACCTGGCCTAAGGACAGGTGGCTGCTTCAGGGGCCCTGGAGCAATAAGGCCCAGTTGGGTAAGCAAGTTCTCACAGCATCCTGGAGGCCCTGAAGAGGAAACAGCCCAGGAATGCAATAGGCTAGAAGACTTTTTAGGAAACAGCTCCACTTGGACTAAGCCCCCGACTATTCCCTCAGCCTATTGTTGACCATCTGCCAGATGCCAGGCTCTAGGCTGAGCAAGCTGACACCATTCCTGCTCCCATGGTGTGAGTAGACTCAATGTGGGTTGCCTGCCTGCCCTCCCCCTCTGAGGGAAAGTATACCTTGGGGAGAGGTGACTGAAGATGCAAGGGAGTCCCCGACCTGCGAAGAACCAAAAGTGCATTGATAGTGGCAGCTGAGCCTAGTATGATGCTTTGCATGGCCTTTGACTTTGGCAAAGTGGAATACTGAAGGATTTTAAACAATTAGGGGTGAGGGAAGACAATGAATCTTGTTCTATGGGTGGGAGCTGGGCAGGATGCCTCAGGCTATGGGTGGAGATGATGGATGGTGTCCAGGGAGCCCAGGGAAGGAAAGAGGATGTCCTTGTGATGGGGGAAGAGGAGACCCCATGCCAGGCTATTAGAAAAGATGCACCAGCCTTCATGGCAGAGAGATGGAGTTGAGCAGGGAGGCCAGGTCAGGAGAGAATTAGAGGAGTGCGAAGAGGTCAGCAGGGTCAGATACTCCCAAGGAAGTCAGCAACTGAGGCGGGGAGCTCCAGGAGGCGGGTCAGTGGAGGGTGGAATGGGGAGGCCCAATTAGCCTGAGGAAGGACCAGCCTGGGGTTTCAAAGCAGGGAGTCCTGTACAAATGCCCTGTGGGAGAGGAGGAAGCCTGGGAGGGGAAACAAGTTGGAGCAGGTTTCAGAGGAACCAAAAGGGTGGAGCTCCAAGGACAAGTGGGAAAGACACCTGGTGATTTTCTCTGATGCTGGAGGCAGGGAGAAGCTGCAGGAGTGGGGGTGGGGAGTGTGCAGAGGCTGACCTGGAAGAGTCCAAGGAGGGCCCCAGGGCCCCATGGGGTATAAGCGTTGTGTGGTGACCCCCCAAAAAATGTCTTAACACCTAGACCAAACCAAACCCACTGCCACCAAGTCATTTCAAACTCATATGACCCTATAGAACAGGGTAGAACTCCCCATATGGTTTCCAAGACTAACATCTTTACAGAAGCATACTGCCTCATCTTTCTTCCACAGAGTGGCTTGGGGGATTCAAACCACCAACCTTTTAGTTAGTAGCTGAATGCCTTAGCTACTGCACCACCAGAGCTCCTTTATGTCTCAATACCTGGAACCTATATGTGCTCATTTGGAAAAAGGAGCTTTACAGTTGTGATTGAGTTAAGTATCAGGAGATGTTTATCTTGGATTGTCCAGGTAAACCCTAAATCCAATGACAAGTTTCCTTACAAGAGACAGACAGAGGTCATGTGCAGACAGAGAGAGATTGAAATGATACAGCCACAGGCCAAGGAATGTCTGAAACCACCAGAAGCAGACAGGGGCTAGAAAGGATTCTCCCCTAGTGCCTCCCTGCCAACACCTTCATTTCAGACTGTTGACCTCCAGAACTGTAAGAGAATAAATTTCTGTTGTTTAAACCACCAAGGTTGTAGTAATTTGTTATGGCAGCCTTAGGAAATGAATACACTGGGAGTGAAAACAGGCACGTTACTGAGTGAGTCCTCCATCAGTACTGGGCAGCCTGAGGGAGGCAAAGGAGGCAGCCCTGGTCAGAGGAAGGTGATAGGAGGGAGAGTCAGGGCACTGGGGCCTGCTGGGAGGCTGTAGGAGTGGGCTCAGGCTTGCGGGGTGAGTGGGCAGAAGGCAGGCCAGCAGAGGGGATAGAAGGGAAAAGACTGAGAGTGAGAGGTGAGCAAGGGCTTGGAGGCCTCAGAGGGCCGAGAGAGCTGTTCCCCCAGAGCGGAGCACCAAGAAGGGCCATGCCAGAGCTGAGCAGGCCCTGGGAGGGTCTGGCTGAGGAGGATCATGGGAAAATCCTCAGCACTGAGGACTCCTGGGATCAGAAGACAGTGGGAGAGACACGACTGGGGAATTGGGGTCCAGGTCAATGACAGCCCTTCCTGGGGCACAGATGCCCTGGGGCACTCGGCTCACTCCAGAAGCAAGGGCTGCAGAGTTTTCTCGGAGGCTGGTCCCTGTCCTGCTGTCTGGGCCACCAGGGCAAGGCTCATGCCCTTTCTGGGCCTCTGTTTCCTAATCTGAAAATGGGGATGTGGACTCCATGCTGATCCCCACATCCTGGAGCCAGCCGCTCTGTAGGAGATCTCTCCTCCAACACTCCTAAAGCTGCCCCAGACTCCTGGGTGACATCCCTAGACACATAGCTGGGTGCTTCTCTGCTGAGGAACTTGCCCTTCCTCTCTTGGCCTCTAATGTTGCTCAAATGGATGTTAAATTCCCAGGGAAACAGTCTTCATCTCAAGATTGGCTATGTAATTTTCAGAGCCACTCCTCAGAAGGAATCTACTTCCATATAGATACCACCTCAGAAACCCAAGGAGAGGTTGCTATGGATCGGATCTGACTCGATGGCAGTGAGTTTGGCTTTTTGGCTTTAGTGCAAAATGAGGGAGCTCTGGTAGCATAGTGCCTAAGGCATTTGACTGCTAACCAGACCACCAGCCACTCCTCAGAAGGAAGATTGAGCAATCTACTTCTGTAGAGATACTGCCTCAGAAATCCAAGGAGCGGTTACAATGAATCTAGTCGTCAGTGAGGGTTTTTTTTTTT
>NW_006921719.1:8463028-8490598 GCF_000298275.1 Orycteropus afer afer
TCTCTTTGCCATCCTATTCTCCAGTCGCCCAGTTCTCCTTCCAGGAGATAACTAGTATCTCCAATTCCTTGTGTGCCTCTGGAATTAATATGTGCATATTTAAGAGCAAATTATATGCATATATATGTTTTTTCCTTTTGAAACATAGTTGGTAAACTATTACACACTGCTCTGAACCTGGCTTTTACTATTTAATAAGATATCTTGGAGATTCTTCATAAAGAGCATCCTACTTGGGTTTTTGTTTTTTTAATAACAACATAGCATTCTGGGAGCTCTGGTGGTATAGTGCCTAAGGCATTTGACTGCTAACCAGAAGGCTGGTGGTTCAAACCCACCAACCACTCCTCAGAAGGATGGTTGGGCAATCTACTTCCATAATGATACAGCCTCGGAAACCCAAGGAGGGGTCGCTAAGAGTCACATCTGACTCAATGGCAGTGAGTTTGGTTTTTTTGGTTATATAGCATTCTATTGTATGGCTGTACAATAACAGTTCATTTATTCTGTCTCTACTGGTGGATGTTTAGGCATTACAATGCTGCAAGGAAGTATACATTCATCACTTAAGTGTGAGCATATCTGTAGGATAAATTTCTAGAAGCAGAAGTGCTGAGTCAAAGCAGATGCGTGTCTGATAATTATTGGCCAACTGCTTCTATCAAGGTCACATCAGTTTATTTGTCAACCAGCAAGGCCAGAGGGTGCCAGTTCTTCTCCCACCCTTGTAAACATAATATATTACCTAACATTTTCATCTTTGCTGATCAGATAAGTGAGGAACAGTACCTTTCTGTAATTCTAATTTTCGTAATTTTTCACGTTTTAACAGCCCCTTTGAACTCCGCCCCCCCCGCATTAACTGTATCTTCATCTCCTTTGCCAATTTTCCTCCCATTTGAGTTATTGCTTGTTCATGTAGAAATGATTTGTGGGAACAGGGAGATAGCTCAGAGGGCGGGAATGCTTAGGATAGGATGACACAGGGAGGGGGTAACCACTAGGAGGAAGTGGGACGAGAACTGTTACATTGTGGGGAATCGCAGTCAGTGTCATGAAACAAAATATGCACGAACTGTTGTATGAAAAATGGTTTTGCTCTGTAAACTTTCAACCAAATAACAATTTTAAACAAAAAAAACGTGATTTATGGGAGCTCTTGCTATCCTAGAGAGCCTTTGTCTACAGTATGAGTTGCAATTTTTCCCCCAGGTTAAAGTTTTCTTTTGACTTTGCTTGTGGTGGGTTTTACAATGCAGAATTTTTCTTTCTTTCCTTTATTTTAATGTAGTAAAATATTTCTGTCTTTTCTTTTGAGGTTTCAGGTTATATTAACCATGAATGACCTTCCCTTCCAAGATTAAAAAAAAAAAAAAAATCTCCCATGGTTTCACTCATTGGTTCCAAAACATGCTTTGTTTTTAATGGTGTTATAGTATTTCATCATAGGGGAGGACCATAATTTTTTTAACCAGTCTTCTACTGCTGAACATTTAAGCTATTTCTGATTTTCCCCTATTATAAATAACACTGCAATGAAAAGCCTTGTGCATAAATATTCTATTTCCTTATGCTGAATTCCTGAAAGCATCTTTCATTCCTATCCCAAAACTGCCCTCCAGAAAGTCTTATACCAGCTATAGAATGTTTGCAATGCAACCATTGCTGTGGAGTCACTACTGGAGCTCCTATCTCCTCAAAGCCTGAGGCGGAAAAAGCAGGGACCCAGAATGGAAGATTGAATCCTGCATTTACTGAGTTTTTCCTTGGCTTGTCAAGTAGAGATTATGCCAGATATGCTAGGGGAGGACTCCAGGCAAGGAGATGGAACAGGCAGGAGACTAGAGGGAAAAAAAGGTCCGCCAGAGCTGGAGGCAGAGTGGCTTACTGGGTATGTTGCCTTCTAGTACAGCCAAGAGTCAGTAAGTGAACAAAAGAGATCTCTGGGAAAAGCCAAAATAGCCTCTCAGGTCTCACTCAGAGTGTACTTACTTTAAATACCTTGTTTTAGTGAATTACTTAATATGACCTTTCTAGCCATAGCTTTTGTAATTCCCAACAAATGACTGGATGGGGCTATGTAAATAAAGTGCTTATGGCCCATCAAAAGGATTGGATAGCTTGCTGATAATGTAAATAAGGTGCATGGCATCCTTATGGGTCTGGAACCATGGAAATAAGGTATATGGAACCTTAACATTGGAGTTGGTCAGTTTTGCCATCCCACTAGGCTTAAAATAAGCCATCCCCAAGGCAGAAAGGGGGGACCTCATGACCACCAAGAAGAGAGGAGTGGAGTGTGTCCTTTGGATCCAGGATCTCTGTGCTAAGAACCTACTGGACCCAGGAGACAGAGAGAGAACTGCAACACCAGAAAAGGTGAGAGATGGCCAGAAATAGCAAGAAGGAGCAGCAGAGAAATGGAGACAGGAGATCAGCAAGAGATAGTGTGTGGGCTCCCCTGCCCAGGCACTTGGTGGAAGTAAGTTTGCTGACCTTGGACATGGACCTAGAGCTAAACACACTTCCAGCTGAAGCTTGTTGGAGGAGGGTGGTGGGAATGCGGTGCCTCAGGGTATTTATCGGCAGAGCTAAAAGAGCTTTATAAACACTTGCCAGAGCAGGGCAGAGATTCCGCCAAGGGCCCGAGGGCCAGAGAGAGACCTGCCTTTGGGGCATGGCTAAGAAGTGGCTTGTACTGATCAAAGAACTATAATCTGAGTCTTTCCTGAACCTGAATTGTAACCAGTTATTTCCTTAATGGGAGCTCTGGTGGCATAGTGCCTAAATAATTTGACAGCTAACCAGAAGGCTGATGGTTCAAACTCACCAGCCACTCCTAGGAAGAAAGACTGGACAATCTACTTCTGTAGAGATACCACCTCGGGAACCTAAGGAGGGGTTTTTTTTTGGTTTATTTTCTTAATAAAGCTCATAACTGAGTATGAGTTCTGTGTGGCCATTGCAATGAATTATCGAACACAGCAGAGAAGTAGAGTGCCGTGGGAGGGATAGCTGGTGTCAGAACTGGTAAAAAGGACAGTGGAGGCATGTCTGACCTCCAGCTCTTAGGAGATAGCCTTGAGCTGTTGATGCAGATAATGATTCTCTTTCCCCCTTGTGAAGACAGGGGAGGTCAGATGTCCCCACTGCCATGCTCTTTTTACACTCACAATTCTAATATTCCCATAAATTTGTCATCTGGTTTTTAAGATCAACACAGCACGTTAGAAAGGGGAAACAAGAATCACTCCAGACCACTGTACAGTTTCCAAAAGAAAACCAAGTGCAAGCAAAATCACAAAGCACATTCAAAAGGCAACCAGTCTGGGACAGGCAGTGCAGGGGTGGGCTGCCCCACATATCCCCGTAGGATGGGGAAGAGCTAACTAGATTGGGTGATTCCTACATTTGCTTCTAAACCAGATATTCTGGAAGGCATTGCAATAAGCAGAGTGATGGCCCCCCCAAAGATGTCCATGCCCCAATCCTAGAAACCTGTGAATGTTATGCTATGCAGAAAAGGGGAGTTAAAGTTCCTCACGAGTGGCTTTAAAATAGGAATAGTATCTTGGATTATTGGGGTGGGGTCAATGTAATATCAAACCCAACCCAAACTGCTGCCATTGAGTTGATCCTGACTCATAGCAACCTTATAGGACATAGTAGAACTGCCCCCACAGGGTTTGCATGCTGTAAATCTTTATGGAATCAGATTGCCATGTTTTCCTCCTGCAGAGTGGCTGGTGGGTTCAAACCACGAGCCTTTAGGTTAGCAGCTGAATGCTTTAACCGCTGCATCACTGGAGCTCCTACTGCATTCATAAGAGTTCTTAACAAGGAGGTAGGAGAAGAGTTAGAGTCAGAGTGGTATGAAGTGAAGAAGACTCCGCCAGCCATTACTGGCTTTGAAGATGGAAGGGGATCATGAACCAAGGAGTGTGGACAGCCTATACCAGCTGCAGATGAGTTCATTCTGATTCATGGTGACCCCATGTGTGTCAGAGTAGAACATAGGGTTTTCTTGGCTGTGATCTTTCAGAAGCAGATTGCCAGGCCTTTCTTCTGTGGCATCTCTGGATGGGTTTGAACTGCTAACGTTTCGTTTAGTAGCCCTGCATTTAAATGATTGTGCCATCCAGGGTCTCCTGGGCACCCTTAGAAGCTGGAAAAGGAAAGGGAATAGATTCTTCCAGAGAGTCTCCAAAAGGAACACAAACAAACTCACTGCCACTGAGTCGGAACTGACTCACAGTGACCCCTCCTTGGCATTCCAAGGCGGTATCACTACGGAAGTAGTTGCCCAATCTTCCTTCGAGGAGTGGTTGGTGGGTTTACATGCCAGCCTTCTGCTTAGCAGTCAAATGCCTTAGGCTCTACAGCCACCAGAGCTCCTAAGGAACACAGGCCCTTTAACACCTTAGTTTTAGCCCAGTGAGATCCACCTCAGACTTCTGACCTCTAGAATTAGGAAAATGATAACTTTCTGTTGTTCTCAGCCACTGATTTTGTGTTACTTTGTTACAGCAGCGATAGGAAACTAATACCATTATTATCTGGTACTGACCAAAAAAAGGCACTCAGACTGGGGTGTGCCCGGTCAAAGGCTTCTGATCCATCTCTAGAAGCAGAGCCTGGGTGAGCGCACGGACTGTGACCCTTTTTTAGTACTAGGCCCTGTAACCACTCTGCCTGGTCATAACAATGAGTCCCAGGTATCAGGAAAGTTCATTCAGATCCTGGAGAGATGCCATCACCTGCAACATCCAACTTTGCGAGTTGCGCAGTTTCTTTTTCCGGATGAGCGAGGCTCGGTGCTCTTCCCCCAGATGCAGATGCTGTCTAGTAGTGGAGGGGCGGTGCTGGGGTCTATGACCACTGAGGGTGTGGCTGCAGGAGGATTCTGTCGTGAGGGGAGGGGAGAGAAGTGTCGGAAGAGCCGTTTCAGGCCCTCTGGGCCGGGCCGTCGAGGAGCGGCTTGGGCTCTCCCACCCCGGGGCTCTGGGGAAACTGCGGACGCGCGGGCGGAGTCCGGGCGGAGCTGCAGCCGGGAGGCCTGCAAGCGGTTAATCCGGGAGGAGTAGTGGTCGGGTCAGGTTACTTCCCTTTAAAAAGACCGGGAAAGGAGGAGTCAGGTCCTAGCCCGTCAGTGTCGCGCTCAGTGCCCGAGGAGGAATCTCCGCTGCAGTCTGGGTCGCGCGCTCCGGAGGCTCCAGGCCAGAGGAGCGAGGTGAGGAGGGGGCTGCGGGGAGTCTCTAGGTGCTGTGGGTGAGTGACCGGGACAGGACAGAGGCAGGCACTTCACGAACAGCGAGGCGGGGAACCCGACGTCGGCGGCCGATGCCTTCCTCCTCAGATGGTTAAACTGAAGCCCAGGGAGAGTACAGATTTTTTTTTTTTTTTTTTTGGGGGGGGGTCCAATAAGACATTACGCTCTGGTAGGCAGTCGGGCCCCCCAATTTATCAGAGGCCAGCCCACTTGCAGAGGTGGCCTCGATGGCGGGCAGGAGACTTTTGAAGCTGTAGGAGAGGAAAAGATGGAGACGGTGGGCCGGTGTACCTAGGGCTGGGGTCCGAGGCAGGGTGGTGTGAGATAGAAAGTTGCTTACATGGTGGGCAGGGAGGTGTAACAGTCTTGTAGTGGTTAAGGCAGAAGTGAAAATGAAAGGGTGTCCCTGTCACCCCATGGGGGTCTCTGTACAGCCCCTAGAGAAGGAAGTGGCCAAGGCCAGTCTTTCGCATTTTATCTCCACTTCACTCACTCTCCACCTTACCTCTCAGTGAAAATGAAAGGGCTCTCCTATTTTTAAGTGCCCATTTTGTAATCATGGTCTCCCTTACTCCTTCAACAGCCCCTTGAAGGCAACCTCAAGAGGCACTTTTCCAGCCTCCAGGCCCAGGGATTGTGGAGCCTTCTCCAGCTCACTCAGCTGGGGGACAGCTAGACAGATCTAGCTTGTAACTCCAACCCACATTTGTTCTGTGAAGAGTCCTCCAATAGACCAGCGGGACCCCAACTCCAGCCTTCAAAATCTCATATCAGTGTAGCCGCTAGCTGGAGGGCCCAGGTGGGTGGTGCACTGAGTTTTGTGACTTGAGGTCCCACTCCAGCCCTGGGACCAAACCAGCCAGGCAGTATGATGAGATGGTCAGCCCGCTGAGTGTCTAGATGCAGTGGACCTCCCGGGTCCTCAGTTTACCCACCTGTGAAAAGGACAGCTTGGGCTAGATGACACCTCTAATTTTCTGTTTTTCTGGAAGAAAGGGATAAGGAAGAGTAAGGGCTTAGCAGGGAGGAAGTGGGATGGGCCACTATTCCACAGGAAGCTGGCCCCACCCAATTGGGAGAGAGAAGCTGGCAAGGGTTAGCTGACTCCCTTCTCTCTTTAGTGGACTGGCATCCAGAGCCCATGCCCAGCCCCATCAGACTAGCTCACCTCCTATGGACCTATGGACCTAGTTTAAGGCTAGACTATCAGAGAAAAAGGAGAGTACTGAAAAGACATGCTTCCATTTCACAGAAGAAGAGACAGGCCCTACTGCCCCTGCCCTGTGCTTCCCCAGAGCTTCTGTGCAGTGGGACACCAGCTCCTTACTACCCCTACACCTTTAAACCAAGTCCTCTATCCCCTTGCTTCAAGAGTTTTATGTTATGTGTTCTGAGATGGACAGGGCAATGGCATCACTAGGGTCAGTGTCACCCATTGTGGTAACTCACAGTGCCTCCTCCCTCTGTAGACCACCTCCCATACCAGACCATATAATATTTTTAATAATAATATTTATTATCCATAAATATAGAATAATATCTGATATAGTCATCAATTTCTTAAATGTAATATTTCTTAGATTAGGTGAATACTAACAATAAAACTAAAATTTCTCTACAATGAAAAATTTCTACATTCTACATTATTCTTTTACAACATTATTAGTAACTGAGTGGAAGCCCTTTTGCTTTTTCTCCTTCTTTTCCTTTAATTATTACTTCATTTTCAAAAAGTTAGTGATACAGTTTCATGAATACTACTTACCACATTATTGTAGTTGAAACACCAGAAAGTTTGACAGAATCAGAGACTTAAAAACCACCAGCAGCCATGAAAACAACACTGTGTGCCTGTGGCCTATGTAGATGAACCATGTGATTCGAAATGTTACTGTAATTGGGTAATAATGACAGCCCTGGGAGCACATTAAAAGGTTCAAAAGGTAAATTAGCATAGAGTTTTAGCCTTGTAGGTATTTTGATACCTGTAAACTGGGCTTACAGAAAATGTTTTCTTGTTGTAACCAACTACAGGGATATTTTTATTAAAAATAATAAATTTCTGCCGAAGCACTGCACAAAAATTTTATAGACAGCCATTTTAGTGTCACTCCCTCTGACAGTGTCACCCGCTATGGTTTGTAACCCTCTAGTAATGCCATGCTAACCAGAAGGCTGGCGGTTCAAACCCACCAGCCACTCCTCGGAAGGAAGGTTGGGCAATCCTACTTCCGTAGTGATACTGCCTCGGAAACCCAAGGAGGGGTCGCTATGAGTCAGGGCTGACTCGACAGCACATAACAACAACAACAACAAAGTAATGCCATAGTGCCTAAAGCACTTGACTGCTAACCAGAAGGCTGGAGGTTCAAACCCACCAGCCGCTCCTCGGAAGGAAGATGCGGTAATCTACTTCCGTAGTGATACTGCCTCAGAAACTCAAGGAGGGGTCGCTATGAGTCGGGTCTGACTCGATGGCATATAACAACAACAACAACAAAGTAATGCCATTGAGATAAGGGTCCCCGAGTGGGAAGAGGCCAAGGTGTTGGAATTGTGGCTTTGGTGGAAGATCGGGGACACCCTGCTGGAAGATATTCAGGAGGGAGAATCAGGCTGCTCACTGAGGCTCAGGCACTCTCATCCCCACTGACCATCCTTGTAAAGAAGGTCTATCCATTCTGGCCAATGCCATGCACCCCCAGCCCTAGGCCCAAGCCTCCTGATACCTGTCTTTTTGTGTTCTATTCCTTTCGAGTTTTTATTGTGATTTGGTGAAAGTTTACAGAGCACATTCATTTTCCATATAGCAGTTCATACACATTTTGTTTCATGACATTGACTGCAATTTCCTGTAATGTAACAGCTTTCTTCCCACTTCCTCCCCATAGTTACATCTTCCCTGTGTCCTTTCTTGTGCATTCCTGCCCCATGAGCTATCTTCCTGTGCAAATATTGCCCTTCTGCTCTCCCAGGATTAATCATTCTAAGGAGCATATTTACCTGATGTAAATGTTCACTCTATATGCTTGTCTGTTGTTTGGCTGGAAGCCATAGGAGTGAGTTCAATTCCAGACCTGAAGGGTAACTAGGGGCCAAAGTCTTGGGGGTCTCTATTAGACCAATAAACCTGGTCTTTTTTTATGCTGGATGTCTGCCTTGAGAGGACCTCCAATGACCCACAGCACTCTTGGAGGCAGGGCCTTAGTCCTTTACAGGCCTATCAAGAAGCCCTACTTCGTAGGACCTCCCCCACAGCTCCACATCCTGGTCTGGGGGCAGGAAGTCCGTGGTGCATTTGCAGAGCCCAAAGCTGGTTTTTGCCAGGTTTTTAATCTCTTGGGAATTCTCCAGAGTAGTTGCCCCAGCTTTTTGTGTCCCTTATTGTAACTATAAAATTCAGAAAAAGGGACACACAATCTCCTCTAAAGATGATCAGGCCTTTCTTCCTACCCAGGTTTGCTATCTGTAGATTGGGGGTTGTCAGCCTAAAAGAGCATGTATCTTAGTTTCCTACTGCTGCTGTTACACAAATACGACAAGTGAGTGGTTTTACAAAAGAGAAATTTATTTTCTTATAGTTCTGGAGGATAAAAGTCTAAATCTTCTGTTGTCTTGGCCACTTCTTGGTTGTTGTCAATCCTCTGTGTCCTCTGGCTTCCCCAGTAGGTCCTTATCTATGTCTAATCTGCTCTAATGATAACTCAGAAGTGATTAGTTTACAATCTAGTTAGGATTAGTTAGATCCACCCTACACTGGTCTGTCCTCAACTCATTGATCACATTGTATCATATCAGATTACATTATGAAAAGTAATCTGTTCTACCCAAGACTGACTGATTTAGTCACACGATTAGATCATAATGCCATATGGCCAGGATTTCAATGCATATATTTTTAGGGACATAATTCAAATCCATGACAGCGTGTGTCTCCTTTTGTGGTCTCTAACTCTCATGGGCATGACCACAGGAGAGAATATGGGGAGGACATTTTAGGAAGCACACATATGGTTAAATCTATAAACTTGCCACTAACTAGCTGTGTGACTTTGAGCAAGTCACTTAACCTCGCTGTGCTTCAGTTTCCTTATCTGCAAAATAGGAGTGGTTATCCTGGTGGGGCACATAGTAGGTGCTCAGTAACATACATGGGAATTGCCAAAGCAGGACCTGCAGCCCAGATGGCCCCTCATGGCTCTTATGCTTACCCCACCCCATAAAGGCCTCTCTGTCCCTTCCCTCCTGAATGCCCTGAAAAGGACAGGAGAGGCTAAAAGGAGCTGGTTTCCCATGGGGCCTTCTAAGATTCTCACAAGATGGTCATTCCCTGAGGCTTCAAGAGGAAGCACCCTGGGGACTGGCCCAGTCCCAGCCTGACAGCAGCTGTGAGTGGAGGCCCCAGGCCCCTTCCCAGCTCTCAGAAGTCTGGAAGAAGACCAGGGGCCTGAGAGGCCAGGGTATGCCCTGCACTGAGACCCCAGGTTCATCCTTCCTCCCACTCATTATTGCCCTCTCAGAGCTGACCAGCGTTAGGGAGCCCCTTAGTCCCCAGCCTGCCTGACCCTATAGCTCACATGGGGAAACTGAGCATGACTGGGCAGAGCTTCTCAAGGACCCATTGGTGTGTGACGGAGCCTGGATCACACCGCAGTTTACCTGAGTTCTTGTCCTTCCCTCCCCTAGCCATAGCTCTCTCCAAGCTCCTGGTGTTTTCATGTTTGAATGAAAAGCAATGGATACACTGACCTGAGACAAAGCTGCCTTTTCCCCTTCAGTTGGTGTTTACATATGGGACCATCTCTTAAATCTTCTGTAACATGATTGTTATCAGTCTTCAAATTTTATTTAGGAGAACTTTTATTTTCTGGACCAGAATGTAGGCTGCGCAGAAATATACAAACCCATAGAAGGGCTGCTTTGGTTGAGATGGGGCTGAAGGTACTCAGCTTCTCCCTTTCAATAAGTTGACAGGAAAAAGAATCCACCATTTCCTTCGCCTGCAGAAAGGTCCCCCTCCAAAGACAGCCTGAGGTGACACCTTCCCCCAAATTATACAGTATGGAGTAGTCATTCCCAAAGTGGGTGCAGCTATGCAAGACAATTCAGCGGCACCCAAGAGAAACAGTTTTTAAATCAGTAATCATTAAATATGTTGCAGAAAAACTAGAACTTAACATGTCAAGCCATGATTTTATGGTCATTATCACTCAGGATAAGGCTAAATTTAAGAAATGGATTGATTTAAAGAAAATTAATAATAAAGGATCACACATATGGAAAAACTCCCAAAGGTGGTTTGTGTGTACATTCTGAGAGCCCAGTTAACAGACAAGGGGACCTGAGTGACACTGAGTTCCATCCTTAATTGCTATTTTATTATCTTATTATTGATGCATCCATTCCACTAACATTCGCTGCCTGCCAGCTGTGTACTAGGTATTGTGTCTCGTATGGAAGATACTACAGGCCTGGTGTTACCCCCTTGGTACTTAGAGTTGTGTGTAAGGGGACATAACAGTCATGACTGGGGCTGAGGCAGTGAAGGAAAAGAATGTGGCACTCACTGTGTGCCACACGGTGCTGGGAGGGCTGCCCTGGAGCAGTGCTGCCCAAGTGAGCTTTAGGGACATGGGTGGTAAGTAGGGGCAGGCAGAAAGCTTTCTAGGCCCAAGGAGTAGTATAGTTTGAGTGTGGAGATTGAAGAAGGATGAGAGTGGTGGGTTTGAGGAACTGAAAAAGGCCATTGTGGCAAGAGTACAGAAGTTGAGAGAATCATTGAGGGCAAACACACCAGATCTGTAGTCCATGGCAAGGGTTATAGACATTATCATGTATTTACCGTTGCCTCCAGGTGCTTAGCAGTCCCTGCATGGTACAAAGGGTTAAGCACTCAGTACTACACAAAAGGTTGAACATTTGGATACAACCTCAGAAGACAGGCCTGTTGATCTATTTCCAAAAGGTTACAACCATTGAAAACCTTATGGAGCACAGTTCTAACTCTGAAACGTGGCATCACCATGAATTGAAATGGACTCAACAGGAACTGGTATGTTTTTTTTTCCAGGTGCTTAAGTCTTATGGAAGGAGCTCTGATGGCACTGTAGTTAAGGCTGCTAACCAAAAAGTTGGCGTTTTGAAACCACTAGCTACTCTGGGGGAGAAAGATGGGGCAGTCTGTTTCTGTAAAGATGTATAGCCTTGGAAACTCTATGAGTCAGAATTGGCTCAATGGCAGTGGGTTTGGTTTGGTTTGGTTAGGTCTTATGGCAGGCTTATGAACACATAGATTGTCTTTTGAGAAGTGCTATGTTGTATGACCCAGAGGCAGGGGAAACGCGGAGAGGATAGGGACCACTACGAATGAAAAGCCAGTGACATTTGAGCTTTGAAGGATAAGTGGGAGTTTGACAGGAGGGAGAGAAAAGGCGTAGAAATGGTAGCAGGTACAGGATGAGAAAGGACACAGAAATATGCAAAAAGCTCAGAGAGTTTAGTGAAATGCCAAGAGCCTACAGTGGGCAGCAGAAAGGGAAGAGGGCCAGAGGGTCAAGTTCATAGAAGGTCGTGAGGCTCAAGCCAGATTTGAAGTTTCATTCTGCAGGTAGTGAGGAGCCAGGGAGCAAGAGAGTCCTTCCCACATTGTTAGGACGATTGCTCTGCTGACACGTGCAGACGGGGTTGGGAGGTGGGTGAGGGGCAGCACTGCCACCTCTACCTAGTGAGGTGTGGAGGTGGCCAGGCCTGGGCAGGGGTAGGGGCTGGAGGAGGGGCCCTTTTCAGTATGACTGTAGCTCAGGGCTATGGACCTTGACCCTCTCTGCACCCCACAGCCTGGCTGGCATGGTACGCAGAGCAGAGACCTCTCATTTCAGGGCCATGGGTTTCCTGGTACACCGACTTTGAAGACCAGAGGCCCTTCCAAAAGTGTCAAGATTCCAGCCAGCTGGGCCTGTGGTCTGCATCCAAAGCAAACAGGAAGAGAACATGGTGGGCCAGGCAGTGCCTCCATCTTTGTTTGGAGAAGGGCGTTAGGCCAAGCGGACCGTGGGTCTTTCTGCTCCAAAGGTGGGAGGTGGCTGCATAGTGAAGAGGGGTTTGGGGGAAGATACATGGCACCTGAGTACCAGCTTACAGGGGCACTCCATTGGCACATTTCAGCCCTGATGAAGGGAGATTAGGAACACATGTTACACCTGCCTTGTGCCCCTACCCCTCTCTGTCACCATGCCCAAGCTGGAGCCTTCTGCCCTCTCAGCCCACGCCACTCCCTGGGCACTTGGCCTCCCTCTGGTGCCCTTGGCCATCAGCCTGGGCCTGATGGTGGAAGAGTGGTTGCTGGTCATGCAGTGGGAAGTCCATGCCAGCCCCAGACCAGGGCCATAGGGAGCAGGTCTCTAGAGGGGCTCAGGGCACCCTCAACCTGAAAGATAAGCATCCAGTAGATTCTCCTGAAGACCCTGCACATAGACCCTGGACTCCAAAGGCCAGCTGAAAGGTGATGGTCATTCATTCTTGAAGTTATGCATGAATGAAGTAATGGATGCATTCATTCTATTCATGTGTTCATTTAGCAAGCCTTTGTGCAGGCTCAGGGAGTGTCCGGCCCAAGCCAGGGCAGGGGGTGGCAGAAGAATGAGATCCTCAAGGAGCAGACAGGCTGATGGAACAGACAGGAGTGTGAGCCCTGAGGTGTGTCTGGGTTTAATAAGAGTTCTGCCTGTGTGCCATGGTTGGAAAAGGGCTCAGAGAAGGGGTGGACAGTTCTGCCAGGGCAGGTGTAGGGGCAGGGACAGAGGTGGAGACAGAGACTAGAAAGACTTCTAAAAATATGTAACTCCTGACTTGACTTCATTCAATCATTCATGTATATGTACATTCATTTGACTATTGAGCATCTACTGTGAGCTAGGCACTGTGCCAAGTGCTGGTGAGCAGAAGCACCCTGTTGTCTGGAGCTTGCAGTCTGGTGAGGGGGACAGGCATGACTCAAGTTATCCCCACACAAATAAAATGGAAAATTGCACCATAGGATGAACATAGAGGATTGTGGTGCCAGTGGAGCTAAGGGGGGCTTGACCTGGTCAGGAAGGTCAGGGCAGCTTCTCTGAGGAAGATCTGAATGGTGAATAAGAATTACCCAGGGCAAGAGGAGAGGGAAGATGATCCTATCAGGAGGAATAGCACATGCAAAGGCCCTGTGGTAGAGGGACCATGGTGAGTTGGAGGGACTAGATGAAGGCCAGAGTAGCTCGAGTGTCATGGCAGAGGGGAAATGTGGCAAGAATGAGGCGGAGAAGTGGGCAGGCTGATTGCATCTGGGCTTTGGGTCCTTTTAGAAGGTTTGGTCTAGATTCTAAGAGCAAAGAGAAGGTTTTATGCAGTAGCATAGAATGTTCTGAATCATGTGGCAAACAGGTTTGAGAGACTAGAGTCCACAGGGTGCAGCAATGTCTACCAAAGTAATAGGCTTTTTTTTTTTTTTCCCTTCCTATTCACCCAAGTTAATATGTGTCTACCCTCTAGTCAGTGGTTTTTCCTCCCTTCCCCTCCCACCCTTGGTAAGCATCAAAGAATATTTCTTTTCTTGACTTTTTGCAATAGTGGTCTCATATAATGTTTGTCCTTTTGTGATTGACTTCACTCAGCATAATGTCCTCTAGGCTCCTCCACGTTATGAGATCTTTTACAGATCCATAGGGCTTTCTTTTTTTAATGTAATTTATTTTTTATTGTGCTTTGGGTGCAAATTTACAAAACAAATTTGTTTTACATTCCACAGTTCATGCACATTTGATTTCATGGGCCAGATTACAATCCCCAACCATAAAAAAGCTCTCCTCCCATCTCCTCCCTGGAACTACCTCTTCTGTATGCCCTTCTTATCTGTGCATTCCTGTCTGTCAGCTTTCCCTCTATGTGAATGCTGCCCCTCTGATGTCTCATGGCTGATTGATCTAAGAGGTGTATCTCCCTAGAGTAGGTGGGGGCATCTCCCTGGGGTAGGTGTTCTGCATGGAGGTCTTTCTACTTCCATGGAATTTTCCAGGCTGTAATTTTTACAGAGCAGATCACCAGGTCTTTTCTTTTGGGGAGCACCTGGTGGTTTTGAACTGTCTGCTTTTTGGTTAGCAGCTGAGCACTTAACCATTGCATCACCAGGGCTCCTGAAGGGTGATAATGAACATCAGTTTTCAGTAAAGACATTTTATTGAGTATGATACATAATACCATAATTTCTACCAAGAATAGGAAAAGAAGCGATGTTGAGTTCTGGCTAAGAAAGCAGGGAATAATTTTTAGGTTCTACTATGTGGTGTTTAATAGGTTTTCTCATTTAATCTACCCAACAAATGTGGGAAGTAAATACTAATATTTATGTATGAGGAAACAGGTTTAGAAAGGTAAAGTTACCTGCCCAAGGTCACACCTGGGAAGAGATTAAGCCTCCACCAGCCTCCTTACCTTAAAAAAAGGGGGGGGGGCACCAATAATTGAAGAAAAAATGTTTGGCAAGAAAGGAAAGTGAGGTGAACCTGGAAGAACTCCTGCTGTGGAAAAATCCATGGGAGGCTGGGACCATATCTCAGAGAAGCTCAGGGAATCCTTCCAGGAATCCAACCAAAGGGATGACCCAGCGTGTTCTTGATAAGAGCCAGGGACTGACTCCACTCTTCTCTGTGCATTTCCAACTTCTTGCTTCTAGGCAGTTCTTCCTTGATTCTAACTGCAATCCTCCTGCTGCTGTTCCCACTGACTGAGCTCTCAGGTAGATCGAAGCCACTGGGCTGCACCCTCTATCCGCGAGGCTGGTCCTGTAGCCTGCCCTTCAGCCTGTCAGTGGGCTCTGGGGCAGCTTACAGCCTGTAACTGGACACTCTTGTTTGCTCCCAGCAGGCAGGCCTGAGCTGGGCTTTGTGCGCCTGCTCCTGGATCCCCTCTCTAGAGTCCTGAGTACAGTGTGCCCCCACCCAGTCCAGTGACCTTCTCCTGTCTGAGCCCTGGTTAATTTTTGCCCAGTCTGCTAGTTGTGTGGCTCCTCCCCCTCAAGGATATAAGCCTGGCCTGAGGGTGCTGTGTTCTTGCTGGTCCTGAGCCACCCTACCCGCCTGCCCATCCTCACCATGGCCAAGGGCTTCTACATCTCCAAGTCCCTGGGCATACTGGGCATCGTCCTGGGTGTGGCAGCCGTGTGCACCATCATCGCCCTGTCTGTGGTGTACTCCCAGGAGAAGAATAAGAACGCAGAGAACTCTGGCTTGGGGCACACCACATCCACCACATTGAAACCCATCAGCCCCACCTCGGCAACATCTCCGGCCACCACCTTGGACCAAAGTAAACCATGGAACCAATACCGTCTGCCCAAGACACTGATACCTGAGTCCTACAATGTGAGGCTGAGGCCCTACCTCACCCCAAATGATCAGGGCCTGTATATCTTCACTGGCAACAGCACTGTCCGGTTCACCTGTGTGGAGCCCACCAATGTCATCATCATCCACAGCAAGAAACTCAACTATACCTCTCAGGTGACCCTGAAGGGTGTAGGGGGCTCCCAGGCCCCTGAAATTGACAGGACCGAGTTGGTTGTGCCCACTGAGTACCTGGTGGTGCACTTGAAGGGCTCTCTGGTGGCAAATGGCCAGTATGAGATGTACAGCGAGTTTGAAGGGGAGCTGGCTGACGACCTGGCGGGCTTCTACCGAAGCGAGTACATGGAAGGGGATGTCAAAAAGTAAGTTTGAGCTGGGTCTGCCTGGTGGGAATAAATCCTAGATGCCAAAGTAGAGCTGGATCCTGGGGTCCAAGTAGGGCTGAGTTCAAGGCCTTTGAACCTTCTGGACCCTTCACTGTCCCATCACTGCATCAGCAACATCTGATGGCACAGTTACTATGACATCAAAGCCTCTTCCGACAGGCTTCCTTCTCCCATATCAGGGAGGCAGGGATGAGGGGCAAAATTGGACAGACTGGAAAACTGTTTGAGGTTCAGAGGAGATAAATGGCTCACTCAATATTCTCCAACTAATATAGAGGTAGACCCTGCCAGAACTTTGATTCTGAGTTCAGAAGGACCCCTGATCTCCCACTGTCAGTTGGCCTGCTGGGGGTCCTGAGGCTGCCGGGAGTAGGGAGCAGGGTAGGGCTTTTGCTAGAACAGCCACCCATGAACCCTTCCCCCTGCAAGCCCAGCAGGACTCTTAGCCCCATGCACCCACACCCACGGGACTCTGAGATTCTGCCTGTACAACCTCTAACATCCTGGTATCTGGGCAGGGTTGTGGCCACGACACAGATGCAGGCTGCAGATGCCCGGAAATCCTTCCCCTGCTTTGACGAGCCGGCCATGAAGGCCACATTTAACATCACTATCGTCCACCCCAAGAACCTCATTGCTCTGTCCAACATGCTCCCCAAAGGTGAGTGGGTTCTGTCCAGGGGCCACATAGCCTTGGCAATCAGGAACACTGGGGCTGGGATACAGGGCTGGGGTATGGTGCACAATCCCACACCCTTGTGTGTTCCATGCCCAGGTCCCAGTGTCCCACTTGAGGGAGACCCTGAGTGGAATGTCACTGAGTTCCAACCCACGCCCAGGATGTCCACGTACCTGCTGGCCTACATTGTCAGTGAGTTCACCTCTGTGGAGGCAGAGACAGAGAATGGTGTCAAGGTATGAAGCTGGGTCCACCTTCCTTGGGATCAGCTTAGCTTGGGAATATTCCTGTTATCTCCTTCCTGCATCAGCCCCTGAATCTCCAGGCCAGTGTTTTAATTGCTCTGAGTGATCTCAGGCAAGTTCTTAAGTTCTCCGGTTCTCAGTTTCTACATCTGAAAAATGAGAATAGCATCACTCCCTCTTGAAGCTATCAGAAAGATGATGGCTCTGACCATTGTTTTCCCCCAAAGGCCCCTCCCTAGAACCCAAAGCCCCTCCAAATCCCCAAGCCCCTCCTCTGCTGACCATGCCTCCCATAGGGGAGGTTGCTCAGACCATCTACCTGCACCGGCCTATGAAGGGACACCTGACCTACCCTCCACCCTCTTTGCAGATCCGTATCTGGGCTCGGCCCAGTGCAACCTTGGAGCACCACAGTGATTATGCCCTGAATGTGACAGTCCCTATCCTGGACTTTTTTGCCAAGCATTATAACATAGCCTACCCACTGGAGAAATCTGGTGAGTGAGAGGCCTTGTGGTGGGGAGCAGTGGATGGGGCTCCACACTCAGGGCCATCCTGCCAACAGCCTCACCTCCCCAGACCAGATTGGCCTGCCCGACTTCAACGCGGGTGCCATGGAGAACTGGGGGCTGGTGACCTACCGGGAGAATTCCCTACTGTTCGACCCACTGTCCTCTTCCAGCAGCAACAAGGAGCGGGTAGTCACTGTGATTGCTCATGAGCTTGCACACCAGGTACCCCCATCATGGGGAGTGCAGAGGCAGAGGGGGCTTCTGGGAAGAGAGTCCCCTCTGACAGGGTGGCAGGGAGGAGTCATGGTGAGACAGGCCCTTTGGGAAGGGTAACTCTGTTTACTACTAATGACAACAAGGCCAAAGTGGCTTGCTGCTAACCCCCTCACCCCATAGTGGTTTGGGAACCTGGTTACTGTGGCCTGGTGGAATGACTTGTGGCTGAACGAGGGCTTTGCCTCCTACGTGGAGTACCTGGGTGCTGACCATGCAGAACCCACCTGGAATCTGGTAAGCCAACCACCCAAGAGCCCCAGGGTCCAGGGTGGGGTAGACCTGGGTTATCCTCTCCCAGGCCAGTCTGCCCAGCTAGTTAATGGTCATTGGGGATTTGCAGAAAGACCTCATAGTGGTGAATGAGGTGTATCGTGTGATGGCCGTGGATGCACTGGTCTCCTCCCACCCGCTATCCTCCCCTGCCGATGAAGTCAAAACACCAGCCCAGATCAGTGAGATGTTTGATTCCATCTCCTACAGCAAGGTGAGTCTCACCTTCTGGGATGGAGCAACAAGGGGGAGGTGGGGATTTGGCTGGGAGGGGGCCTGCCTCTCAGCCCAGTGGGCATCCAGGCCAGGCTTCTGAGACCCCTCTCTCGTGCTCACCCCCAGGGAGCTTCAGTCCTTAGGATGCTCTCCAACTTCCTGTCTGAGGACATATTCAAAGAGGGCCTTTCGGTGAGTACATCTTGGCCAATCATGAGGTGGGTGGACTTCCTTCAGCACCTGCCTTTTGCCCCTAGCCTCAACCTAAAACCATGGTTGAGTGGTGGAGCCTGGAGGATACCAGCTTTGTCCTCACCATGGCTTGTCTTTCTACAGTCCTACCTCAACAACTTTGCCTACAATAACACCAACTACCTGGACCTGTGGAAGTATCTGCAGAAGGTCAGTAACAGCCAGACCCCCTGAAGCCTTTCTGTTGGAGTCCTGAGATGCTGAAAGTTCCTGGGGGATCTGGGTCATTTTCATTACCACGCCAGGCAGGTCATTAGGAGCCTAAAAGGCTCTTCTGTAAAATGGGCACCATGATGGTGACTTGAAGGAGGTGTTGTGAGACCACGTGTCAAGACCCTGGCAGGTGGCCTGCCTCACATGGTAACGAGCTTCATGAGGGGAGCTGGTAAGTCTCTTCATCGTAGCTTAGCAATGAGGAAACGAGCTATCCCAGTTCCCAAGCCCAGCTTTCCTATACCTGGAACTTGCAGCCAACCATTAAACCTACTCAGCACTTCCAGCTGTCCTATGCCCCAACCTGCCACTCCCAGGCACAACTTTTCACAGACCATCACCCTCAATATGAACTCTGACCCTCTACTTCTGCCCGCCTTGCATTCCTGTCCACTCAGACCCCAGCAGCCCTCTTTGGTGGGGTAAATTCATACCTCCTCCCTTCCTCAGAGACTGCCACCTCCCTCACTGCCTTTCTTGGAGGTTGCCCTGCACCCTCCTGGGGTAGAGTCTGTGCACTGTCCACCATCCCTCCAACATCTCCACTCCTGCGCTGCCCTCCCCTTACTCTGTGGTTTTCCTCAGCCGTGGATGTAGCCCCTTGGGCAGGTGTTTAGTTGCTCCAGCACTAATATCCACTCTGGAATCCCACACCCCAGTCTTTCCTTTGGGCTGCCCATCCAGCTTCTCTACCCCACTGTTGCCCCCTGTCTGTCCAGTCCCCCATGGCCAGTCAGATCAGAGAGGGGAGAGGAGAGGTCCTCATTAGAGTTCCCTCTGGGCTGGTTTCAATCCAACTCAAATCTCTCACAAGCCTGGCCCAAAAGTATTGGGGGCAAGATGACACTGGCACCTCTGCCCCTATGTTCTTTTTCTACTTCCATGTGGGCCTCCTTACTTTGCTGCAATTTTCTCCTTTTTCCACTCTCTCCAAACCCAGCCCTCTTCCATGTTCAGGTTCCTCTCCAACTCTGAAAAACACCCAAGAAGACAATAAAAACCATCCCTAAGCCCATCCCCATCTGGGTTCATTTCCTTCACACACATGCACATATACATGCACACATGTGTGCACCCAGGCACACACATGCTATGCACACACCCTCCCCCTATGGCCTCTCCCTTGACCTCTTTCCCTCCTCTTTCTGTCTTCTCTTCATCTCCGCAATGTTACTCAGGCCGAACCATGAGCATGCAACACCTCTCCACAACACAGGGTGGGCCACAGTATAGGCAGCCATGTAGATTAAGCTTAATTGATATGGACTGAACCTAAGCTAGGAAGTTCTCTGTGGGAAGGCTAGCCTAGCACTGGCACTGAGACCCAGCTCCCAACTCTGCACTATCTCCCTCACAATGGTGGCCTCACGAGGTAAAGGCCAGAGTCTATAGGAGCTACAGGCAAGCGGGGGGCGGGGAGGAGGAATTGTCCTGGATGCCTGGGGGTGGGAGGGTGACTGTCTACTTACAGCCACACTGCCTGGCTCTTCCCTCAGGCTGTAGACAACCACCCATCCCTCAATCTTCCCGCCACTGTACAAACCATCATGGACCGCTGGACCCTGCAGATGGGCTTCCCTGTCATCACTGTGGATACTGACAAGGGGACCATCTCCCAGAAGCACTTCCTCCTTGACTCTGACTCCAACGTCACTCGCCCCTCAGAGTTCAAGTGAGTAGATGGGGTCCCTGAGCCAGGGGTCCCAGTGAGTCCTGGGGCAGGTACTATAATGGAACCTCTTGACCACAGTAGGGTCTGGCCTGCTGTGGTCCCAGCTCCAGTGGCCATACTCAAGCTTTCCCTCCTGGGGCCAGTATGATGGGCACTTGGTGCCAGAGCTGGGTGGAAACCAGGGGCTGGTCAGGACTGCCATCGCTCACCACATGACTCCCTGTCTCCCATTGCAGTTACTTGTGGATCATACCCATCTCTTCTGTCAAAAGTGGATCCGCACAGCAAGACTACTGGCTGAATGGCACCATGGAAGGTAACTCATCCCTGCCCTAATGGGCAACATTCCCTACCCCATACTCAGCTCCTGGCTTACATTCAGAGGGTAATGACTGACCGCAGCAAGGGCTTCCTTCATTATTTCATTCAACAAGTGGAACAGACTTTTTGTGTGTGTGTGTGATTTGGGTGAAAGTTTACAGAGCAAATTCACTTTCCATACAGCAGAACACATACACTTTGTCTCATAACATTGACTGCAATTTCCCACAATGCAACAGCTCCCCTCCCACTTCCTCCCCATAGTTACTTCTTCCCTGTGTCCTTCCCTCCCATGCACTCCTAACCCCTTAGCTGTCTCCCTGTGCATACACAGTCCTTCTATTCTCCCATGATTGATCTTTCCAAGGAGTGTGTCTACCTAATGTAAATGTTCAGCTCATATGCCTGTGTTTTGTCTGGCTTGAGCTATAGGAGTGGGTTCAATTCCAGACCTGACAGACAGCTAGGGGGCATAGTCTCAGTGGTTCCATCAGGCTCTATCAGACCAGCAAACCTGGTCCCTTTTTTTGTTTTGTTTTGTTTTAATGATTGTGAGTTTTGTGGAACAGACTTTTTTTTAGCTCCAGTCTCCACTGTGCTGCTACCTAGCTGTGTGACTCTGGCCAAGTTACTTCCCCTCTCTGGTCTCCATTTCTTCATCTGTAAAATGGGGTGAAGAATAATGTCTACTAAATAAGGTTGCATGAGAATTCATTGAGAGAATCCATATAAAATGGTTAAAACCATGCCTGGCACATAGTAAGCCCTCAAAGCACAAGCAGCCCTACTCTGCACCAGGCACTGAGGAAACAAAGGTCAAGGCCAGTCGTTCTCTGCCTTGACTAAAGTTACAGATTATGGAAAGGGAGGCAAGTAATTAAAAACACACCAAAGCTGTACTGAGTGTTTCAACAGAGGCATGTATGACTGAGCCACTGGGACAGGGGGCTAGGAGCTGAGAATAAAGGAGATTCGATTTCATGGAGAAGTCAGGGAAGGCGTCCTAGAGGAGGAGGTAAGCTGAGTCTTAGAGGAAGAGTGGGAGGTAGACAGGCTGATGAGGCAGAGAATAGTATTCCAGGCAGGGGGACTAGCAAGTTCAAGGACATGGAGGTAGGAGAGAACAGGGGACTGAGTGGGGCTAGGGCAAAATTGTGCTCAGAGGGGAGGCTGGGTCCCAAGGGCTCTACAGACTGTGAGAGACAAAGGCTATGTCCTCCTCGGATGAGGGGATGTCTGAGAAAGTGGGCAGTGGGCAAGTGATTAGGTCAAACCTTCGGGGCTGGGAGAAAGGATGGAAGGGTTGAGAGAGGAGGAGGGAGAACAGTGAGGAGGGAGACCTGAGCCCCTAAGAAGATATGAGCAGTGCTGGGGGCTGATTGGATGGGAGGAGAGGGAGAGGGGTGGAGTGCTGGGGTTTTCGGTCTAGGTGACTGGGTATGTGATGGAGCTGTTGTTGCAGGCAGGAGAGCAGGGGAGGAGGAGTGGGTAGAGGAGGCAGGAGGAGGATGGGGAAGAGAAAGTGGAGGAGGAAGGGGAGAAGGAGGAGTTGAGTCTGAGTGGCCAGGGGTGTGTTGATGGAGACACCCAGGCCACTATCAATGGCTTGGCCACACCAAGCCTGTTTGAAGTCACTGGCCAGCCAGAGATAGAGTTCAGCCCTGTAGCCCAGTCCTGCACTCTTGTTCTCTGCTCTCCTTGCCATCATCACCCTAAAGGTTTGAGGGTGAGCAGGTGCCAGGCTACATAGGAAGCTACTCTCACCAAGACCTGGAGAGAGCAGGCCTGGGGGTCAGAGCTATCACCATCCCAGCTCTGGTCCCTCCTTACAGCCCAGAGTGATCTGTTCAAAATGTCAGCCTCTGACTGGGTCCTGATGAACATCAACGTGACGGGCTATTACCAGGTGAACTATGATGATAACAACTGGAAGAAAATTCAGACTCAACTACAGACAAATCTATCGGTGGGTGTCTACTACCCCTCCTCGTATCCCCTGGCCCACACCCAGCCCCAGAATGGGCAGCAGACTATAGGGCCTGGCCCCACTGCCAGCCTGAGGTCACACACCCTGCTTCCCCTTCTAGGTCATCCCTGTCATCAATCGGGCACAGGTCATCTATGACGCCTTTAACCTAGCCAGGTGGGTGGTCCACCTTCCTCTTTGGGCCCAGCCTGGCACTGCCAGTGCTTCTTCCTATTGTGTTTCCTGTGTGCTGTGAGTGAAGTCCAGTGGGTTACCTTATACCACCCCAACCCCATCCCCATACACCACTCCCATAGTCTTCATGCCCCTGGAGACTGACAGTATGATTATCCCCAGTTCACAGATGAAAAACTTGAGATTCAGAGTACCTTGCCTGAGGTCACATAGTAGCACATGACAGCCAGACACAGGACTATCCAACTCCAAAACCTCACTGCACCCTGTGACACCAAGCTTTTCCTGAGGGCTTTAGCTCCAGTCTCCACTGTGCTGCTGCCTAGCTGTGTGACTCTGGCCAAGTTACTTCCCCTCTCTGGTCTCCATTTCTTCATCTGTAAAATGGGGTGAAGAATAATGTCTACTAAATTAGGTTGCATGAGAATTCATTGAGAGAATCCATATAAAATGGTTAAAACCGTGCCTGGCACATAGTAAGCCCTCAAAGCACAAACAGCCCTACTCTGAGGCACTGAGGAAACAAAGGTCAAGGCCAGTCGTCCTCTGCCAGGCTGCACCACTAGGTGCTTGGAGAATATGGAATGGGAAGACCAAGAGAGATGCAGTATGGATGAAAACAAATATTTGTATTTCCAGGGAGGTGCTAAGCTCTGACATGACTGTACCCATAGACCTGGGCATTCATGAAGCAAATGTGCATAGACAGGAAGAGGAGGGAGGAAGGCCCAGAGGACCAAGCCAGACAGAGAAGGAGTGTGGGCAGAGTAAAGAGCACAAACTTTTTGAATCAGCTCTCCATTGGGCTGCGTAAGGAGCTCTGGTAGCATAGTGGGTAAGACATTTGGCTGCTAATCAGAAGGTTGGTGGTTCAAACACACCAGCTGCTCCACGGAGGGAAGATGAGCCAATCTACTTTTGTAAAGTGGAGTCAGAATCAACTTGATGGCAGTGGGTTTTTTTGGGTTTTTTTTGAATGGGCTATGTGGCCTTGGGCAATTCACTTTACCTCTCTGAACCTCAGTTTCCTCACTGAGGAAAATGGAGCACCACCCAGCATCTATGACCTTCATTCCCTCATGGTGAATACTGGAGCTGGGTCAGCTGGGGCTCTGGAACCTCAGGATGGGGCAAAGAATCCAGGGTTGGGGGCCCTGAGGGCTTACTGGGTGTGACTGGGCAGGGCAGGTGTGCTGACTTGAGCCTCTCTGTTTGTCCCCAGTGCTAAAATAGTCCCTGTCACTCTGGCACTGAACAACACCCTCTTCCTGAACCAAGAGAAAGAGTACATGCCCTGGCAGGCCGCCCTGAGCAGCCTGAGCTACTTCCAGCTCATGTTCGACCGCTCAGAGGTGTACGGCCCCATGCAGGTATGGAGGAGCTCACGGTGGGGCTCAGAGACCAACTTGCTGCAGTGCCTGAAAGTGCACCCTTGGGAAGTTAATGGAAACCATATCTGGGTGGTAAAACCCTACAAGTTGATCCAAAATCAGGTCCTTTCCTGAGAGCAGGCTTAGGAAAGCAGTGAGAGAGCAAGAAGGAGGCAGGGTGAAGAAAGCAGGTCCTGAAAGGTGAGGAGGTTGGGTAGAGCAAAAAAGTGGATGCCAAGATTTCTATTCAAGGTTGCCAATTTGAAATATGGAAAATCAACACTTTCAGAAGGCACAGCAAAGGCCACTGTGCTGGTAGGTTGTCTCTCACAAGCTTCTCAGGCCCCAGTTAACTACTCTGCAAAACGAGCAGGCCCCTACCTGCTCCCCTGGGCTGTGAGGGACATGCTGATATGACAAACTTTGAAGTATTTTAATGCTGAGCACCTGGGGGACAATATTTATGAAATGCTCCATGTGGACCTGAGATGAGACTTGATGGGAGGGGATTCTATTGAGGAGCCCAAGGCTGAGATGTTCTTCCCACTAGCTCCTTGTTAGGGTCTCAGGAATAGCTGCCTCTTTGGGGGTTGAGGTTCCCATTTGGGAATCTAAGGGGAAACGAGTTTATTCAAGGTGAAGTTAGAGACATAAAGATGTTCACTGCAGTGTTATTTATAACAAACCAAAACAAACAAACAAACAAAAAAATTTCAATGTCCAGCAGTAGGGGACTGGTTAAGTAAACTGTGCATGTTCCATTAGATGGAATATTATGTAGCTATAGATCATACTTGAAGAGGCTTTTGTTTCTTTGTTTATGCAGCTTTACTCGTTTTAAAAATAATTTATTTTATTTTTTGTTGAAAATATATGCAGCAAAACACACCAATTTAAGTTTCTATGTGTACAATTCAGTGACTTGATTACCTTCTTCAAGCAATACAACCACTCTCTCTGTCCTTTTCCAAATTATTCCTTATGTTCTTAGCCAAGAACATAAACTCACTGTCCCTAAGCTTCTTATCTAAACTTTCAAGTTGCTGTTGTTAATTTGATCCCATATAAATAATTCTTTAAAATAGTATAAACATTCTTTACTAATTAAACTATCATTTGGTTTAAGGAAGACTTCAGGGAATATTTCTGATTTAAGGTTTAAAGATTATCTCAGGGCAATAGTTTTGGAGTTTATCTTGCCTCCATGGCTCTAGTAAATCAGGATTCCATGAACATTTGAAATTCTGTTCTATATTTTTTTCCCCTTTTGGTTAGGATTCTTCTATAGAATCTTTGATCTAAACGTTCAGTTGTGGTAGCTAGGCACCATCCAGTTCTTCTGGTCTCTGGCAAAGGAGGCAGTTGTTTGAAAAGTTTCAATTATTTATTTATTTTTATTTTTTATTTTTTTTTACATTATCTATTAACTTCTTATTATGGTAAATAACGTTTTAACTCTCTTACAACCTGCCATCCTCCAATTCTTCCCATCATCCTAATGTAGTTAAATTGCAATATTTGATTAAATAAGTACTCACCATTTAATTTATTGTGATTTAAATATCTCCTCTGCTGAGCCATATAGCATACTGTTTGTTTGCTTTTTTATATATATACATCTTGTACAAATTAGATAATAGGTCAGTTTTGTTCTTTCCTGGAGACATCCTCCCAGGTGCCCTCTGTCCTACAGGCTCCCCTTTTAGAGCTGCTACCCAGCTTCTGTGCTGGGCGGCCCCTCTCCAATGTTCTGTTTCCTGGATCCCTTGAATTCTTCCTTGATTCTCCTCTCTCAAAATTAGAGCATATCTTCTAGAGAGAGATTTTCTGAGGCCTTGAGTGTCCAAAATGTCTTTTTTCCAGTTTCACACTTGAGTCCTCTTTTGTCTGGGTTTAGAAACATCTAGGTTAGAAATTATTCTCAGAATGTTTAAGGTCTTGCTGTACTGCTATCAGTGTTCTTGTGTTGCTGTTAAGAAGCCCAGAGCCTTTCTCATATTGAATGTGATTGTTTTTTTCTTCTTCTGGAAGTTTTTGGACTCTTCTTTGAATCCTAGTGGGCTGTTTCATCTTTCTATCCTTTTAGTTTGGACAGATTAGGATTTTTTTTTTTTTTTTGCATTGTTTCTGTAAAGCTTTCTTCCCCTCCTTTCTGTTCATTGAGAGACCTCCCAAATTAGTCTCCATGGGTATTTTCTCTTGAGATTATTCACTGTCTCCAAAGAGTGACCTTCCCTTATGCAATGAGGCTGGTGATGTTCACTGTAGGATCAGAGTGGAGAAGGGAGCTGGGTACCACCATTCAGCTCCCTTCCCTACTCTGATCCTACAGTGAAGCATCACCAGCCTTATTGCATTCATGCAATGTAAATTTCATATAAACTTTCATCTCTGATCTTCTTTTCAGACCAGCAATCCTCCCTGGCCCCCACTATGTTTGGTGACCCCAGGACTTGAGTTTTTCTGATTTGTTTTCTCCCATGGGACACAGAGGGATGTTACCTGCTGCACAAGGCAGTAGTGGGGACTTGGGGTTGCAATTACTCCTTCTACAGATTTCAATTCTATCCCCGTTTGCAGCACCTGCCTTTCCCTTGTCCTAAGGGGGGGGGTGGTGGAAACTCACTGAGGTCGAGTTGATCCCAACTCATAGCAACCCCTCCTTGGGTTTCTGAGGCGGTATCTCTACGGAAGTAGATTGCCCAGTCTTCCTTCTGAGGAGAGGCTGGTGGGCTTGAACCGCCAGCTTTCTCGTTAGCAGTCAAATGCCCTGAAGACTGTTGCTCTAAATCCAGAGCCTTCCTAGGACTCTTCTTGGCCACTCTTCATGCTTCCCATCAACATACCCCCCTCTGCAGATGCTTTGTGGATTCTCCCCCTCTGTTGAGTCCATCTCCCTCTCTCTGCTTTCCAGCTGCCTAAACAGTGTTGACATCTCATCCACTGTTGCTTCCTTGCCTAGTCTCTTAAGGGTTTACTCCTTTTACATTTGGATGTGGTCTCAGGTGGGCACAGATGTCCACCTGCCATGTTAAATCAGAGTCTGCAAAGGATTTTAAAATATTAGGTGGGGCTTACATGACATTTTCAGTGAAAAAGAGCAGCATGCAGGATTGTAGTTATGTCAAGTAAACAAGAAAAAAGCATAGAAAGAGAAGGAAGTTATGGTTTGGGTGAGTTCCTGGGTGGTTTTTATTTTCTACATTAGCTTTTCTGTGTTTTCTAAATTTCTCACAATAAGCATAGACTATTGATGATCAGGGAGCTCTGGTAGCATAGTGCCTAAGGCATTTGACTGCTAACCAGAAGGCTGGCGGTTCAAACCCACCAGCCACTCCTTGGAAGGAAG
>NW_006921719.1:8490698-8496666 GCF_000298275.1 Orycteropus afer afer
GTAGTGATACTGCCTCGGAAACCCAAGGAGGGGTCGCTATGAGTCGGGTCCGACTCGAGGGCACATAACGACAACAACAACAACATTAATGATCAGGGTGAGGAGGGAGCCCCCCTCCCCCCCAATACTTTCTTTTAAGAAATGGTGACATTCAGACATGGCGTGTTGGGATGACTAAAGCTTTGTGGGGAAGGAATCCTAGATCAGTCATCAGGAACCCAGACTTGCCCTGGCCTCTCCCAGGATTGTTTGGCCATGGGTGAGCCCCCAAACCTCTGACCTGATTTCCTCCTTGCTAGCACCTGCCTACCCATGTCAGAGGCTCCATGGGGCTCCAGTCAGGTCAGGCATGAGTTCTCCCTTTAAAGATATTCATGTATTCTTTCCCACAGAACTACCTGAAGAACCAAGTCACACCTCTCTTCAATCACTTCAAAACTGTCACCAATGACTGGAAAGATCGCCCCCAAAACCTAATGGACCAGTGAGTGTGACCTCCCCTGGGTCTGGAGGTCCTGGTAGCCCAGCTACCCCAACCTGGGAAATCCAGAGCAAGACTTAAGCAGTGTTCTCCTTTGGAGCTCCCAACTCCTGACCAGGGCAAGGGACACCAGGCAAGAGAGAAATCCACCTAGGAGTAGAGGGTCTACTGTGAGGCTCTATGCAGCCCATCTGACCCCTTTGTCCCAGAACACAACTGAAACTCCACGGTCATCTCACTGGTTTGAGGTCAACAGCTAAAGGTGTGGATGCTGGGACTGGAGCCTATGGCGGTCCCTCTGGGTCCCTGGGTTGCCTTGAGGACCAAGGAAGCTCAGGCCCAAGGCATAAAGCAAATAGTGAGAGCCCCACAGGCCAGGCAGACCACAGCTGTCGACAAGGCCCCCACATATCCTCCAATGCCTGCAGTTGTGTGTAAGGAGGGGTATCTTCACGGGGTTTGGGCCAAGCATGCTGACCATATGTCCTTCCTGGGGCAGGTACAGTGAGATTAATGCCATCAGCACCGCCTGCTCCAATGGGCTTCTAGAGTGTAAGGAGCTGGTCTCGAGGCTTTTTGCAGAGTGGATGAACAATTCTGCTAATAACCCGTGAGTGTGTCCCTGCTCCTTCTCTTCCAGGCTTCACCTATCCCTTAAGCTGAGTCTGGGAGCCCATAGCCTTGTCCTCGTCTTACCTTTGTCCTACCCCTCCTTGCTGCTGCTCTACCCCTGATCCTCATTCCCATCCAGGATCCACCCCAACTTGCGGTCCACAGTCTACTGCAATGCCATCGCTCAGGGTGGGGAGAAAGAGTGGAACTTTGCCTGGGACCAGTTCAAAAAGTCCACACTGGTGAATGAGGCAGACAAACTCCGTGCAGCTTTGGCCTGCAGCAAGCAGGTGTGGATCCTAAACAGGTGAGGACCAGGGTGGGGTGGGGCTGGATGAGCTTCCCTCCCAACTGGAGATCAGGATCCCTTTGTTGGGGAGAACCTGCCAGCCCTCCACACATTCATTCATGCAAGCCTTACATACCTGCGAGGTGTGGGCAGTATTCTCCCCATTTTACAGATGAGAATACTGAGGCTCAGAGAAGCAAAGCAATTGCTCAAGTACTAGAGCCAATATTTGAACCTGTTTGGCTCCACATCTTGTGCTTTTAGCCTTTTAACCATCGCCAGATGGCAACTTTATTTCCCTCTCTGTCAAGGGATCTGTGGCAGCTGGACCCAAGTCCTTCTGGACCCTAGTTGGCCAACCCCCCAAACACTTGGACAAGGGCTTATAGCTCCTACTTTGTACCTCATGCCATCAACTGGACCTCAGTAAAGAAAAGCCATCCTCAAAGTCAAAGGCAATAGTAGCCATCATACCTGATGCCAGAGGTCAAGAATCTATTCCTTTCTTCCTTCTTCCCTTCCTCCTTTTCTTTATCTTCAAATATTCCACTCCTATGTATTTACCCCAAAGACTTGACAGGGCCTCAGACAGATACATGTATAGGAATGTTGCAGCACTATTTGCAATAGCCAAAGGGGAAAACCCAAGTGCCCATCAATAGATGGATGGATAAACAAAATGTAGTATATCCATATGTGTTGGCTGTCTAGTGCTGCTATAACAGACATAGCACAAATGTATGGCTTCAACAAACAGGGATTTATTCTCTTACAGTTTACGAGGCTAGACATCTGAGTTCAATGTACTGGCTCTAGGGCCTAGGTGAAGGCCCCTCGACCTTGGGCTTCGGCTCTGTCTCTTGCTCATGGCCCACTGGAGCTGGAGGCATCTCTTAACTCAGGCAGCTGCTGGCTGTGGAGGCTGACAAACCCAAGGTCAACAAGTAAAGTGGCACAGTCCCAAGATTATCAAGCAATACAGCAGGCCACTAGTACAAGTCCAGAACAGTCCCAAGATTGGCAGGCAACATGGCAGGCCACTGATGGACTCAGCCAAATACAGGATCCAGATGTGCCAAGAAGCTCCAAGATCTTTCCTAAAGTTTCTCATTATATACTGGAAACAGACTTCATTCCAAGGCAGCTACTCAGCTACTCAGAGCAGATTCCACCATGGAGTTGATTACCAACCTCATCATGGGGAATACTACATCCAGGTGCCCAGCCATTCAAAACCGCAGTCTAGCCAAATTGACACGCACCTTTAATTACCACACCATACAATGGAAATTATTAGACAATAGCAAGGAATTCAGTCCTGATGCAAGCTGCAACATGGATGAACCTTGAAAACATAATATTGAGTGAAAGAAACCAGACACAAAAGGACAAATAAGTTGTTGTTATTAGGTGTTGTCAAGTTGATTTTGACTCATAGAGGCCCAATGAGTAGAACTGTGCCATAGGGTTTCCTATGCTGCAGTCTTTAAGAAGCAGGTGGCCAGGTCTTTTCTCTTTTAGTGGGTTTGAACCATCAACCTTTCTGATAGCAGCTGAGCACTTAAAAATTCCACCACCACCATTACATGACCTCATTTATATAAAACATGTAGAATGAGTAGACAAATACATAGAGACCAAAGTAAATTAGAGGTTATTATTGGCTGAGGATGGAGGGGACAGTTAATGCTTAATGGGTAATGAGTTTCTGTTTCGGGTGATGAAAAAGTTTTGAAAATGAATAGAAGGGTTGTACAACATTATGGGTGTGGTTAAAGTCATTGGAGTATACACTTAAAAATGGCTAAAATGGAAACTTTTATGTTTCTATATTTTATCACAATAATATATATATACACACACACACACACACACACACACACATATATATATACACACACATATATTTATATAGGGCACCAGTTCCTTGTCAAGCATAGCATTTGGCATAGCCAGCGGCCCTGCTTAGGGAGGTCCATTTTCCATCTGCCCCAGGGGTCCCTCATCCCTCAGCCTGCTAAGGGATTGTGAGAGGATGCAGGAGGAGGTGATATATGTGGCCCTGACTTCTCTCTTGAAACTTCTGACTGTAGCTCCTGGCTGTGGTTGCTAACTTTGCATTCTGCCCTCCTCATAGGTACCTGAGCTACACCCTGAACCCTGATCTCATCCGGAAGCAGGATGCCACCTCCACCATTAGCAGCATTGCCAGCAACGTTATTGGACATCCTTTGGTCTGGGACTTTGTCCAGAGCAACTGGCGGAAGCTTTTTGAGAAGTGAGTCTGTGGACAGGGTGTCAGGAGGAGCCAAAAGCCCAGGTTGGGGAGCCCTGGAGGTGGTCTGTGTGCAGAGGGGGAGGGTGGGCAGTAAGTATGGTTGATGGGAGCATGCTCCAGGAAAGGGCGGGGAGTAAGGGACTCTGTGTTCAAGTCTGGCTCCCTCATGTTCTAGTGGTATGACCTTGGGTGTGTCTTTGGGTGTTAGTTCTCAGCTCCTCATGGTCATTTCCTCTCTTCTCACCCTGCAGTTACGGTGGTGGCTCCTTCTCCTTCTCCAACCTCATCCAGGCAGTGACCCGACGATTCTCCACCGAGAACGAGCTGCAGCAGGTAAGAAGCTGTCCCAGGCCTGGACACTGGGAGAGTGGGTGTGGTGGGAGTGAGCACTCAAAGGCCTGTTGTTCTCAGCCTAAAAGGGAAGCTGCCACTCAGCTCCATGTTGCCAGGCCTTCCTAATTCACAGAGAAGATGGGAACCCAGATTTTTAAGATGTGGATAATTCATTGTAAAATATTAATCTTGAGAATTTTTGTATAGGCACAAAAGTAAGGAGAATAATATAATGAATCACCATATACCCAGATTCAACAGTTATCAACATTTTGCCAACACTTTTTTTGGGGGTAAATAATTTTAAAGTAAATCAGAGATATTATATAATTTCACTTGCATATATTTTAGTCATATCTAAAATAAAGGAATTTCTTTAACTTAATTACATTGCCCTTAAGAGCTCTGGTGGCATAGTGCCTAAGGTATTAGACTGCTAACCAGAAGGCTGGTGGTTCTAACCCACCAGCCACTCCTCAAAAGGAAAGTTGGGCAGGCTACTTCCATAGTGATACCAACTCGGAAACCCAAGGAGGGGTCACTATGAGTCGGATCCAACTCGATGGCAGTGTGTTTGGTTTTGGTTTATCAAACTCAAAAAATAACAATTCCTTACTACCTTCTACACCCAGGCTATATTCAAATTTTCTAAGTTTTATTTTTCTGTGATTTGGGTGAAAGTTTACAGAGTAAATTCATTTTCCACACAGCAGTTCATACCTTTTTTTTTTTTTTAAGCCCTTTGGAATTGATATGTTTGAATCAGAAGGCAAACTCAACTCATTGCATTAGGTTGATTTGCCTTTTTTTATTTTTAAATCTAAGATATAATTCACATGCCATGACATTCACCATTAAAAAAGTATACAATTCCGTGTTTTAGAATATTCACAAGGTTGTGAAACCATCACCACTATCTAATTCCAGAACATTTTTATCGTCCCTAAAAGAAACTCTGTACCCATTAGAGATGACTGCCTATGTCCCTCTCTCCCAGCCCCTGGCAACCACTAATCTGCTTTCTGTGTCTGTGGATTTGCCTATTCTGGCTATTTCTTATGGACAGAATCATACAGCGTGTTGCCTCCTGCATCTGACTTATTTTACTTAGCATACTGTTCTCAGGGTTCATCGTGTGTAGCATCAATCAGTACTTTATTCCTTTTTATTATCTATAATATTCCATTGTATGACTGTACTACATTTGTTTATCTATTCACCTGTTGATGAACATTTGGGTGGTTTCTACCTTTTGGCTATTGTGAATAATGCTGTAATGAACATTTGTGTTCATTTTAATTCTTTTGGGTATATACATTGCTCTATGTATAAACCCCAAAGAACTGAAAACATATGTTCACACAAAAACTTATACACAAATATTCCATGGGAGAAAAGACCTGGTGATCTATTCCTATAAAGATGACAACCTAGAAAACCCTGTAGGGCAGTTCTACTCTGTCCTGCAAGGGTCACCATAAGTTGGAATTGACTTGATGACACATAATAGCAATATGGTAGTTCTGTTTAAGGTTTTGAGGAACCGCTAAACTCTTTTCCATGGTGTCTTCACCATTTTACATTCCTAGCATTTCTGCATACCATTGCCAACACTTGTTATTTTCCTTTTTTAAATTATAACAAACTAAGTAGACATGAAATGGTATTTTATTATGGCTTTGATTTGCATTTCCTTCTGGTGGCGTAGTGCCTAAGGCATTTGACTGCTAATCAGAAGGCTGGCGGTTCAAACTCACTAGCCACTCCTCAGAAGGAAGGTTGGGCAATCTACTTCTGTAGGGACACTGCCTCGGCAACCCAAGGAGGGGTCGCTTTGAGTCAGATCCGACTCAACGGCAGTGCGTTTGGTTTTTTGGAAGGCACTTGACTGCTAACCAGAAGGCTGGTGGTTCAAACCCACCAGCCACTCCTTGGAAGGAAGGTTGGGCAATCCTACTTCTGTAGTGATACTGCC
>NW_006921719.1:8503826-8512200 GCF_000298275.1 Orycteropus afer afer
ATCTTCTGTGTCTGTGTTAATTGGTTTCCCTTTTCTTTGTTGAAGAGGGTCTGTGCAATCCTTCTGCCTAGTCCGCCATCTTGCCCCGCCTCCTCTAATAAGTTTTGAAGTTAGAAAGTATAAGTCCTCCAACTTGTTCTTCTTTTTCAATATCATTTTGGCTATTCTGGGTCCCTTGCATTTCCATGCAAATTTTAAGCTTGTCATTTTCTGCAAAAAAGGCAGTTGGAATTTTGATAGCGATTGCACTGAATCTATAGATGAATTTGGGGAGTATTGCAATCTTAATAGGAGCTCTGGAAGCATAGTGGTTAAAGCATTTGACTGCTAACCAAGAGGTCAATGGTTCAAATCCACCAGCTGTTCCTTGGGAGAAAGATGAGGCAATCTGCTTCTGTAAAGATTATAGCCTTAGAAACCCGATGGGGCAGTTCTACTCTGTCCTGAAGTGTCAATAGGAGTTGGAATCAACTCGAGGACAATGAGTTTGCTTTTGTTTGTGCCATCTTAACAATATTAAGTCTTCCAACCCATGATCATGGATATCTTTCCATTTATTTAAGTATTTTAATTTATTACAACAATGTGTTAAAGTTTAAGCAGTCTTGCATTTCTTTTGTTAAATTTATTCCTAAGTTGTTTTTTTTTTTTTTGGTACTATTATCAATGGAATTATTTTCTTAATTTCATTTTTAGACTTTTCATTCTAATTGTATAGAAATACAGCTGATTTTTAAAATATCTCTTACATCCTGCAACCTTGATGAACTGATTTATCAGCTCTGTTTCTTTGTAAATTTCTTAAGATTTTCTATAAGAACATATCATCTGCAAATAGAGATAGTTTTACTTCTTTCTTTCCAACTTCTATATTTTTTATTTCATTTTCTTGTTTAATGGCCCTGACTTGAACCTCCAATTCTTATAGGTCTTTATACCTCTAACAGTCTCCTTCATTAAAAAAAAAAAAAAAAAATTTATTTGGTATCCATTTCCTTATGGCATCCATTTAAAGTGTCCCTCTGTCTTCTCTTGATTGGATTGAAATTGTAATTCAGTTGAAAATTGAGGATTGACTCAAGGAAGAATACAGAACAGAAGTTTAATGAATGTGTGAGTCATATTTAGCCCTGGGATGTTATTTCCCAACCTCTGCCATAGAGTCCCTGGGTGGTACAAGTAGTTAAGCTCTCAACTACTAACCAAAAGGCTGGTGGTTTAAACTTACCCAGACTTGCTAAAGAAGAAAGGTCTGGCTATCTGCTTCTGTAAGGTCACAGCCTTGAAAACCCTATGGAGCTCAGTTCTACTCTGATACACATGGGGTCACCATGAGTCCAAATCAACTCAATGGCCACTGGCTTGGCTTCCCATAGATAAGGGTTTCAACCCAGAGAGAAGTGGAAAACTAGTTCCTCTGTTCCAGGGGAACAGGCTGCAATCTCCATCCTTAGGGGCTCTTAAGTGGAATGAGAGGTCCAAGGGCCAAGAAAGCCTCTCCTTGAGGTTCTGTTAGAGACTGAACTTCAGACTGAAAATCTGTTTTCCCGGCAGCTGGAGCAGTTCAAGAAGAACAACATGGACATTGGCTTTGGGTCAGGTACCCGGGCCCTGGAGCAAGCCCTGGAGAAGACAAAAGCTAATATCAAATGGGTAAAGCAGAACAAGGAAGATGTGTTGAGGTGGTTCACAGAAAATAGTTCTTAAAATCACCTGGCCTCCATGTGAGATGCCCAGGTGCATCTATCCCAGCATCCTATATGGCAGGGCCCCCCAATTCCCAGAGCCTGAGCCACCAGCAGCTTCCCCTCAAGGACAAAGTCTCCAACCCATGTCCTTTTTGCTCCACTGGTGGGGCCAGTCCAACTCCTGATGGCTAGGCTCCAAGCATCTCCCAGCCCCTGCCCCTTGTGCCAACCGTCCCCAGCCTTGGCATAGCAGCCTGATGTCCAGGGCCCTGCAGCTGATCTCAGGGAATCACAGCTCCAGAGCCGGATGAGCAGCAGAAGCCCTTGATGGACAATGTATGGCCTTGGGCTGTGGGGGTTACCCTGCACCTTCTCTCACCTTCCTGTAAAGACATTGGAACCTGAGGGATCCAAAGGGCACCAGATCTGTATATTTTTTATCAGAGAACATGTAAATAAAGGGTTTCTAGTGAGTTACTTGGTTTATTACTAAACTTAATTAGGAGTGGGTCTGCTATAAGCTGGGGAAAGTGGGATTGAGGGGACCTGGGGTCCATTGGAAGGACTGTGGGAATCAGGACCCCCAAGAGCACAGTAGAAAGAAGCGTGCAGTCCACTGGCCCTTCCTGCCTAACACATGTGTAGCAGTGTCTGCCTGTAGTGCTCATTTCATCCAAATGAATTCCTACTTCGAGCTAAAGGCAAGACACTGAGGAACCAAGGAGACATGGTGGGTGGGTGCCAAGCAGAGCTGGTGTAGTCAGGCAAAGAGCAGGCTTGGCAGAGTGGAGGCGGTGCTTTTCCAGAAGCAGGAGAGAAGCTGGATTTGTACCACCCTAACATGAGGTGCTCTGGTGGTGTAGTGGATAAGGCATTTAGCTGCTAACCACAAGGTCAGCAGTTCAAACCCACTAGCTGCTCCACAGGAGGAAGATGGGGATGGGGTGATCTACTTCTGTAAAGACTTATAGCCTTGGAAACCCAATGGGTTTCATCCATCAACTTGATGGCAGTGAGTTTGGTTTTTATTTTTTTGAACATGAGGTGAGGGAGCATGATGCTGGCTAGGCTCCTCTTCCTGCACTTCAGCCAGCACCCAAACGGGAGGGCCAGTCAGTAAAGGCAGTGACTCTAGGTCTGAAGCCTGATGTGACCAACCACTCACATGCCTACCTTCCAGGATCCATGGTGGGTCTCTAAGATATAAGTTGGTAAACTGTAAAGTGACTGCACAATTGAGAAGTGGTTGTTTTCAAAAGTGGAAGCTTTGGTGGTGTAGTGCCTAAGGCATGTGACTGCTAACCAGAAGGCTGGCAGTTCAAATCCACCAGCCATTCCTCGGAAGGAAGGTTGGGCAATCTACTTCCATAGTGATACTGCGTTGAAATCTCAAGGAGGGGTCGCTGTGAGTAAGATCTTACTCCACAGCAGTGGGTTTGGTTTGTTTTCAAAAGTAGCATACAGGGAGGGGCAGTGCTGAGAATGGGAGGCAGGTGAGCTGAAGGGTGGGGAAAGATGTGACAGGGTCATGAAATAAGGGCTTGCCCTACAGATCACCATGGGCAGCCACTGGTGGTCATGGCCAAACCTGCCCTGACCTTGGTATGTACCTCTTGGCAAATGGAGCCAGGTTGTAGGAGGTTCACCTCAGCCTCAGCCCCATAAGGCCCAGCTGAACCTCCAAGGCTGGTGGGAGGGAAGGCGGGAAGTATAATACACTGCAGGGTGACTTCCAGTAAGATGGAGGAATAGGCAGACAAGCGACACAGACCCTCTTCAACAAAGAAAAGAAAAACCGATTGACAGAGATACAGAAGATAATCCTGGAGCCCTGAGCTTTGAAAGGAACTATACAGAAGTGATCAGGCACCAACTAGCAGAAAAACCTGAAGGAAAACAGTGAGTACAGAGACAGCTGGAGCTGCAGACTGTCGGCTCCTCTGATGGGACCAACAGCCTGAATATTTCCAAGTAGTGCTGGGACCTGAGAATTGACCTAAAGATTAACCCTGGTCACCAAAGGCTACAGGGATGACTGCACTGGTGGCCTATGACTAGAAAGGGAAACGGCAAGGTGGGAGACAATCTGAGCTGCTGACTTTCTGCTGTCCAGAGGGTGCAGCCATTTTGATTGTTTACAAGCAGTGGTCATTTTGGATATTTAAAGTGACCAAGGGCCCAGCCATTTTGAATCTTTGCAAGTGGCAGCCATTTTGGATTTTAAAGTGATAGCATTCTCATTTGGATTCCAGGGACCTAAGAATAGTCTCTGTTTGCCAAGGTCGACAGGGACATACGAGAGGCTGACAACAAGAAAGGAGACAGGTGGTGAGTGTATAAGTACTGCCCACTAGCAAATAGAGAAGCACAGCACAGTACCCTGCTTGTGTAGATAATAAACAAACAAAACAAAGAAAACGAAAATCATGGGCAAGTCACTCCAACATACAATCACCAATTAAATATAAACACAAAAACATCACAATGCCTCAGAGATAATAGAGCATCACAGTCCACACAAAGAAGCAAGATAAAGCAGGAAAACAAGGGATCAGGATACAGACCCAAAACACATCTCTGAGGAAGATGTAGCACTGAACTCCCTGATAAGGAATTCAAAATGAATTGAGAGACAAATCAAGGAAAACACAGAGAAAAACCTAAAACAATTTTGAAAGACAATACAAGAATAAAATGACAAAATAAATGAAAAATTAGAAATGATGCAAAATCTACACACAGAAATCCAGAAGATGAATACTAAATTTTCAGAAATAGATAAGACATTGAATGGGCAATGGAGCAGAATTGAATCAATGGAAGACAGAATTAGGAAGACTGAAGGCAAATACCTGAGCACTTCTTTGGAAAGGGATAAATCAGAAAAAAGATCAAAACAAAATGAAGAAAGTCTAAGGTTCAGGTGGGATACCATCACAAGGAATAACCGATGTGTCATTGGAATTCCAGAACAGGAAGAGAAAAATAAAACCATAGAGAAAATTGTCAAAGATTTGTTGGAAGATAATTTTCCTGGTGTGATGAAAGATAAGAATATATTCATTCAGGAAGTCTAAGGAAGCCCAAACAGGACAGACCTCAAAAGAAAATCACCCAGACATATCATCATCAAACTTACCAAAACCAAAGACAAAGAATCATGAGAGCAGCATGGGAAAAACAAAAAGTTCAACCAATAAGACTAAGCTCGGATTTCTCGACAGAAACCATGTAGGCAAGAAGACAATGGGATGGGATATATAAAACCCTGAAAGAGAAAATTTTCTGACCAAGAATTATGTACCCAGCAAAACTGTCCCTCAAATATGATGGTGAAATTAGGACATTTCCAGATAAGCAGAAATTAAAGGAATTTGTTAAAACCAGACCAGCCTTACAAGAGATGCTAAAGGGAGCCCTTTGGACAGAGAAGCAACAGCAGCCAACAACAACTGACCATTAACATACATGATGATATAACCCAGAAACCAACCCACCTATGGAAGTATCCAAAGTAAATAAGCCTACAAAATTGTAAACAGGGAACCAGAGGCATCAATTGACAAACGAGGACAACTACAAACCAAAAAGAAGGGAAAAACTGTGTCATTACAGAACTTCTAGATGGTAGGGAAGTCAAGACAACTACAAGATAGAATGGAGTGTTCTAAACTTGGGAAGAAAACTATAAATCACAGAGTAACCTCAAAGAAAAATGATAAATTTTCACATCAAAAAAGAGGACCAGCATAAATATTCAGCAAATACTAAAACAATAGCAATGAAGGAAGTGATAGCATGATTCATAAACAAAGTGAGCTCAGCACAGAAAATTATATGGAACAAAGAAATCGACACCACGAAAAGCACATAACAAAAATGACAGCAACAAATTCATATTTGTCAATAATGACATATTTGGCAAGGGACTTATCTCTAAGATTTATAGCAGAAGAGTGGATGACCAAACTATGGTACATACACGTAATGGAACACTATGCAGCACTAAAGAATAATGTAGAGTCTGCAAGACACTGCATAATATGGATGAACTTGGAGGACATTATGCTGAGTGACATAAGTCAATCACAGAAGGACAAATATAGTATTAGTTCGTTGTTGTGGAGGGTCAAGGAAAGGTTTGTATATGGAGGGAAACTTTCTTTGTTGGTTGCCAGGGGTGGGAGAGGAGGGGAGGGAACACTGAAAAAAAAAATGCATTGAGCCATGTCACTTTAGTTTTGTGTATTTCACTGTACATAAATTATATTTCAATAAAATGCATTAAAGAAAAAAAAAAAAGAGATGCTGCAGGGCAGTGTCATCTCCAACTGATACATACAGCATGCTTGGAGTCCAGCAATCCTGGCTTTTGATCCCAATTCAACCACTGTTTCTCTGAGTAAGCGACTTAAACATCTCCTCAAGCCTCATCCGCAGCATAGGGTTGGTGTGTGGATTTAAGGTGATTCACTACTCAGCACAAGGCCTGACCTTTATGAGTTGTTGACAGCACCATGCATTGTTAAGTATATTAATCCTGCCTCCTGACTTCAAGGCCTGCCTGTACTCTTCCCTCTTGCTCCAGTGACAAGCTGGTGATTTGGACAAAAACCAAAAACCGGCTTCCCCACCTCCACCATCATCTGCACATCAAAGGGCAGGGTGGGCTGGGGGGCGGAGGCAGTTCCAGGTGTGGGGCGGTGTCCTGCCACCAACCAGGAAGCTCCCTGGGCTCACCCCAGATTAAGCATCCCCAGCCCCTCTGCGCCAGCCCTTCCTGTCGCCAGCGCCCAGCAACCATGACTGACACTTGGCCTTCGGAAGACTAGTGGGCAAGCCCCCTCGGGTGGTCCCCGCTGGAGGAGGGGCTGGCCTCATCATCTTGGGTCCCTAGTTGTTCCACGCTCCAGGAACAGGGCAGGGGAGAGCTGACCTACCAGGGAGAACAAGGATTGTCTCCTCTACGCCTAGCACTGGCTAAGCACATGACCTCATCTTGTCCTTGCAGACTTCCGAGATGACTGTTTTTCTAATACCTGTGCCTGAGTCGAAGCCCCACCTCCCTTTGGAGCCAGGACTGTGACAGCTACAGTCTACCTGTGTGTGGCGCCTGACAGCTTACAATGCTGGCATTCATAATACCTTGTGTGGTGGGAGGGAACTGGTTCCCTGTGGGTCAGCAAGGACACTCAGCACCTGAGACCTGCCTGCAGAAACTTGCTCAAGGTCGCAGAATAGTGGCTCAATTTCAGGTAGTGAGACACCCTGTCTCTTGCTCTGTCTGCCAGGGGGTTGAGCCCTCAGCATTCAAAGTGCTGAGAAGCAGCAGTAGCCCCAGGGACTAGTGCCCTGTCCCCCTCCTCACCCCTAGAAAGTTCCCCAGGGCCATCTTCTGGAACCCCTGAGGCTGAGGGAATGAGCTGAATCCTGGACCTGGGACAAGCCTTTCACTTCTCTGAGCCAAATTGCCGCATTAGTCAACCTGGCACGTTTTCTACATTGGCGGGTCATTGAAAGGCCTAGGTGAGGAACACATGAGTGTTTGGTGTCTTAGAGATGGTGACTAGAATCCCCAGGAAGGTGTGGGTGGACTTCCCCTCCCAGCCAGGATGCCAGCGTTAGTCCTTCTCCCTCTCATGCCAGGCACTGAGAGGGGCATCCCAGAGCAGGGTGCCGGGGATAGAATACAGCTGTGAGGGGAGGGTTTCTGCTCCTGAAAGATAGGGTTGGGTTTTCCTCCCAGAGCATGGTGGCAGGGGCATCTAGTCCAGTGGAGCCTAAACAAAGGTGAATTGAGAAGCCAGGGCCTAGGCCAGGTTGGACCTAATCAAAATATTTTGGAGGGGGGCAGCAGCCAGTTACTGTCATTTCCAACTCATGGCAACTCCATGGTGTTTGGGTAGAATTGTGCTCCATAGAGTTTTCAATACTGATTTTTCAGAAGTAGATCGCCAGGCCTTTTTTCTGGGTGGACTTGAACTGCCACCCTTTAGGTTAGCACCTGAGCACTCGAACTGTTATACCACCCAGGGACTCCACACCAGGGACCAGGGCAGGGGAATTAGCCCTGCTCTCCCAGGCACTCTAGCTGGTGATTCCTGTGTAGTGCTTTGCCAGGCCATGGGTGTGCCTTGCCTCTGCACCTCCTAGAGGACCATCTTGAGGGAAATTGGGAAAACCAGGCCTCTGAATTCCAGGACAGCCTCTTCTAACCTAAGCCTTGCAGGCCTCAAAGCCAGGGGAATGCAGTGTGAGGGATCCAGCTGGACAGGACCTCTGTCTGTCTGTACATGGACTAACCCCAGACCAGCAGGAGCCAAAGGAAGGAAATGGGGCAGTTCAACAACTCTGCTTTTTGCATAGATGATGTCAGACACAGTGGTACTAAACCTTTAGGTCTTCTTGGGAACCAACAAGATGTTAGGAGGCCTGGGGTCCCCATCTAGTTTAAGGGTGCCTCCTTACCTGGCCTCAGTTTCCTCAGCTATAGAATGAATGAAGACTATCCATTGCCTCCTCACCTTGTGAAAGCCCCAGGGTCCCAGGCCCACCTAATGTACTGATCACACTCTCAAGAGTGAGGTTCTGGAAACTATAAAAAGCTACTTCAAGAAACCATAAAAGACCTAAATAAATGGAAAAACATCCCATGCTCATGGATAGGAAGACTGAACATTGTGAAA
>NW_006921719.1:8514014-8554009 GCF_000298275.1 Orycteropus afer afer
TGTATGAAAAGTGAATTTACTCTGTAAATCTTCACCCAAATCCTAATAAAAAAAAAAAAAAAGAGTGAGGTTCTGGGATCAGGTAGCTCAGCACTCAGCCAGGCTTGAGAACCACTGCATTAGATAATTTCTCAGGTCCTGAGACTACCTCAGTTACCATTCAATGAGCTCTCCTTATGTGCCAGGGAGCTCTGGTGGTGTAGTACCTAAGGCATTTGACTGCTAACCAGAAGGCTGGTGGTTCAAACCCCCCAGCCACTCCTTGGAAGGCAGATTGCGCAATCTACTTCCATAGTGATAACTGCTTCAAAACCCAAGGACGGGTCGTGATGAGTCAGATCCAACTCAATGTCAGTGAGTTTACTATTTTTTGGTTTTCTTATGTGCCAACAGAAAGAACCTTGAGAGGGAGAGTCTATCATTGTCCACTTCACAGCTGAGGAAACGAGTTTCTGGGAGGTTTTGTAACTTGTCCATGGTTATACCTTTGGGTAGTACAAACAGTTAAGCCCTCAACTACTAACTAAAAGGTTGGTGGTTTGAACTGTCCTAGAGCAAAAATGGCAGTCTGGTTGAAAGTAAAGAACTTTTATTGAGGAGTAAGGCAATTTGCAAATTGGGAATCACAACGCCCAGAAAATTCTGAACTAAGTGATCCAAGAAGGAGACAGCTCAGAGAGTTTATATGTAAGAAAAATACAAGGAAATTCATTAAAAACTCAGTAACTGGTTGACATTCAGGTAATAGTTACAAAATTGGGTGATGGCACATCTGATTGGTAGATTACATGTTTCTAAAGTTTTTTAAAATTAATCATTAAATGGGGTACATCTGGCCTCTAATCAATCACAAGACCCTCCTTGTGTAACTGCAGATCGCACATGCATAATTCTAAAGTTTGTTCTGAGAATTCTTTTGGACCTTGGTTTCTAGGTAGTGAACAATACCTGTAAGCAAACAAAATTTTCTGAAATTGTTTGTCAAATAATTGTCTCAGGGTACAAGGGGGAGTTACAGGAATGACAGGCTGAATTCCTGACGCAGAGGTTACTTTTGATTCAAAATGGAGTTTTAGCCTTAGGCTTTAGCATAGCTACCATGCCATGTCAAGGGTCCTAAATTAATCTGGGGTGCTCTTACTCAGAAGCTACCCAGAGGTGCCACAGAAAACTGTTTTCAAAAAATCACAGCCTTCAAAACCTTATGGAGTATAGTTCTGCTTTGATACACATGGAGTCAAGTCACCATGAGTCAGAAGCAACTCAGTGGCAACTGGTTTGGTTTTTTTGGTTTTACACGGCAAGTAAGAGCCAAGTGGAAAGTACACCCAGGTCAGCAGGCCCTGGTCTCTGCTACAATCTTACCTGATGTTTCCTTGGCCTTTTGGTGGTGGTTGACAGCACCGAGGGGACAGGAAGTCCCTAGGGTGGGAACTAGAACCCACAAATTCTAAGTTGGAGGAAAACCAGTTCCTCCTTTAGGGGAAGGGAAAACTGAGGCTCAGGGAGGGAGAGATCTGCCTGATGTTGTATATCAGGTCACCAGACAGTAGACTGACTGCCAGGGGGAGTGTGCAGCTGAGAGCTCCTAGCACAGGAAATCAGAGTCTGGTTTTCTTGCCCCTTTTCCCTTACCCTGGATGTTACAATGGTCTCTTGGCTGACTTCCCTGCCTGCCCCCATTCTTTACAAAGCAGATTGAACCAGCTCATCCCCTATTCCCAATCCTTCAATGCCTTCCCATCACCCACGCATACAGAAGCCAAATGACTCATTTCACTGCCACAGGGCTCCATGCAACTTCCAACTCTATCACTTTTTCTCTGAACTCTATGGGCTAACTGCTTGGATGGCACTGTTTCGACTTGGCTCATGCCATTTCTTCTTCCTGCATTACTCTTCCTTCTCTCCTCTTGGCAAGCTCCTGCACATCTGTCAACACTCAACTCCAGGGTCACCCCTTCTGCAACTAATGGATCATGGCATCCTTTCCCCAAGATCCACGGGTACCTGGTATTCTTAAGACATCACAAATCCAGGTTGCCAGGACTAACTGATCACATTAATTCAATGACACTATATTGTCCAACCTGCCTCTTACCAGGCTATTACCTCTTCTCTGGGCCCACAAAGGCCCAGCCTTGTACTTGGGACACCAAGTACAAGACCAATGGTGTCTCAATGTTTACTTCCCTACAACTTACCCTACTAGTTGGGGAACGTTTTTTCTGACACTTAAACTAACCATAACACATAGAACCATTCAATGAAGGTTCATTGGTGTTTTTTTTTTTTTTTTTTTTTTAAAGTGATATAATTGTGAGAGTGCTAATCACACGTCTCTGGGCCTCTGGTCTCCCCATTAGGTCTTGCCTGTCTATCCACAGCAGCACGTACCCAGCCCATGGATTGATAAGAGTGTCCCTAGAAGAGTAGTGGGATGGGTCTGAGGCAAGCAGACAAGCCTCAGGTGGCCTACCTGTGGCATTGTGCCCTGCAGGCTAGGTGAAGCTCCTGGCCCAGAAGCCCAGGTGCAAAAAATATGGTCAAACTGACAAGTGAGGGTCCCAATCAATGTTGGCAGACCTGGGGTTCCAGGTGGGAAGAGCAGGACTTGTTATCCATAGAATGGGCTCATTTTACCTTTTCTAAAAGTAGTGATACCCCAGGTTGAAAAACAGACCAAACCAAATTTTATTTATTTATTTTTACCAAGAAGTAAAAAAATCTAAGCATATGGGCTTCTGCCAACTGCCTCAGCCTGGGGCCTGCCCCCTCAACCCACCCTCACCCACCAGTCCCCACCTTTGTGGTCAAGCAGCCCCCAGTCTAAAGCATCTCCAGCCTTGCTCTGCAGAGTGCTGAGCATTCTGGGAGTGTCCAGGAGTAGGGAGCACTGCCTCAGCCTGCACTGCAGCCAGCAAGCCTACACACTACTCACTTCATGTAGGTAATGTCACTTGCAAAAAGGGACTCTTGGTTAAACTGTGCTTGGTTAAAAGTAGCAAATGAGGGGGTACCCCACACTACAGGCTTCATTGCTAGCTGAGATAGGGGCAAGCTAGACCATTAGTACATGCCCAGCTGAGCCCCCTCCAAATTGTCTTGCCAAAGCTCAGGGCAGCCACTGAGCTGCAGGCCTGAGCTCTGGGGAGGACTTGCTTCACTGAGCTGGACGGTGGGGCCGGGTGCCTGGTCCTCAAAGCTAGGGAGCACCTCTACACTGTGGCTCCAACACCCCCATTGGGTCTGAGACTGGAGCCTCTGGCACGGTGGGTGGGGTAAGAGAGGTGGGGTTCCCAGTGGCAGACAGGACTCTGGAGACACAGAGATACCCTGCAAGAGAGACAAGAGCAGCTGGTTAGTGGGTTACTGTCCCATGCTCTTGAGCCAGGATGTGCCCTAGGTGTAGCTGGTAGTTTCTGGACAACCTTGGTACCATGGATCCAGTGAAGCAAAGTGGTTCAGAGCACAAGCTCTGGCACCATATTGCCAGCTCTGCTACTCACTAGCTGTGAGGCCTCTGGTAACATTTTCAGTCTCAGTATGCACGGTCAATATCCCTCTGTCAGTAGAGGATGAACAGGTTTCAGAGCAGCTTCCAAACTAATATGGACTGGGAAGAAAGGCCTGGAGATCTACTTCTGAATATCAGCCAGTGAAAACCCTATACATCACAATGTTTCAATCAGCAATCATCATTGGGATGGCAAAAGGTTGGGCAGTGTTTTGTTCTACTGCATGGGACTGCCATGAGTCAAGGGGTGACCCAACGGTAACTAACAACAACTGCTCATCTGTTTAAAAGGATTAATGGTAACATCTATTTCATAGGGTTTTGGGGAGAGCGGAAAAGTGCAAGAATGGTATCTAGCACATAATAACTGTTCAATGAATGTTGGGTATTAATCAGATCTTTATGGAGATATGGACTTCATGAATGAAGGAACACGAAGGTCACCAATTCCAAGCCTATCTGATACTCAGGAAGTGCTGTCCCATTCTCCCCCAACCCTTAATAGAGTACTTGGAGCCAATTTCCTGACAGTGGCCCCTGCTGCCTTCTACCCAGGTCTCTGTAGCAAGTGGAAGCCTCTCTCCTCTTCCAGCTGTGAAGACTGCTGGATGGTGGTGGTGATGGCTTAAACTTAACTCCCAGGGTGCCACCTCTTCCCCAAACAGGTTAGGGGCCCTTCCATCCTCCCTTCTGCTTCCCTCCACCAGCAGAGTTAGATCGGATAACCGGGATCTAAGAAGTATGTGAGACTATCTGAAGAACAGAGACCACTCCCCCTCCATTTCCAGCTGACGCTGGGGACTGCCCCGAGGACAGGAGTGAGGGCGTCTGGCCTACCTGGTACATAGCAGCCATCTCTGGAGGTGCGAGAGGCAGCGTGCAGGGAACGGCCGGGTTCCTGGGCTGCAGGGATGTCTGAGTCCCAGGACAGGTTTGCAGCGACATCCAAAGAGACGCCTCAGGGTCTCCCCCTCGGGACTGATGCGGGGATGACTGCATCCCGGGGTTGTAAGGGGGTGTCACCCAGGGATTCGTGTCAGGGACCTGGCTCTCTAGGCGCTCGGGCACTGCCAAGGCTCCAGGGCAGGCAGGCAGGGACCCCCAGGACTCGGTGGCTTCGGCGCCGGCGCCGGCGCCCGCAGACGAGCCCTGGCCCTGCGTCTGCGCCTGCGCGGGGCCGCTGTCGAAGCAGAGCGGACAGCCTCGAGAGGGTGCCGCGTCGCTGAGCCGCCGGCGCCGGCGCTGCAAGCTCTCCTCACTGAGGCCCAGCACGGCCGACAGGTGGCCGATGTAGCGGATGGCTAGGCGGAGCGTCTCGATCTTTGTCAGGCTCTGGCCGGCGGGCGCCACAGATGGTGGCAGAAAGCGGCGCAGCTCTTGCAGCGCGCGAGCGAGTGTGCGCATGCGCAACTTCTCGCGCTCGCTGGCGCTCTGCCGCTGCCCGCCCGCCGACCCCGGGCCAGCACGTCGGGACGTCGTCTGGGTGGCCTCCGTGGCGCAGGCGCTATGGTCCGGGGCTGCTGGCTGTGAGGGTCCGCCGGTGCTGTCGCAAGGACACGAACCAGACGAGTCCGAGGATGAGGTCGGGGACGTGGAATCCGAGTGGTCGGCCCAGCCCCAACTTTGAGGGAAGATCCAGTGGTCGTGGCTGAGGAAGCTCTGCGAAGGCGGCGACTGGGCCATGGCCAGGCTGCAGGCTCTGGGAGGCTGGACAGGCCACCGCCAAGCCTGAGCTTTTATCCGGACTAAAGGTGCGAGGTGGCCCCCCACCAGGTTACAGAGAGGTGTCAAAACCCACAGAGTCCAGGGAAGGTCTGGGCAGGGGGCCCCTGGGAAAGCGAGCCCATTTGCGGAGGTGTGGATTCTGACTCCTCCGGGCCTCTAATGGAGGCCCCTGCAGCCCGGCAAGTGCAGGAGGGACAGTTCGCATCTGGATGGAGCTGCTAAGCTTCTCACCCATGACCCCACCCAGTCCACTGAATGAGTGCCCCCGGAGCCCGACCACTGCTGGCAGTGCCATGTGGGGGGCAGCCAGGTTGCCCCTCAATGACTTCTCGACCCTCGTGAGGAGTGGCCGCCTCTCTCATCACCAGCCCCCCGTGTGCTGTTACCAGTAACTTCCACCCAATGCCTAGGAGTGTGCTGGCTTAGGTACCTGGCTACGGTGACCACAGCAGAACCTTACAGGTGGGCCATTCCTTCCAGTTCCCTGAACCGCTGTCTGCTGATTTACTGAATGACAGTGAAAAAGTAATTTTGCTGCTTACAACGTTGGTTTCTACCTCTGTAAAATGAAGCTCCATCCAGATGCTGGGCTTGTCAGCAGGCTGAGGAGAAACAGTGTAAAACGGGGGAAGATGAGCTTTGGAGCCAAGAAGGCCTAGGTCAGACCCTCTTTACTGGCCCTGTAACCTTGGGCAAATTATTTGACTTCTGTGAGACTCAGGTTTTCTTACCTTCATAGCAATAATAATAGTGAAAAAAAAAAAATACCACCTAGGATTTTTGCTACTACAAAGTTGAATCATGCCTATAAAACACTTAGTATGGGCTTGGCAAGTGGCCTAAATATTTGCTACTGTGTAAAGAAGATACTTCTGTTTCAGCATGCTTCTGGGCATTAGACATTCAATTCATATTTATTGGTTGTTCTTAGCTGTGTGGCCAAGTGTCACCAAGAATCAGAGCCTGGGACCTGCCCTCCTAACCCATCCTCACCAACCAGTCCCAGGCCAGATTCCTTTATGGTCAAACAGCCCCCAGTCTAGAGCACCTCTGGCTGTGCCCTGCAGAGTGCAGGGTATTCTGGGGGTGCCCAGGAGTAGGGGGCACTGCCTCCGTCTGCATTGCAGCCAGGGAGCCTACACACTACCTGCTTCATACACTGCTTCCACATTAGATGCCGTTTGGAAAAAGGGATCCTTGGCTAAAGGGAAGTTTGAAAACCACTGAAGTAGCAAATGAAAGGGTACACCACACTACAAGCCTCATTCCTAGCTCAAGCAGGCAGGCTAGACCATTAGTATATGCCTCTAGATTGTCTTGCCAAAGTTCAGGGCAACCTCTGGGCTGTAGGCCTGAGCTCTGGGGAGGACTGTGCCATCTGCATGATTGGATTGAAACTCTTGTGATTCATGTGGTTTTCATTGGGTGATTTTCAGAGTAGATTGCAAGGCTTTTCTTCCTAGTCTTAGTCTGGAAGCTCCACTGAAACCTGTTAAGCATCATAGCAACACTTAAGCCTTCCAGCCATGAGGTACCTTGGCTGGGTATTAAACCCAGGTCACCCACATGGAGGGCAAGAATTTTGCCACCTCATATTTAACATAGAGCTTCGAACTGGTTCCTTGTAATTTGACCCCCTGCTGAGAAGTTTGCCTTTCCAGCCCAGATATACTGAATCAGGTTTATTTTAACAAGATCCCCAGGTGATTCTTAAGTATACATAAGAATGGGGTATGTCAGAATCACCTGCGGATCTTATTAAACTGTGGATTCTTTTGTTTTGTTTTGTTTTGTTTTTTCTATTTTTTGTTATTGTTGAGAATATACACCAAACGTACAATTCAGTGATACTGATTACATGGGTTGTCCCAACATTCTTGCCTCTTTTTGAGTTTGTCCTCCCCTGGGAACATAAATTCACTGCCCCCTAAGTTTCCCATCTAATCTAAGGTTCCTGCCCAAGCCTGCATATCCAGTCTAGTTGCTGTCGTCACTCTGATCCCATACAGTTCTTAAAAGACCACCATGCTCAAGGTGGACATTTTTTTTACTAAACTCTTGTTTGGTTTTAAGACTTCAGGGAGTATTTTTGGTTTATGGTTTAAAGATTACCTCAGGGCAATAGTTTCAGGGGTTCATCCAGCCCCCAAGACTCCAGGAAGTCTGGAGTCCTTGAGAATTTAAAATTCTGTTCTGCATTTTCCCCCTTTTAATCAAGATTCTTCTCTAGAATCTTTGATCATAAATCTCATGTTTTGATAACCAATTTTTTTTGTGTGTGTGATTTGGGTGAAAATTTACAGAGCAAATTCACTTTCCATACAGCAGTTCACATACACTTTGTCTCATGACATTGACTACGATTCACCACAATGCAACAGCTCCCCTCCCACTTCCTCCCTCTAGTCACCTCTTCCCTGTGTCCATCCCTCCATGCACCCCTGCCCCCTGAGCTGTCTCCCTGTGCATAAACAGCCCTTCTTTCTCCCATGATTGTTCTCTCCAAGGGATGTATTTACCTCAGTAAACCATGGATTCTAATTCAGTTTATCTGGGGTAGCAGACAAATTCTCAGCAGGGAATCAAACCAGAATGAATTGGTTCAAAGCCTTGATTTAACAACTGCTTAATGTCAGGCACACCACAGTGAATGAGCTAGGGTCTCCGCTGTCTCCCTGTCACGTCTTGGGGGAGAGACAAGTAACCAGGCTATCCTGTAACTAATAGCTCTGCTACTAAGTAGCTGTGTGTGCCCTTGGACAGGGCCCTTAACCTGGACCCAAGCTTGGAAAAAGGGATCCTTGGCTAAAGGGAAGTTTGAAAACCACTGAAGTAGCATATGAAGGGGTATCCCACACTAAAGCCTCATTCCTAGCTGAGATGGGCAGGGTAGACCATTAGTATATGCCTCTAGATTGGTTTGCCAAAGTTCAGGGCAGCCACTGGGCTGTAGGCCTGAACTCTGGGGAGGCCTGTGCCATCTGCATGATTAGATTGTTACTTGTCTCTCCCCCAGGATGTGACAGCAGAGACCCTAGCTTATTCACCCAGGTGTGCCCGATGTTAAGCAGTTGCTAAATCCGAGCTTCAAACCAATTCATTCTGGTTTGACTCCCTGCTGAGAATAATTGGACAATTAGTCCAATTAAAAATGGGCAGAAGACATGAATAAACACTTCACCACGGAGGATATTCAGGTGGCCAACAGACATATGAAGAAACGCTCATAATCATTAGCCATTGTTGTTGTTGTTGTTATGTGCCGTCGAGTCGGCCCCGACTCATAGCGACCCCTCCTTGGGTTTCCGAGGCAGTATCACTACGGAAGTAGGATTGCCCAACCTTCCTTCCGAGGAGTGGTGGGGAGCTCTGGTAGCATAGTGGCTAAGACACTTGCCTGCTAACCAGACGGCTGGCATTAGCCATTAGAGAGATGCAAATCAAAATAACAGTGAGATACCATCTTGTCCCAGCACTGGCAGCAAAGATCAACAAGACAGAAAATAACAAATGCTGGCGAAGATGCGGAGAGATTGGGACTCTTAACACACTGCTAGCTGGACTGTAAAATGGTACAACCACTGTAGAAAGCAGTATGGCAATTCCTTAAAAAGTTGGAAATGGAAATTCCATTTGATCCAGCCATTCCATTACTAGGTATATATCCTAAAGAAGTGAGAGCCATGACAAGAACAGACATATGCACACCCATGTTCATTGCAGCACTATTTACAGTAGCCAAAAGATGAAAACAACCTAGGTGTACATCAACTGAGGAATGGATAACCAAACCATGGTACATACACACAATGGAATACTATGCAACACTAAAGAATAATGTAGAATCTGCAAAACACCGCGTAATAGAGATGAACTTGGAGGACATTATGCTGAGTGAAATAAGTCAATCACAGAAGGACAAACACTGTATTAGTCTGTTATTGTAAAAGTCAAGGAATGGTTTATATATGGAAGGAAATTTTCTTTGTTGGTTACCATGGGAAAGAGGGGAGGGGAGGAAACACTGTTAGGTAGAGATAAGTATTGATTTGGGTGAAGAGAAGGGCAGTGTACCAAATGTGAGTGATGAACACGGTGACATTGAGGAAGAGGAAGACAGAGAGAGGTACATGGGAGGTGCAGACAACAAAGTTGAACCCTTTTGCACATACAGTACTGCGTTGTCAGTGAAGGCAAACGTGAGTGTACAGGTGGATAGATAGGTGGACAGACTGAACTGAACTATTAGGTATGTCTATGCATTAGTGAGTGTGCCCAAGACCATGTATAGGGTTGGCAGAGAATGGTTCTACATGTGTATTTGTATGTTCTGTAAGAATTCCTAGGGCTGTAGTAGAGCTGACAAGGTACAAGGTTGTAGTCACTTCTTGGTCACAGCCAGCTACCCAGAGGCACCGAGTAGTTGAATCTGTGGGCTTGGGACCATGGTTGCAGGAGACATCAAGCTCAATTGGCATGACATACTACACAAAACATTATTCCACCTCCTACTCAGGCGAGTAGCAACTGGGATCTTAAAAGCTTGCAAGCAGCCATCTAGATGCAACGGTGGGTCTCTCCTCGTCCAGAGCAAAGAAGAATGAAGGAAACCAAAGATTCATGGAAACAATTAGTCCTCGTGACTGGTACACCATGTGATCCTCAGCCTATATGACTATGAGATCAGAAGAACTAGATAGTGCCCACCTACCACTGTCAACCACTCAGAGGGGAATCTATGGAGGAGATCCTGGATAGAGAGGGAGAACAAAACTCAGTCATTTGGGGGGGGGGAAGGGGGAGGGGGGACCAGGGACCAGGTTTGCTGGTCTGATAGAGCCTGGTGGAACCACTGAGACTATGGTCCCTAGCTGCCCTTCAGGTCTGGAATTGAACCACACTTGTGACTTCCAGCCAAAGAAAAGACAGACATGTGAATTGAACATTTACCTGAGGTAGATACACTCCTTGGAGAGAACAGCCATGGGAGAAAGAGCTGTTTATGCACAGGGAGACAGTTCAGGGGGCAGGACTGCATGGAGGGATGGACACAGGAAAGAGGAATTGGGAGGGGAGCTATTGCATTGGGGTAAATTGTAGGTCAATGTCATAAGACAACGTGCGTGTGAACTGCTGTATGGAAAGTGAATTTGCTCTGTAAACTTTCACCCAAATCACAATTAAAAAAAAAAAAAGTAGGGTGCAATGGTAGTGGTGTGGAGAGCCAGCATGCACATTGGGTAGACCCAGGCTAAGGACTGGGTTTTATTACAAGGCAGCAAGGAGCCATAATGGACTTTGAGCAGAGATGTGACAATGATAAAAAAAACAGTCATCGATAACCAAGGCCAACATGATGTTTAGGAATAGATTAGTCTGATCAGCCTGCAATGGTAAATGGCCTTGTAACCTCTTGGTGGCTGTTTTTAGAAACTAACTTTTAATTATACAAATTACATAACTAAATCCGTGTAAGAAAATGAAACATTTCATTTGGAAACACTCCAGATAAAGCTAGAGTCCCTTTATCCACACCCTATAACCTATCCCCAAAGGTAACAGCTGTGGTCTAGTGTATGAATCTTTCAGATCTGGTCATATATTACTATAAACATACATATCCTTAGGAAATGCATAATATTCGTGAGATTACATTATGGCGTGTTATATGTATCAGCCTGTAAAACCAAAACCAAACCCACTGACATCACGTCGATTCTGACTCGTAGCGACCCTATAGGACAGAGCAGAATTGCCCTATAGGGTTTCCAAGGCTGTAAATCTTTACAGAATCAGACTGCCACATCTTTCTCCCATGGAGAGGCTGGTGGGTTCAAACCATTGACCTTTCAGTCAGCAACTGAGTGCTTAACCACTGCAGTACCAGGGCTCCTCCATATCAACCTATAACTTGATTTTTATTTTCTTTAATTCAGCAGCATGTCTCAGAGTAAGACAGGTCAGAACATATCTGTATTTATCTGACTTTCCCACACACACCATTTTTTTTTTTTTCTTTAATGATGGATGAAATTTTTACTCTGCTATAAATAGATTTAAACTGGCTATGCAGAACAAAACTTTGGTCAGAGTTGATTTGAGTACTTACCCATTTGAATCACAGAGGATAATTTTAACTGGGGAAAAAAAAGGCAAAATGATGGGAGGTGCAGATAAACAATTCAATGATGGAATTAAACTATCTTCTCAGAACTTATTTTAAAAAACATTAGAGAAAGTATGCTCAAGTTACCATGCTAATGTTATAATGAAGTAATAATTAACATTGACTAATAATGGTCAGGGGAGCTCTCGTGGTATAGGGCCTAAGGCATTTCACTGCTAACTGCTAACCAGAAGGCTGGCGGTTCAAACCCACCAGCGGCTCCTTGGAAGGAAGATTGGGCAATCTATTCCCATAGAGATACTGCCTTGGAAACCCAAGGAGGGGTCGTTATGAGTCGAATCGACTTGACGGCAGTGAGTTTGGTTTTGGTTAATATTGGTCAAGGAGCTCTGGTGGCATAGTGCCTAAGGCATTTACCTGCTAACCAGAAAGCTGGCAGTTCAAACCCACCACCCACTCCTTGGAAGGAAGACTGGGCAATCTACTATGAGTCAGGACCGACTCAATGGCAGTGAAAATGTTGGTCAAGGTAACTATGGTATATCCTAGCTGCTATGAATATGCCTTTGAGTCGATTTTAACTCACAGTGACCCCATGTGATACAGAGTAGAACTGCTCCATAGGGTTTCCTTGGTTGTAATCTTAACGGAAGCAGATCACTAGGACTTTTGTTCTTTAGTACTCCTGGGTGGGTCCGAACCGCCAACCTTCATGTTAGTGGTTGAGGGCAAACTGCTTGTACTTCCTAGGGCTCTTGCTGCTGTTAATAAGGAGAAGGGGAGTTTCAATTTTTACGTAACACGAAGAGAAGATGGAATAAATTAGCAATGGCCTTGATTTCAAACAAGCTTTCTTTAGGAAGAAGTAATTACACTTCTCATGGCTTAAAAGGGTTTAAACAAAGGTAGAAATACTATTTTTTCTTAAGGATGGTATGGTCTTGCAGAGCCTGCAGTCCTACAGTATTTAGATAGAAAGAATGGCAGATGTAGTATAAGTACTTTTGTGTGTGACAAGGGCTGCTATAAAGTTCTTGACATATACTATTAAGGAACTTGTGTAGATGTACTTGACAGGTAGGTAGAATTCATGAAGAATCATGTGTATTTCTGGATTCTGAAGATTCAGATTAAATGCATTGTTTATATTGAGGTTTCTGACTCCTTTTAACTGCTATGTAATATTTCATTGTATGCATGTACAGTAATCAGTCCCTATGTATTTTAGCTTGCTTTTAGTTTCTGTTATGAACAACTAGATGCAGACAGTGGAATGGCCTTCCTTCCAGGAAGATTCCAAATATTCAGAATTAGTCCTTTTTATTTGTAGGGTCCGGCTGGAGGGGGTTTCCTGTGAAAGGATTTGGTGAATAATGGGAAACCACTCCCAGCACAGAGCCCTATGCATGGTACATGCTTACCTTTGCTCTCTGAAGTAGCCTGGCCTCCTTTCAGCTTGTTTTCGGCTAGTGTAAAAATGGCCTGGTGGAAGCATCTGACCTCCTCTGACTTCACCAGGGAGAGAATCACCATCAGCTCAACCCAAAGCTGGTTGCTATTAAGCAGGAGTCAGACATACCTCCTCTCAGCAACCTTTTTATGAATTCTTAAATCAGTAATCTCTCCACAGCACTCTTCTCTGCTGGGTTTGACCATTTGTTGCAGTGGCCACACAACTCGCAGACCATACTCATAATCATATGGTTTATTAGGGAAGTAACACGTTATAATTCAGGAGCAGGAAGGACTCAGGATACAGTTCTTTGATCAGGACAGCCTCTCTCCATCTGTGCCTGCTGGCAGGCCTTTCTCTAGCCCTCAACTCCTCTGGCCTTTTGGGCCAGTCAGGCCTCTGCCCTGCCCTGGCAAGTGTTATATAAGCTCTTTAGCTGTGCCAGTAAGTGCACAGGAGCATCCCAGTCCACCAGCAAGCCTTGGCCCAAAGATGCTCAGTTCTCTTGCACCCTGGGCCAAGAAGCCCACCATGCCATCTCCTGTCCTGGTTCTGCTGCCTCTGCTGCCACTGTTTCTCTGCTGCTGCTTCTCATTGTCTCTCTGTGTCTCTAGTATTATAGCACTTTGTCTCCTGGGTCTAGGAGGTTCCCAGCACAGGGACCCTGGGTCCAAAGAATATGCTCCACTCCCATCTCTTCTTGGTGGTGGTAGTCAGGTACCCCTTGTCTGCCTTTAGGATGGCTCATTTTAAGCCTAGCTGATGACAAAACTGACCAGTCTCCTTGTTAGGGTTCCAGACATCTTTTGTACATGGTCCTACCCCACAGGAATTTCATGTATCTTACTTAACATTATTAGCAAGCTATCCAGTCCCCTTGATGGGCCACAAGCACCTCATTTGCATAGTCCCGCCAGTCATTTCGTGGTAAATTACAAAGATAACGGCTTGAAGGACCATATTAAGTAATTCAGTGCACCACAGCTAGCCCCCGGTCCAGGTTCTAAGCTGACTGTTGGATGCCAGAGTATAAATTCTGGAAGTGGGCTCTGGACCTGGTTTGCTATGGCCTGTGGGGCAGTTGGCTCTTTACTGGGCCACTCAGTCAAGCTCTGCAAGGGGCACAGGGCCATGCTGCCTGCCTAGCCTCACTCACCAGGAAGAAAATTAATCTCCTACTGGGCATCCACTTAGCATAGGGTGGCAGTGTAGCTTAGTAGTTAGGAGGCCAGGCTGATCTCCAGAGTAATTGGGTAAAATAAGAATTTATGTCACAGTGCTTAGCACAGTGCCTGTGTTATGTTTGTAGCAAGTTCAGGGACAGCAGAATGCAGTGAGTAGAGGAAAGGGTTGGATTGAAGGAAAGGGAGTGGATATCTTCAGTCTTGGCTTTAGAAGAAAGGAACTGACTCCTTGTTTCTCTAGACTCCCTCTAGCACCAGGCTCACATGTCCCTCCCTATACCCTCTCCTCTGTCTTGCTGTCTTTGGACCCAGTGTGAGGGTCACCCCTCATGAGAGCACAAGCCCTGGCCTGTGGCAAGGATGACCAGAGCTACAATGGAGAGACTATGGAGAGCTGAAGTGCCTAGAACGGGAGCCAGCCAGCCTAACCAAGGCTAGAAATGGAGGGTCTTGAACCAATGAGATGTTAGTAGAAGTCATGGGATGGGGGTTCTGGGAAAGCTCTTTAAAGAAACTGACTCAGCTGAGAGCCACTCCTTCCTGTGGCTCTTCCTTCTACCTGAATAATAGATGTGATGGCTGAAGCATCAGCAACCATTTTGTGACCTGCAGCAATCTCAAGGTCAGAAGTCACACACTAAGGATGGTGGGGCAGAAAGAAGCCTGGGACATTGATGACAACATGGACGTGCCATACTAGTGCTGGTTTCCATCTCTGGATTTCTATAATGTGAGAGAAAATAAACTATCATCTTGTTTAAACCACTATCATTTTGGATGCCAAACATAATTTCTATCTATCGAATAAAGTTCCTAGGGTATCTTTGTCAACAAATGGGTCCATGTGAGCTGGATGTGACCATTCATTAAATGAATGAATAACAGATCCAGTGTTTTCACAGATCAGTGGATGGATGTTCACCTGAGGACGGTCTCTAGTGATTTGTCACAGGCGTCTATTTCCAGCCTTGTCACAGGTAGCATTATGATCTTGAATAAAGATATGAACTGAACTAATTTGGGATAAGACAGAAACCCAGAAAATGATTGGGTAACATCTAGGATCTAAAGAGATCTTGACAAGTTGGAACAGCATATCACATCTAAAGTGGAATCCCAAAGAGCCAAATATACCCTTCCTTCAAGTTCAGGGTCAGGAAACATCATGTAACTAGCAGCAGGTGTGGAATGGACATGGTAGTCATGCCTCCACCACAGTTGAGGGCATGAGAAACAAATGTTACCCCAAGCTGCATTCACAGAAGCAAGTTGTCACCCAAGCAGTGATGATCCCTTATTCCCTGGGCAGGGTGGGCCATTCCCAGAGTAAGTGGTCAAACCTGGGGATCAAAATTTATGAGGGAGGGCTCACCAGAGGGAGGCTGATGAGGGGGCTTGAAACTAGGTCACTGGAGAAACAGCTGGTCTGTGAGGTGTTCAGTTCAAAAAAATATAATTGGAGAGGATGGAGTAATTACCTCCTGAGATCCAGAGGAGAACACTACAGGGAGTTGTCTGAAGGACTTTCTAAGAATACAGTTGTCTGAAATCGAAAGGGCTGCTTGGTAAGGGAGGGAGTCAGAAGAGGCCAGACCATTGTTTGGCACATGCAAGAGCTGGTATGTATGGATGTTAGGACCTCTGTCTGCACTGTCTGCTCCATGAGACAGGAGGTCCGGATCTGTGATCCCTAGCCTGAGAATCAGGAAGAGGAGAGGAGCTACATTCTGCAGAAAACTTTGGGCAGCCCCAGGGAAGCCACAGGGGCCCCTCAAGGTGTCCTAAATTGGGGGATTGCAGAATGAGGCCTCATAGGCACTTCAGCCCCCGTAACACCCCACCCATGCTCTCCTCAGTCCCTGCTGGTCAGCTGGGCCTGCGCTTGGGCTGGGAATCCAAGGTTGTCATTACCCTTGGCCAGATTTGCCTGTATAGTATGGGTCAGTTTGCTGAGAGGCATGTCAATACTCCCGTTAACACAGGTGAGAAAACTGAGGCGTCCACCCCACCACCCCCTTATAAACTTCATGGGATTTTGCCGGAGGGCAAAAGGCTTAGATTGGATCACACCCCACCCCCATGCACTCATTCTGCTTTGGCCCTGCCAGGGGTGTGGAAGACCAGTTAGCTCTAAGGACCCCACTTTGTGTCTTTGGCTATGTCTGTTCGTGGCTGGCCCAGCCCAGGCCCCACCGTTCGTTCATTCCCTGCCCCACCAGGCTGCCCACAGCCTTCTTCAGGAGCCCTTCACCTGTTCTTCCCCTTGGGCAGGCAGTGCAGTGCCCCTGGGGGCAGTTTCAACAACCTGAAGTCAGTTTAAAGCCTGGCCTCTGCCACCCCGATCCCTGATCTCATTTGCCTTCTGGCCGCTTGGGGGCCCCAGGGGGGTGGTCAGGCTGTGGGAATAAGTGAGGAGAGGAGGCAGGCCGAGGGCTGCAGGGCCTTGTGGTATTCTCATTACCAGCAGAGCCGTGTGGCCAGCCCAGCCGCCCCTTGGCCACTGTGGCTGCCTTCACACCTCCTCTCTGCCTGTTGACACAAGGCTACCTCCCTCAGGGCCAAAGGTGTCGACCTGGGAACGTGGGTGTGCAGGGGCCTCCAAAACAGCCCAGCAACAGGCTCCCTCAGAAACCCCCAAAAGTACTTGTAGCGTGGGGTGGGAGGCTACAGGTCCCAGCCCCAGGAGGCCTAAGGGAGAGGTGGGACCTGTGTTGGCTGGGATGGAGACCGAAGGGCTGGGAGCTTGGACAGTCCTGCACTCCAGGAGCCCCTAGTCAGCCTGCCTGGATGCTCCTCTCCCCATGCCTGGCTTTAGGGGCTGGTACATAGAGGAGGACTACCCGATAAGCAAGGTCAGCACAGGCTTACTTATACTTAATAACTTCAGCAAATGATTTCACATGGGTTTCACTGCATCTTTGATGTGACATTGTGGAAAGCCCTCTGGTGAGGCTCTGCCGGGCAGATCGGCACTAGGGTCATTTGGGAGGTCCAGAGACTGACAGTCACCAGGACAAGGTCATTGGGGAGCATCCTGATGGAGCTCAGACTGGCCCCCATTCTCCAGCCCTCTACACCGCGTAGCCCAATGCTGAGACCTGTGTCTGCTTTAGCCCATTCAGTGCAGCAAACCCTATGACCTGCCACCTGGTGTTCTTCCATGTTCAGGTGAGGAAATGACCAGGGAGGTTACATCGCCCCCCTGAGCCCCTTCCCTCAGCCATGATCTGAACCCACTCATGACTGGCTTCCAAAACCTTGTGCTACATCACTGGGAGATGCTGCCCCAAGCTAGGGGGTGGAACTCCAGGGATGGATGAAATTGCCACTGTCCTTTGGCAGCCCATGAGTTGGAGGAGGAGAGTCGTGGTGACCCGGTGTAGTGGGAGCACATGGAAGAGAGAGAGATGCCACCTAGTGGGGGGCAATCAGGGTGGGCTATAGGAGTAAGCAAGGGCCTAAAATGGTGGGTTTTCTCCCAGTGGAGATGGAGGGGGTGGGACATTCCTGGCAGAGGGAGAGTCTGTGAGCCACAGCCTAAAAGTGGGGAAACCTGGGGCTGATTTGGGAAGTGTCAGGTGGCTGGAACCCTGGGAAGAGGGAAGGGAGGGGTGAGAGATGGGTGTGGAGAGTAGGGGAGCAAGCTGGAGGTTGGAAAGTCATGCCAAGTGAGGAGTTTGGACTCTTACAGAGGCAGTGAGATAGAGCCACAGAGATCTGAAGAGGGGAGCTGTTGGAAGAGGAAAAATTGGAAGCCAGAAACTAGTCAGGACACTGAGGTTTTACCAGCACAAGGGCTGTTTGGAACTGAGGCAGGGCCAGGGGCTCGGCGGCAGCCTCATCTATGAAGGAAGTGTCATTTCTGTGAGGATGAGTGGGAAGCCATGTATACAGCACGTGGGACTCCACCAATGCCACCTGCCTTTCTCCCTTGCTGCAGAGGAGTGATTATCTGAGGTCCTGCAGCCCTTGGGAAGGACAAAGAGGAAAAGTGTGTGGTGTCTACTCCATCTGGTACAGGCTGGCTCCAGAGGGAGACATAGCCTCCCAGCTTCATCCCAGACTTGGGCCCCACCTGCTGGAATGCCAACAAACTCTGAATGGGTTTGTTTTTTCTGCAAAGTGTTTTCTTTTCTTCTCTTTTCTTTTCTTTCTTTCCTTCCCTCCCTTCCTTCCTCTCTCTCTCTTCTTTATCACTAAAGCAATACATGGTCAATACAGTAAAGTGAGTAAATTAGAAAAGTTGAAATGCCCCCAGTTCAGCCACCCAGAGAGCACCACTCTAACACCTTGGCCCACCCAACGGCAGCCCAACCTTTCTAGGCATCTCTACACGTGAACCTAGATAGAAATAGAGGCATTGAGAGAGATAGAGAGACAGAGAGGGAGACAGAGTCAGCTAGAGAGACAGAGATAGAGAGACAGCTAGAGAAAGAGAATACTGTTTTGTGATCATCTTTTCTCACCAATGTGTTTAGAGTGTTTTCCATTATCAGTAGTTGAATTTCTGCAGTGAAACTTTTAGGGCATGCCTAGGCTCTATAGTATGGTGCTGACAGTTTGGTTGACCAGTTCTTTCATTTTCGAGATGCCTTAACATTTTTGCTTAATGTCCTTTTATGTACATTTTAAAAATTATTTTTAAATAATTTAACTTTTAATCAATTTAAAAAATATATTTGTAAATTGCCCATGTAACACATGAGTGCAGTCCCTTGTGAAAATATTAAACATTACAGATGAAACTAAAGTTCCCCTTGGCCATCCCCCAGAACGCAGACCTTCCCTTCCCTGTATACATGGCTTCCCACTTCATCCTCACAGCAGTGACACTCCCTTCATAGATGAGGGCCCACACATCAAATAATTCCTATCATTTTACACATTTGGTGAGTACTGCAGGCCTTGTGTATGTATTCACACATATATACAGTTGTTGTTTGCCATCAAGTTGATTCTGACTCATGGTGACCCCATGAGTTTCAGAGAACTGTTCCATAGAGTTTTCAAGGCTGTGACCTTTCAGAAGCAGACAACCAGGCCTCTCTTCCAAGGTGCCATTGGGTGGGTTTGAACTGCCAAACGTTTGGTTAGTACTTGAGTGCTAAACACTTTGTACCACCCAGGGACTCCTATCCAGTCTCGCCAAAACTAAACTCAGTGCCACTGGGTTGATTCTGACTCATAGTGACCCCCATTGGATTTCCAAGGCTGTAAATCTTTATGGAAGCAGACCGTCCCATCTTCCTTCTGTGGAGCAGCTGGGGGGTTCAAAACACTGACGTTTTGGTTAGCAACCAAATGCTTTAGCCATTACACCACCAGAGTTCCTTTCTTAGACAGTAGACCCTTAAAAAATATGTGGTATCGTTTGGTCACTTTCTGTGTTGGTATTATTTTTTAGATTTTTATTCTGCTTTATATCGATGGTGTCACGCCAGATGCATTTCCTGCCACTTGGTTCTGTCATTTAGCAATACGTCTTGGTTTTCACCTTTAATCTTTTCTAATTAGGATAAATACCCATCGGGGGAACTGCTAGGCAAGGCCATGCGAGGTTCTTCTGCAGCCTCAGGCCATCCCCATTGAGTGCCAGATGTGGACGTGGATTGATGAGGGTGACATGGTATTGGGCAGCTAGCAGCATATACCCACACCTGGGGCAGAGGGGAAAGGTTCAACCCGGCACTCGGCTGTCCTGCAACTGACCCTAAGAACCTGGGTGGGGCACAATCCTTAGATGACTTCCTTGGCTCAGGGCTGTGTTAGATTTATTTTAGTGGATTAATCATAGCCCAAGATTAATCATAGCCTCAGTTTTTGGCATGTGATCAGTACTGACTGTGTAAGACCATTCTCCTGTTTTATTTATTATCTGGTCGATTTAAGCTGTCTCCTTCCCCTAGATGTTCTCCAGCGTGTCCAGGGATATCCTCCTCCCCAAGCCTCTGACAAAGGACCCGCAGCCCAGAAGCTCCTCACTCTCCCAGGTCCAACCTAGGCAGGCCAGCTCAGTCCTAGGGCCCCTCACTTTGCTGTTTATTGGGTCTACAGTCAGATACTACTGAGGAGCTGGGGTGAGTTGTCCTCTTCCCCCTTCTCTTGGGACAGAGGACTCAGAGCTGGCCAAGGGCTGGGACCACTCCAGAGAACTTAGTGTGGGACCCAGGTCAGGATTTCTTATGCCAACTCTGGCTGGTACATCTCTCCTTCCTGCTGGGGTTAAGCATTGTCCAAATACCTCCATATGTGATGTGCAGTTATGTGCAGTCAGCAAGGGAAGGAGCAAGGGCAGAAAGGCCTGAAACCTAGATATCCTGTGTGGAGGGCGCTCGAGCCTATATTTGATTGAGGAGCTGGTGTAAGAGAGAGAGAAGGTGCTGCACAGGTTGGATGTGCCCCAAGTTGGCAGCTGAGTTGAGCTTGCAAATCTTCATGAGGAAGTTGGCAAGGACACGGACCTGGGGCATCCCCTACCTAGAGTTTCGATCAGCTTGTGGTCTAAACTTTTTCTACCTTCAAGCTCCTAGAGGTGGTGGTAAGGAAGAACCTGAGCCTTGTTAGGCCCCTCCCCTCCTGAGCCCTCCACCCTTGTCCTGCTCTGCACACAGATGCATGTTTTTCCCAGTGGTCAGATGGGTAAACTGGAGTCCAGAGAGAGCAAGTGGCCTGTCCAAGGTCACACAGCCCATCACAATGCAACCAAGTGGGGCTTTACTCACTTTTTTTTTTTTTTTAATTGTGATTTGGGTGAAGATTTACGGAGCAAATTCACTTTCCATACAGCAGTTCACAGATACTGTCTCATGACATTGACCAGTTTACCACAATGCAACAGCTCCCCTCCCACTTCCTCCCCATAGTTACCTCTTCCCTGTGTCCATCCCTCCATGGACTCCTGCCCCCAGAGCTGTCTCCCTGACATCTCCTCCTGTCCCTCTTTCCCCATTAGCCTCCCAGCCAAAGCCCCTAAGACTCCCAGGGGAGCCCTTTCCCACTGAGATCACCCCCTTCCTCACACCTTTGGCCCAGGAGCCACTGAGCTGGCAAATCATATGGAATAGATTATTCTATTTTTTTTAATTTTAACTTTTTATTGTGATTTGAGTAAATTGGTTTTCCATACAATTCATACACGTTTTGTGACATTGACAGCAACCCCCACAATGTAACAGCACTCCGTCCCACTTCCTCCCTGTGTTTACTGGTTCCATTCCCTTCCTGCTTTCTGAGCTTTCTTTTTCTGAGGGGGTGGGGTGGGGAATGCCACCTGTTGATCTGTGTGGTTGATTGTTCTAAGGAGTGTGTAACACTCCTCCCTGGTGTTATTGTTCCCCTTACAGACCTGCCTATTGTTTGGCTGAAAGTTGAGCTATGGGTCTCACCCACTTCTTAAAGCAACTCCAGCACCCCAGACACATCTAGGTCATTCCTAGTGCACCTCCACCCCACATTGGTTCTGTTGTTAGTTGCTGTTAAGTCAGTTCCAACTCGTGGCAACAGAACGAAGCGTCACCTGGTCCTGTGCCATCTTCATGATCATCGGTATGTTTGAATCCATGGTTGAAGCTGTTGTGTCAGTCCATCTCACTGAATATTTCCCTCATTTTCTTTGACTCTCTACCAACCATGATACCCTTTTCCAGCAATTGGTCTTTCTAATCTGAAGTCTCTTTATCCCTGCTTCTAAGGAACATTCTGGTTGTATTTCTTCTGAGGCTGATTTTTCATTCTTTCGGCAGTCCACTGTATATTCAGTATTTTTTGCCGTCACCACAAGGTGAATGCACTTGCCTTAGCCCCAGAAAAAGGGCATCTAACTGGTTAGAGGTAGATCTGCCCTGCTTAGATGCCAAGATTGCAGGTGGCTGGGCAGCACCCTCTGCTGGCTACTGATGGGACTGCAAGCACACTGGACACCCAGGGGTCACCCTTCTGCTTGAGCCTGGAGCCTTCCCATTCGGCATGGAGAGTCACCCCAGGACATCTCAGCAAGCGGCTGAGAATCCCTGCTCCACTGTACAGTTGGAGAACATGAGGCATCGGATGACAAGTTTCCCTGCATCCGCACATGTCTGCATCCTTGCTTTGGGCTGGGTCAGCTCCTGAGCCCTTTCATGCGTCAGTTTCCTTAACTTTCACTATATGGCTCATGCCCTCTCTCATTTACCCTGATGCAACGGAGGAGTATAAATGAGGCACCCCCAAGGACAGAGGTGTTATCTACCCCCTGCATTATCAGCTGGGGTCCCAGAACTGCAGAAATTCTGGCACTTCCTCTTGAGCCTTTCCTGGAATCCGCCAAATCTCTCTCCTTTCCTCCCAGCCCCTCCCTCCTCGGCACCCCTGTGACTTCCACTGGCTGTGCGTCCAGCTGATCCATAGCCAAGATAATCAGATTATCATGGGTCCAGAATAATCTATTCCATATGGCTTGCCAGCTCAGTGGCTCCTGGGCCAAAGGTGTGAGGAAGGGGGTGATCTCAGTGGGAAAGGGCTCCCCTGGGAGTCTTGGGGGCTTTGGCTGGGAGGCTGATGGGGAAAGAGGGGCAGGAAGAGACGTCAGGAGCCTTAATTGCTGGGACCTCTGATGACTCTGGGCTCCAGGTGACGGCAGGCTCCTCTCCAGCCCAAGCCTAGCTTCCATGCCTCATCTATCAGTGCCTGAAGGGGATTTGGGAATCCATGGGGGGTGGATCTTTTTCACTCTTGGGATTGGGGGGTCAGTTACTCTTGGGCATTGCTTCTCAGAAATGGCCAACTTTCAGAATTCTGGAAAGAATGTTTTTATTCTTTCATCCACTCACTCATTCACTTATTTATTGTTGTTGTTGGAAAAATTAGGAGGTTTTTTTTTTTTTTTTTTACACCCAGATTCTCAGGATCCATTCTCCAGGGATTCTGGTCCATCAGATCCAGGATGGGGTATAAAAAACTGTTTTTCTTTTCACATTTCCACAGATCCCTGTAAGGTTTAATGAGGGAGGGCTGGAGGATTCCTGGGCATCAACCCCTGGCCTACTCCAGCCTCTCCCTCTCAGAGAAGCCTTCCGCAAGGAAAGGACCAAAGGCAGGGAAGGTGGTGGGGAGAGAAAAGCTGGGGCTTTGGCCCCAGACAAAGCCAAATGGGACCCTGGCTCTGCCCTTACTGGCTGTGGGACAGGGACCACCTCTCTGAGGCTCCACTTCCCTGTTTATATAGTAGGACTGTGAGACCCACACTTCAATGTGGCTTCAAGCAGGGGCAGTATGTAGCTACACCCCTGCACAGTGCAGGTCCCAAGGGGCAATAGTGCAGCTACATGGGGCACTGCAGGAAACATTTCCATTCTGCACAGTACGATTTGCTGCTCACCACCCCAGTGCAGTAGGTGTTACTCATTCGGCCCAGAAGCAGAAGCTGAGAATGAGATGGGGAGCAAGATGCCCAAGTGACACAGGTATGTATGTCACAAACCAGGGATTCTAACTCACATTGGCCAACTCCAGAGGGATGTCCTAGTCTGTCTGGGTTGGAAGCCTAATAAATGCCAAGTGTTATTAGATAAAAGGTTCACTGGTGATGGGGTGGCTAAGGCATTGGGCTGCTAAACAAAACTTGGCGGTTCAAACCCACCAGCTGCTCCATGGGAGAAATATGAAGTAGTCTGCTTCTGTAAAGATTTACAGCCTTGGAAACCCTATGGGGCAGTTCTGCTGTCTTATATAGCATTGGTCTCCATGAGTCAGAAACTGGCAGTGTGTGTGTTTGCGGGGGGTAGATTATTAAATAGTGTTTCCCCTGAAAGGACTTGCCTCAAGGCCTAGTGGGGAGGTGTGGAAGGGTCTCCCCAGGGGTTGCCCTGGCTGGGGGGACACCCAAATTAGGAGCTTCCCATGAGATGTGCCTGCTGATGCTAAGCAGACTGGCAGTAGAAGAGCTGCTTCCTTCTCCTGGGGCCTCTGGCTCCAGCAGGGTGGGGATTAGAGGCTGCAAGGGGAGTGTTTACATAGCACCTTTGATTAGCACTCCTATGTCAGAGGGGCTGGCTGGGGAAATGAGGGCATCAAGGCAAGAGGGGGCAGTGCCCAGGACCCAGGCCTGCCCTGAGGAAGCTGGCTGAGCTGAGCAGGATGGCTGAGGCTTGGCTATGGCCTAAGAGAGGGCTGCCCTGTCCAGCCAGTACCCCACCCTGGCCAAGGACCCCGACTGAACACCCCTGCCTGAACTCTCACCTTCGCTCTGGTGGAGCTGCCCCAAGTCCTCATTTCCCAGCTTTACACATTGGCAGGCTGGGGCAGGCAAGGGCCAGGGGAGCAGGAGCCAGTGGCTTCGGCACTTGTCAAAACACAGGCCCCAGAGGTGTGAAGTCCTCACCCCAGCAGGAGGGTGTGTGCAGGGTCTGTGGCTGGAGAACTCATTAACTCCGGCAGCTCCCAAATGAACCCTCCAGAGAGGGTGGTGATAAGGAGATCAAAGATGAGAGAGGTAGGCTTGGAGAAAGGGAAAAGGGAGGCTAGCTGATTGGGGGGATTCCTTCCTATCCCCCCACTTGACTCCATCAGGCCCACTGACCACACCCATTGCAAACTGGGCCCCTGACTTAATTTCCCAGAGACTCCTATAGTAAAAGGAAAGGGATGCCTACTGTGACCTTCAATTTGCCAGCCTTTAGGGCTGAAAAAAGGAGCCCAAGTGACACAGTAGTTAAGTGCCTGGCTGCTAGCGGAAGGGTCAGTGGTCAAACCCACTAGTGCTCTGAGGCAGTAAGATGTGGCTGTTTGCTTCTGTAAACATTTACAACTTTGGAAGCCCTATGGAGTAGTTCTACTCTATAGGGTCATTATGAGTAAAAATCGACTCACAAGTTTTTGGTTTAGGGCTGAAAACCCCAGAGTTGAGGGTGAAACCACACCATGTGACCTGCCTGTCTCCCCTACTGCTAGTCTTTCTCATGTCCTCTTCATTGGGTCTCTACCTCCACACTCACCCCTGTTCCCTTTAACCATTCCTCAACACTGACACCGGAGTTATTCCCATAATGCACCTCTCATGGTGTCCCTCTCCTGCCTCTCAAAAGTGGATCTCAGTCTGGAGTTCAAGGACCAACGTGGGACTGTAGTTAGAGTTCAGGCTCTGAATCCCCCTGGAGACCTACATGAGTGCAGATGTGACCTTGGGCAAGTTTCTTCATGTTGTTTGTCTCAGTTTTTCTGTAAAATGGAGAAAATCATTGTATGTTCAACTATAACCCTGTGGTCACTGTGAAGATTAAATGAGAGAAACCGTGTACATACACAATTAATATTAACTACTAAGTCCCAGATACGAGAAACGTTAGGGGTCCAGGGCTGTGTTTCCAGGATAAGCCATTCTCTCTCTCACATATGGTCTATTTTCCAGATGTGTACAGTTGACTTTGTACTTAAATAAAAATTAATTTCAAACCATTGGCAAAGTAACCAGTAACAGTGGTTTCTTCTTGGAGCTTCAAACAGGATGGTAAAGAGATTCGTTATGCCTGCTATACTTTTTGTTGACTTTTAACCATGTCTATATATTACGTTTTCAAATCATTAAAAATATAGCAATAAAATAAAAGGGGGTTTTGGTCATTCTGAGTTCTCTTCATTACAAAGTGAAACTCGGGCTCTTGTGGGAATTGGGGGTATTTTTGACGTTCAGAAGGTTGGCAGTCACTGGACAACAGAGTGTCCCGAGATCCCTGAGACCCCACCCCTCCTGCCTGTTCAGCTTTTTCTCTTGTGCTCCTTCTTGTCCCCTGAGAAAAAAATACCCTAACTTGTTCCCTCAGGTCCAGGGGTCCAATAACCTGGGTTCTCAGCTTGAAATCTGGAGCCTCAGGAAAGTTCTGACACACCATGGACCAGAAGGAGCAGAGTCTCTGATGGACACAGGCTGAGGAGGGACTCCCAGGCCACCTTCTTCTTGGGAGTAGATGGGTTTGAGGGCCTGTGTCCAGAGAATGGACTGCTTCCCTTCTCCCCACTTGGGAGTGGATTCACACTGCATGTTCTGTATGTGACCATGGGCATGAGCATTCTGGGGCTGCTGGAACAGACTGCAGAGGAAGGGGTATGAACCATGTTAGAGGAGGCCAAGAGCACTAGAAGGTAAAGGACACAAGAGAGTGGTGCATAGTGGTGGAGGTAGGCATAGATGCCTAGGGAGATGGTTTTCATGGCTACCAGCCAGTTAGCCCATCAGTCTCAAAGGGCTGGATGTCATGGGAGATGCAAAACTTCAGACCCCTGGCACTGAAGAGACCGTACATACCACTCCTCTTAAAAGAAGAAACAGTCAAAGACTTGATCCCAGCCACTAGGAATTTCACAGTCCAGCTGGACAGAAGACTTCCATGCATGAAGCAGCTATTATCACAAGGGTCCAAACTTAGATTCTTTGAGATTTCAAGTCATGCTGTTTTCTTTTTACAGTGTTATTTTTCCATCTCATTTCTTTTTCTTTCCTTATTGCATTGGCTAGGACCTCCAGTAGGAGCTCTGGTAGCATAGTGGCTAAAACACTTGACTGCTAACCAGAAGGCTGGCGGTTCAAACCCACCAGCCACTCCTCGGAAGGAAGGTTGGGCAATCCTACTTCCGTAGTGATACTGCCTCGGAAACCCAAGGAGGGGTCGCTGTGAGTCAGGGCCGACGGCACACAACAACAACAACAACAGGACCTCCAGTATAATGGTGAACAGGTGTGGTGAGAGCAAACATTCTTGCATTGTTTCCAATATTAGAGGGCAAACTTTCAGTCTTTCACTGTTAAATATGATGTTAGCTATAGATTCTTTGCAGATGCTTCTTTTCAAGTGAAGGAAGTTCCACTTTATTCTTAGATTGCTGAGAATTTTTATCATGAATGGATGCCGGATTTCATCAAATGCTTTTTTTCTGCATCATTTCCACTCCTTGTCAAAGCCCAGTTGTATCTGTCAAGAAGCTAAAGGCCCATGGTGGCAGCTGTGGCAACAGGGAGAGCCTCTAATCCTATCAGACTGAGGGTGTCCCAGAGAGAACACTCACCTTTCCCTCTGCTCAGATGATCCAGCAACCTGACCAGTCAGCCTGTTGGATTTCCCGGGGATGGCTTCTTCATGGTGTCCTCCACTATCTATGCACTCATTCTAAAACACCAGTGACAGGCCCATCTGTGACCAACCTACCTCAGGTTAGGACCGGGTTACTGTCCCTGAACCTCTTCCTTCCAACTGGGAATCAGGGCCCCTCTCAGGGTCTCTACCCTATTCTACAGTCCAGGCTGTCGCATGCCGTGAGGCTCCCATTATAGAAATAAAACCAACCAAAAACCAAACTCATTGCCGAGGATTCGACTCATAGTGACCTCTCCTTAGGTTTCCAAGGCCAGTATCTCTACGGAAGTAGATTGCGCATTCTTCCTTCGGAGGAGTTGCTGGTGGGTTTGAACGGCAAATGGCCAGCCTTCTGGTTAACAATCAAATGCCCTAAGCACTATGCTACGGAACTCCAATATAAATTATACAAATAGGAAAGTAGTGCCTAAGGCATTTGACTGCTAACCAGAAGTTAGCGGTTCAAACCCACCAGTCACTCCGCGAAAGGAAGATTTACCGCCTTGAAAACCCAAAGTAGGTCTCTATCAGTTGGAATCAACTCGATGGCAGTGAGTTTGGTTTGGTTTGGTTTTGGTTTATAAGGTCTTCTTCAACAGGTGAAGACAGCCTCCAAAACAACTGGACTTTCAGTTCTCCAACCCCGCTTCCTTTAACCTGCTGAGCGGGCCCAACACCTAGGGCACTGCCTGCCATTGGGCACAGGCAGGGGGTCCCAGTAACTGGGTCGCGACTCAAGTGAGGGCCCAGGTGGCGCGAACCAGACGTAGCCAACGGGCCGGCACCTTCGCGCCCCCGACCCCGCCTAGTTCAAAGGGTCAGGCCCCACCCCCTCCAGTCCCTGAGCCCGCTTTGATGTGCTGATGCAGCCTGGAAGGAGCCACTTCACACCTCTGGCTCTGAATAAAGCGGCCGCCGGTCGCCTGTCTCGAGACGCTCCGCCACGGCCATGGCCCAGTCGTTGTGCCCGCCGTTTTCCGAGTCCTGGATGCTCTCCGAGGGCTGGGGCCCAGCTCTGCCGCCTCCCTCCGACAGGGACTGCGGCTGCTCCCCTGCCTCGTCCCCGGACTCTTGGGGCAGCGCCCCAGCCTGCAGCCTGTCTCTGGCTCCCACACTGTGGGCTCCCACGTGGTAAGGACGGCCAGCGCCCCAGCCTGCAGCCCTCTGTCGAATCCCACCGGGCCCGGCACACGGCCGGGCCCTCGCGCCCCAACAGCAGGGAGGCGCGGCGCCCGCTGCAGTCGCCTGGGCAGCGGGCAGCGGCAAAGCGCCAGCGAGCGCGAGAAGCTGCGCATGCGCACGCTCGCCCGTGCCCTACACGAGCTGCGACGCTTTCTGCCGCCGTCCTTGGCGCCGGCTGGCCAGAGCCTGACAAAGATCGAGACGTTGCGCCTGGCTATCCGCTACATTGGCCAGCTGTCGGCCGTGCTGGGCCTCAGCGAGGAAAGCCTGCAGCGCCGTCGCCAGCGACTAAGCGTCCCGGCTCCCCCTCGGGGCTACCAGCTCTGCTCCGAAGGCGGCCCGGCGCCGGCGCAGACGCAGGGCCTGGGCTCGTCTGCTGGCGCCGGCGTCGCCGCCTCCGCCTCCGCCTCCTGGGGCTCCCCACCTGCCTGTTTCCGAGCCCTGGCGGGAGCCGAGCCACGCGACCTGTCACTGCTCTATGCCGAGCCCGTGTGCCCAGAAGGACAGGCGATGGAACCAAGCACCTCGTCTCCGGTCAGTACCTCCTTCCCCGCACTGAACTTCTTCCCTGGCGCCATCGTACCTCCTTCCCCGCACTGAACTTCTTCCCTGGCGCCGTCGTGACGCCATCTACTACCCACGCGCCCCGCGAGCATAGCCTCACTGCAAGACCCGGTCATCTGCTGCAACATCCCCCCCTCCACCCCGGCTGCGTCGCCTGCTGTGTTTTGAGCAACAGTGTGTCAAAGGTGCCGGAGTGGTGAAAGGAGGGGGCACGCAGGGGACAGGGTCCTTCCTGTTCCGCGACAAAGGTCCTCTAGGAGCGGGGACACCCACGAGCGGCGGATAGTCCTTGAGGCCACACTCTTCCCTCTTTCTCCTCTCTCCTGCAGCTCTTCCCTGGCGACGTGCTGGCCCTACTGGAGACCTGGATGCCCCTGTCGCCCCTGGAGTGGCCGCCAGCCTAAGAAGCTTAAGTGACAACGAACTGGCGCCCTGTGTTTGAGCCCTGAAGCTGTTTTGGCCCTAGCACCTTCGAAGCAGCCCTTCTCCGCCTCCCTTTCCTGAAAGAGGACACTAACTACTGGCATGGGTATTCTTGGGGGTCAGGGGGACAGCAGGACAGCCCCAACTAAGAGGGATCCGCAGGGTAGGTGCCTTTAAGGAAGGCAGAAGGCCTTGCCTAGGGTGTTTCTATTTATTTGTGAATAAACTGTTTTTGTTGAGTCATTTGGCAACTCCTTTTTTCTCTACCTGGAGGCAGAGCTCCCTCCCTCCTCTCCAGAGAAGAACAAAGACTTGGGGGAGTTTCTTGCAATCCTCAGCCCTTCAAAACACAGGCCCAGACCCTTTCCTCCCTGCTTCCAGCCCTGTTTCACCATTGCCTTTTCCAAATGGGTCAGCGTGGTGGGGTGGGGGCTTCATATAAAAAAGTTGCAGCGACTAGAGGCTGTCTGTGTATCTTTTCTTTGAACCTGGTGGGGTGAGGGGTAAAACCAAAACTCTCTGTACAGAGAGTCCCCAAGTTAATGCAAATGGTTCATGCACTTGCTGCTGATCAAAAGGTTGGAGGTTGGGGCTACCCAGAGGCACCTCAGAAGAAAGGCCTGGTAATCGCCTGAAGAATCAGGCACTGAAAACCATACGGAGCATAGTTCTACTCTGACACACTAGGGGTCACCATAAGTCAGAGTCCAATACTTTACACAAACCCAAATAACCATTTTACAAAAGAAACTAAACAGTGCTCACTCCCAATATAACTCCAGATCTGAGCTCTCAGCTCTGGTAGGAAATTTGTCACCTCTGTACGTTTGGGATATGAGCCCTGGTGGCACAGTGGTTAAGTGCTCAGCTGCTAATACAATGGTTAAATCCACCAGTTGTTTATTGGGAGAAAGATGTGGCAGTGTGCTTCCATAAAGATTACAGCTTGGAAACCCTACAGAAATTCTATTGGGCAGTTCTACTTTGGATCACTATGAGTGGAAATTGACAGCAACTAGTTTATGGAATTTATTCTGGGCATGAGGGGGCACCAGCTCCAAGGAATCATGACATTGTGTCCTGAGTCCTATTCACTTTGCACTGGCACATCTTGGCCAAAAGCCTGGGATTTTCCCATCTCCCTTCTCTATGGTTTCCCTCATGTTGCTTCTCACTCACTGTCGTGGAGTCGGTCCTGACTCATAGCGACTCTGCCTTGGGTTTCCGAGGCAGTTTCTCTTCAGAAATAGATTTCCCACTTTTTCGTCCGAGGAGTGGCTGGTGGGTTTGAACCGCCAGCCTTCTGGTTAACAGTCAAATGTAAAAAACATCAGTTGGCCAGTCCTGAGTTCATGTAACCGCTACACCCTGTGAGGGTGGAGTGAGGGGCCCATGAGAACTTGCCACGACCTAGAAACCTTGCTTGGGTCCAGTTGCATCCAGATCCACACAGCTGCCCTGGAACTAAGCCAAACTGCCACCCTCCTGTCTAGATTGGTTGGATTCAGACCAGGAAAACACCTTGTGGGGATAGGGAGGCCTTGGGCCCAGTAAGAGTCTGGTCTCAGCCAGGGGGCCTGATTAAGCTTACGGGGTGTGAGGGGGCACCCTCTATGGATGCTCAGTTCTTCTCTCCTCCCCCTTAAGTGTCGTTGAAATACAGGCCTTATTGGTTTGTTTTAATAAAAGCTTTATAAAAATACAAGGAGCTCTGGTGGCACAGTGGATCAGGCATTTGGCTGCTAACCAGAAGGTTGGGGGTTCAAACTCATCAGCTACCCAGTGGGAAGAAAATGAGGCAATCCACTTCTGTAAAGATTTATAGCCTTGGAAACCCAACGGGAATCACCATGAGGTGGAATCCACTTGTGACAGTGGGTTTGGTTTGTTGGTTTATTTTGATATAGTTCACGTGTCATAAAATTCATTTTAATGTGTATAATTCAATAGTTGCAGTATATTTATAAGACTGTGCAACCATCACTATTTAATTTTAGAACATTTCTGTCACCCCCAAAAAGAAACCTTAGATACATTAGCAATCATTCCCCATTCTGCCCTTTCCCTAGCTCTTGGCAACCACGAATCTGCTTTCAGTTTCTCAAGATTTGCTTGTTCTGGACATTTCACATACATACAATCAAACAATAAGTGGCTTTTTATGACTGGTTTCTTTCACTCAACATGAGGTTTTCAGGGTTCATTCATGTTGTAGGATGCATCAGTACTTCTTTACTTTTTATTGTCAAATAATATTTCATTGTATGGATTTATCATATTTTGTTTATCCATCCTTTGATGTTGACAGTTTTTTTTTTTTTTTTTAATTTATTGTGGTAAAATAAAATTCGCCACCTCAGCCATTTGTAAGTGTACAATTCAAAGGCACTAATTACATCTGAGGGAGTTCTGGTAGCATAGTGGCTAAGACACTTGCCTGCTAATCAGACGGCTGGCGGTTCAAACCCACCAGCCACTCCTCGGAAGGAAGGTTGGGCAATCCTACTTCCGTAGTGATACTGCCTCGGAAACCCAAGGAGGGGTCGCTATGAGTCGGGTTTGACTCGGGTTTGACATAAGGTCTCCCATGAGCCAGTGGCACTGGATGGCAACTAACAACAGCAATAATGTTCACAGTGTCACGCAACCTTCATCACTACCTACTTCTAAAACTTTTTCATTACCTCAAACACAAACTCTGTAGCATGGATCTGTTTTAAAACGACCTCAGAAATGTCTCCAGTGCTCCCTGGAGGCTGCAGTAATTCAGAGTAGGGTGGGGACAACCACTCTGGAGATTAGGATGCACCCTGGCTAGCATTTGGCCGCAGAGAGTCGGATTCAAAAGCCGAGCCCCTGCAGGGGGGCTGGACCTCACACCTTCGCTCCTCGTCCCCCTTTCCTGCACCTCCACCCCAAATCTTGCTCTCCCTCCCAGGACCCTAACTGAGGTAGAGCAGGAAGTCTGCTCCGGTGCCTTCCTAGTTTAGAAAAATCTATTTGCATGGCAAAGGCTCTGCGTTTTAGGATGGGGAATTAAAGTTATTAGCAAGTCTTTTCACAGGTAAGTGGGGCTCATTGGCCAGCGCCCTTCCCTGTGGAGGGCCTCCCCTCCTGCTCCCAACCCGGGAGCAGCCCATTGTTTATTAGCACCTGGGTGTGAATTTTCATTAACACGCCCCTGCTAATAGTAGCCTAGACAAGGATCGAAGATAGGAAGGGACCACCTCCCACCGCTCCCGCGTCCTTACTACTACCCCTTCCTAGGCCAGTGCCATCGCACACGTGGAAAAACCCTGTGTGCTCATTCACAGCAATGACGACAATAACCAGCGTCCAGGAGGACTGCGTGCGAGGCGTAGGGGAGCCCTTGGTATATGCTCTCTTCTCTCAGTTCTCAGGTAATCTGCGAGGAAACCACAGTTAATGGGGCCATTTTAAGGATGGGAATGTTAATTAGGAAGAGACTACATCACGTGCCCATACAGATGTTAAGTGGACAAGTGGGATTCAAACCCACATCTAATTGTAGAGCCTGTGTGCCAATCACATGCCTTTGCTAAAGCTGAACACGAGGAGCGCGTCTCAAGAACAGAGGTTGCCAGGTGGCGCCCCACCTCACCTGGTCCCTGGCTGGATGCCCTGACCTGGAGGGGTTTGGGCTCACCTGCTGGAAGGCGGAAGGGAGAGTGATGGCATCAAGGAGCCCAGCCAGGGCTGGCCTGTAATTCTGCCCATTCTGTCACTGCCAGACAACAATCCTGCCTCACTTATCTGTAGCGCTGCTTTCCCAGTGTGATCTGGCCAGTGGAGGCAAACTAAACACCAATGGAGCAGCAAACATGTGCCAGACTCTGTGCTCTGGGATTAACATTCACTGTCTGATTTTAAGTCATTTTAGCCTCAGCACCACCAGCCAGGTGGCTAGGTGTGTGCTTATGTTACAGAAAATTGTCACAAAACTAGTAAGTGGCTATTGTGAGGAGTAACTTGTTGGGATGGTCGACAAGTCTGGTCTTCGGAATACACCTAGCAGGCAAGTGTGTGTGTTGGGGAGGGGTGTAAAAAACCTCTAATGCACCTTCCATCACTTGTCTGTTACTTTGTTGTGCCATGGTGGCTAGTGTGTTGTGATGCTGGAAGCTATGCTACTAGTATTTCAAATGCTATCAGGGTCACCCATAGGGACACGTTTCAGGGGAACTTTCTGACTAAGATAAGGAAGAAAGGCCTGGTGATTGACTTCCAAAGTGAGTCAATGGACACCTTACGGATGACAGCAAGATATTGTCTACTATAGTCCAGGGTGGCGTAGGGAAGGTGGGCTAGCCCTGTCTAATCCCAAAGTCCCCGTTGACTCGGGGAGGCAGAGAGCACTTTGTGCCCCACCTACCCCTGCCTCAGGTGCTGGGCCTGCACTGCGTATCCCTGAGAATGCTGTCTCCTTAAATTCCACATCCTGAGTGCCTCGCTTGCCTCACCCTAGTCACTCCCCTGCCACTGCTCCTGAGAAGACACAGGGCTCCTCGTGTTTCCAAGAGGCTCTGTTACCCAGTGAGTGAGGGCCCCATGTGCGGCCACTCACTGCCATGACCTGCTCAGCCTCTGACAGTGTGCCAGCCCTGAGGGTGGCTAGAATCTTGGCAGCCCACCCAGCTAGGGATCCCCAGCCCATTGCTGCTCTGACTTCTTCAGCATGTCATCCAACACTCTGCTCTTGTTCCTTTCCTGTTTCCTTCTCATAGGACTCGGTAAATAAGGCTCTTTATGAAGATTCAAGGATTGTGTGGATGGCGCAGGACCAGGCAGTGTTTTGTTCTGTCGTACATAGGGTCGCTATGAGTTGGAGCTGACTCTACCGCACCTAACAACAAGAACATAAATGTGCCAACTCCCTCCTTTCCTCATCTTTCTGACCTGCTTGTGTGATTTTTTTTCTCAGGATTCCCTCTTGGGGTCGTTGCTCTTCCTGAGGGATGTTTCTGCCAAAGCATTTACTTCCTAGACTACCACTTCGTCTACAAAAGACAGAACGTACATCCTGGGGTCCCAGTGAAATCCAGAATTAAATGTGTGGTGCTATGCACAGATGCCTCCCTCCAGCTGGTGACAGCCAAGGGGACCCAAGGACCCACCATCAGTGCACTTGTTGAGAGGTCAGTGGCTTGAGGGCAGGAGGGAGCAAAGATCCACCAGGCACGATGCCATCTAATAGTGTAAGATCGACAGCCTCTCCAACTAGGGTCCACTTCCCCTAGAGTCATCACTGTCCCCATGAGCTTCTCAAGCTCACCAATGACTTTTTTTATATAATTTTAACAAAAATTGTATGATGGCACAAAATATTTTTCATATCCCAAATTATTATAAAGAGGATTACTTCTGCAAAAATGGTCTAGTCTTTCATCAGGTTCCATAAGGGTCTCTCTCTTTTTTTAAATCGTGAGATATTTTATGCATGCAAATAAATCTATGCAATGTATATATAAGGTGTAATGAATAATGAGCTAAACACCCCTATACCCGCCACCAGGCTTAAGAACTAGGCCACTTCCAATTCCATTAAGGTTCCCTGCAGGCTTCTCTTTGAGTACATCCTTCTCTTTCCTCCCCCAAAACATAACCAACTTATTAAGAATATACCGCCATATAACAAACCACCCACCCCAAAACTTAGTGGCTTATAACAACAATCATTATTTAGCCCTTGATTCTATAGTCAGAAGTTTGGGCTGGGCTCAGTTGGGCAGCTCTTCTGTTGGTCTCATCTAGGCTCTCACAGATGCCTGCTCAGGATGGTCTCACTCCCATGCTTGGCAGTTGGCAGGCTGTGGGCCAGGACACCTTGGTTCCTCATGGCCCCTCCAGCAAGCTGGCTCAAGCTTCATCACATGGTAATCAATAAGAGACAACAGACCCAATACACAAATGCTTTTCAAGCCTCTGCTGGTGCTATTGTTCTTGTTAGCTGCTGTGAAGTTGGCCCCAACTCTTAGTGACCCTGTGGACAACAAAACAAAACACTGCCCAGTCCTGTGCCATCTCTGTGATTGGTTGCAGGTTGCACTGTTTTGATCCAGAAGTAGATCACTGGGCCTTTCTTCCTAGTTTGTCTTAGTCTGGAAGCTGCACTGAAACCTGGTCAGCATCATAGCAGCACACAAGCCTCCGCTGACAGATGGGCGGTAGCTGGGGATGAGATGCACTGGCCAGGAATCAAACCCAGGTCTCCTGAATGGAAGGTGAGAATTCTACCAGTGAACCACCAATGCCCCCCTCTGCTTGTGTGATGTTTGCTAACATCTCACTGGGCAAATCTAGTTACGTGACCAAGTCTACATCCATGCAGCGGAGAAACAGACTCCGCTTTTAATAGGAACTCATCACTCATTGTTGTCAAGTCTAATCCGACCCATAGTGACCCCTCCTTGGGCTTCCGAGGCAGTATCATTACGGAAGAGAGTGCCCAGTATTACTTCTGAGGAGTGGCTGATGGGTTTGAACTACCAGCTTTCTGATTAGTAGCCAAATGCCTTAGGCACTATGCCACCAGAGCTCCCACCTTTAATAGGAGGAGTGCCAAATGCGATGGCCATATTTTTTTTAATCTACCACATCATTTTCCTAAATTCATCATTCTTTTTGGTTTCCTTTAATGGTTAACCACACACATATGGCTGTATCCAAACAATAAGTTGTTTAGCTTTGCATAGTTAAGGAACTTACAAATGGAGTCATATTCTCTATATTCTCTAACTTGTATCTTGATGCTATTTATCCTGTAACTTGCTTCATAGCAAAGGTTATGAGAGTTGTACACGTAGCTCCAATTCTTGTATTTCATCCCATTGTAAACATGCTACAATTATTGCAGCATTCTCCTCCCATGGATTATTCCCAGCTTTTTGCTGCTATGAACGGTCTTCTGCCTATCTCCTGGTGCTCATGTGCAAGAGCTTCTCCAGGACACCTGCCCAGGAGGGAATAGCAAAGCTTTAAAACTCTTCCAGTAGCAGAATGTCTGGGTGTCTGCTTGTTTTCTGTAGGCCTGTCAAGTACCCGAATGAAACTATCTGTGCGGTGGCCCCGGTCCCAACCTTACCTGGCATGGTAGGTTCCCAGTGCCTCTTATCCTCTTCTGTGAATTTCTTCATTTTCCCCTTCTAAACATATTTTCTGAAGGCCAACTATGTACCAGGCACTGGACTATCTTTGGAGTATACAGATGTGAAAGACAAAGCCCCTGCCCTCAGGGAGCTCACAGTTCAGTTGGAAAGGCAAACAAGTCACCAAGCAGGCACCCTAGTGCGTGAGAAGGCTGTGATGTGATTGTTCAGTGGATGCCATGGGACAGAGAGAGGGGCCACCTACCTGAAATTGCAGAAGTCACTAGCAAACGAGGAGGTAGCCTGGTGTTGGCAGCATGTGGCTGTGGACAGTAGAGCTAATTCTTCATCCACTGCCAGTGAGCAGGGCACCGCCATTGTTTTGCCCGCTCAAGTGTTCCTTCTACTTTTTTTTCTCATGGCACAGATTTCCTTTCCTCAGACAACTCTCCCCCACTGTCAGCCCCTAAGTTTCAGCGGCATGACCTTCCAATCTGAGTGCATGCTGTAGGCCTGGACCATCAACACATAGTCCTTCAGGACCATGACCACATTCAGGCCAGTGAGAAGCAGGCTCAGGATGCTGGGTGGAACATTGAGAAAGGCAAGCTCACTCTAGCTACTGCTGGTGTCACTGTGCCACCCAAATAGAAGAGCCACCTAAAAGAGACTCAGAGGCAAGAGATGGAGGAGGATTCCTGATGCTATTTCAACACTGTGTCTGGCTACACCAAAAGCATTACTTCAGGACAGCTAAGTTATATGAGTCAAGAAATTCCCCTTTTGCTAAAGCTAAAGTTGGGTTTCTGACACTTGCAACTAAGTCCAGATGCACTTGATAAAGGCTGCTCTAAGCTGCGTAACCCCTTATCTGTAAAATGGGGATGATAATAATACCTACGCTTCACAAGGCTACTTAATGCTTAAATGTAAAACACACAACCCCTGTAGATATTCCATAAATGTTAATTCTCCACCTTCAGGTGATGTTTATGGCCAACACCATCTTTCTGAATTTTCCTCCCTCATCTCAAAATAGAGCTGCCACAGTACCTACTGTACAGAGTCTAGTCTGAACCAGAAGAAAGGAATTTTTTTTCTTTTTACTTTTTATTGTGATTTGGGTGAAAGTTTACAGAGCAAATTGGTTTTTCACTCAACAATTCCTACACATTTTTGTTTTGTGATACTGACTGCAATTCCTACAATGCAACAGCACTCTCCACTTCCTCCCCGTATTTCCTGTTTCCATTCGTTCTTCTTTCCTATCCCTTCCTGCCTTCTGAGCTTGATTCCTGGGCAAATGCTGCCCTTTTGATCCCTGGTGGTGGTGTTCACTTTATTGGTCTATTGTTTGGATGAAAGTTCATCCACGGGAGTGAGTTCAGTTCTAGGCTTAAAGGTGTTTAAGGACCATTTTTCTAAATTTTTTTTTTGTTCTGCCACTGTCTTCATTCCCATGGTGGGGAGGAGAGAGGGCAGAGTGTCTCAGGTGGGGCCCCTCCCTTCAGGAGACATTCAGCCAGTCAGTGCCAGTGTTGATGCCATGAGGGAGGTGACGTGGTGTGTGGACCAGGGATGGAGGTGGGTGGGGCACAAAAGCAGAAGCTGGCCCAAACTCTGCCTGTAGTTGGCCTTCTGGGTTGGGTCTACCTAGGTAGGGTGAGTCTGGGATGCAGCCAGCCATCTGCAGTTCTCAAAGGGATCACATGGTGTCCTCAGAGAGGCAGATATGTGCCTTGAGCTGCTGGAGACTCCTCCATCCAGGTTTTTCAGGAATGCTCAGGAAAGCCAGTTTCTAGAGAAGAGGGAGGTAGCCCTCTGCCCCATATGTCCCCCCCGCCTCCTCTAGGGTTTCGAGGCCAGCAGGCAGGGGGCAGAACAGCATCGTTCCTGTGTCATCTGGCCCTATCTTTCACACCTCAGGCAGTCACTCAAGCCCTTTGAGCCTTGCACTCTTCAAAAATGAATCTGTAAAGGTATGGACCAACATAGGGAAGGGCATAAAGCAGATGGAGAGAAAACAGGGCCACATAGCAGCTGTGGTGTATTGGGTGTCTTGCTCATTTGACGAAAGTGGCTCTTCTGAGTGGGCCTCAGAAAGCCTGGGACTCTGGTTGCACTCATTAGCTGGGCCATACTGGGGTCTGGATTGAGTGGGAACAATGAATTACAAACCACAGAAACTTTGGTTTCAGAAAATACTACTTTTTATTTGGGAATCACATCCTGCCCACCTGAGGGCTCTGACAAGAGGCTTAGTGGTTGAAGGCCCCTCAAATAATACCTCCCCCTGCCCCCCACCCCCCGCTGCTTTGCAAAGGTCTCTGACTGCAAGTCCATGTCTCTTGGGCCTGAGAAGTTTAGCTTTGTCACTGTGTTTTGTCTCCATGTGCCTTTGACTCAGGGTGTCCTGGGAAACTGCTGCCTGGTGGCAGAAGTCTTCCCAGAGGGCTCCAACATGGTGCCCACTTCATTTCATAAAGTTCTCTCTCTGAAGGATCGAGGAGTACCTCTGAAGCCGGGTCCAGTGCTCCTGCTCTCTCGTCGAGCTCGTTGCCAGCTTCTGAACCCTGTGGGCCACACAATGGGAGATAAGAGGAACCTGCTTTGTACTGCAGCCCCTGGCCCCCAGGTCCCCAGGGAAGACTTTGATCACCCTTGTACTAATTCAAGAACCTCCAAGATGACACATCTGCTCTACCTCTGTGTCCTGGGGACCCAGCCTGGTGCATAGCAGGCACTGTCCTGAGGGAATGATAGGTTCAGCATGCTAGACTGTGAGGTTGTAGAAGGGATGGCTAATTTATGGACTAGAAAGTCCACTGTAGCCTTTGCATGGACCAAGGTTAAATAGATCAGAATGTTATTAATTCCATCTAACAAATATTTCTTTATCTACAAGTGACAGGCACTGGGGCAAATACTGGAAAGACCAAAATGAGTAAAACAGCGGCCCCTCTCCCCAGTTTCACTCTGTCGAGTTAAAGAACATTTGCAACAGGATGCAATGAATGCAATGAATACCTAGAAAGGAGGGAGAGATCAACCTTGTCTGGGGGGTCCTTACACATGACGTATTTAAATTGAGTCTTTTTTTAAAAAAAGAGTTTTTGCTTTTTAGAGTAACAAATGCATATCCAGTACAGAAAAGTAAGAGAAGCTCAGATTCACCCTTCATTCAGCACCTAGGGAGATGCCCTGTCAGCAGTCTTTGTTTTGAAAAGGGTGTGGGATGTGGTGAACCTCAACCACTGCTGTGGAGTTGAACCCGACTCACAGTGACCCCTCCATGGGTTTCCGAGGTGGTATCACTACGGAAGTAGATTGCTCAACCTTCCTTCTGAGGAGTGGCTGGTGGGCTTGAACCGCTTAGCCTTCTGGTTAGCAGTCAAATGCCTTAGGCACTATGCTACCAGAGAAGCGGGAGTACATTTCTGTCTCAGGGTCTGAGTGAGTGGGAGGATGTTAAAAAGCTTAGGACAAACAGGACCAGGAGCATTTTTGGAGGGAGTCAATGGTTGTGGCTTTGGGTTTGTTTTGAGCTTCTACACATGAGACACCTATGTAGAGAGTTGTTCAGTGCTCAGTGCACTAAAGTATGTTTTTTT
>NW_006921719.1:8556159-8561587 GCF_000298275.1 Orycteropus afer afer
TTCCTTGATCTGCCTCTCAATTCATTGAAGATATCTAAATATAATTCTTTTGAATTCCTTATCAGGGAGTTCCAATGCTGTGTCTTCCTCAGGGATGTGTTTTGGGTCTGTATCCTGGTCCCTTGTTTCTCCTGCTTTATCTTGCTTCTTTGTGTGGACTGTGCTGCTCTGGTATCTCCAAGGCATTGTGATGTTTTTGTTTTTATATTTAATTGATGATTGTATGTTGGAGTGACTTGCCCACTATTTTTGTGTTTTTTGTTTTGTTTGTATGTTATCTATGTAAGCAGGGTACTGTGGTCCTCTGCTCGCTAGTGGGCAGTACTTATACACTCACCACCTGTCTCCTTTCCTATTGTCAGCCTCCCATGTGTCCCTGGCATCTTTGGCAAACAGAGTCTATTCTTAGGTCCCTGAAATCCAAATGAGAATGCTGTCACTTTAAAATCCAAAATGGGTGCCATTTGTAAAGATTCAAAATGGCTGCGCCCTTGGTCACTTTAAAAAGCCAAAATGGCTGCTACATGTAAACAATCAAAATGGCTGTGCTCTCTGGACAGCAGAAAGTCCACATCTCAGGTTGTCTCTCTCCTTGCTGTTTCCTTCCAAGTCATAGGCCACTAGCACAGTCATTCCTACAGACCTTGGTGACAAGGGCTGATCTTTAGGTCAATTCTCAGGTCCCAACACCACTTGGAAATATTTAGGCTGTTGGTCCCATCAGAAAAGCTGATTGTCCACAGCTCTGACCGTCTCTGTACTCACTGTTTTCGTTCAGGTTTTTCCACTAGTTGGTGCCTAATCCACTTCTATATAGTTTCTTTCAAAGCTCAGGGCTCCAGGATTATCTTCTGTATCTCTGTCGATTGGTTTCTCTTTTCTTTGTTGAGGAGGGTCTGTGTCACTTGTCTGCCTATTTCTCCATTTTACTGGAAGTTTGGTTTTTTTTTTTTAAGCCACTCATTTGTGGTATTTTATTATGGCCTCAAAAACCCACTGTCATTGAGTCAATTTCAACTCACAGCAACCTTATAGCACAGAGTTAAATTGTTTAACTTAAAAAAGTACCATATTTTCAGAAATAGCATTCCCAGATAAATAACATGCACACACATATAATACGTGGGAATAACGAAAATATGTAAAAAAAATTCTGGCATAGTGTGCCCATGCAGACACCACACATGTCTCATGACATTTCCAGATATGAATTTCAGCCTTATTCTTTTCATTCAATAGGCTGAAAATACTATTTTTACCTTATTTGTATAACAAAGATATATAAGGCATGGTCAAGAAGTTATGGATCCAGTTTGGTAGCACCCAGGTAATTGGAAAATAAACAATTGAAACTGTGTGTTTGCTCTGGGGCAGTTTACAGGCCTGAGAGTGATGGAATTCCTTGTAGTCAAGGTACGATGCACCAGAGATGGGTGGAGGGCAGGCAAAAGGGCTGCATATGGGGCTGCTACCCTGGGCACAGTCTAGTCTTGAGGTGAGTGAGAGCTGTTGCCCATGGCCACCTGGGTCCCATGGGGCCGGCCCCACATTAAGCTGGGGAACAGGATGGTACAGTGCAGGCATAAACTGGCCCAGCCCTGTGGGGACCCTGGGCAGCCAGTTGGACCCATCTCATCCATGCAACCCCTCTGCACCCACTGCTCTCATGCCTGCCCTGCAGCATCTGGGCAGCCAGGAGATTCAAATGGTCCAAGTGCAGCAGTAGGCCAGCTGGATGGCAGGGTGGACTGCACCGGCTGCAGTGTGCCAGCCTCATCTGCCTAAGTGAGCTCTCTGGCCCAGGGTGCTCAGACCCGCACACCTCCTGGACTGGGGCCAGCCATCTTGGTGAGGGCTGTTTCTGGGGCAGAGAAAGTGATTTCTGCCTGCACTGGAGAAAGTAGTTTGCAGAATCCTGCCAGGGGAGGGGCTGCTTTAGAAACTTGAGGGTAGGCTGGTAAGTGTCTGCTGCTGGGAACCAAACTTTCGTGTCAACAGGCACCAAAACAAATAGTTAACATTAAATCCATTGGACAGAAACAAAATTTGAAACTGAAATCAACAACATATAAAAAAAATATTGGTATAGTATGCTTATGAAAATAATACGTGGTAGTTACGTGGTATGCAAAGCATATAATACACATGTTATTGTGTGAAATACAGTAATCTATGCATTGCTTTTAAAAATCAAATAATACCACTGGGTATTTAATTTCTGTTCCCAAAACAGCTATAAAGCTTCTTGTAAATCCTTTAACTTTTTTTTTTTTAATACAAAGATAAGCATAAATACGCATACAACTTTTATTTTCCCTATGACTTAAATGGAAGCCTGCAATACACCACTGTGCACCTTGCTTATCTGCGCTAGGAGTCACTTCCAGGCAGCACTTCAAATCTGCCTCATTCTTTCCCCTATTGATAACTCAGGTTGTCCAGAGCTGCAAGGAACCAACAACTTTTGCTAGGCTGAGCAGGACTGTAATGAACCAACATCTTTGTACACAGGTATCTTTGCATGTGTGTGGATAAGAGGCTGAGTCCTGTACAGGTAACAAAATGAATAGTTGGTTTGGACTTCAACTGCTCATGTTCAAACCAAGCTCCTTCACTGGTGAACATGGATGAGACTGACCTCTGAAAGCTGCAGCTTCCCCACTGTAAAATAGGCATAATTATAGTACAAACTCAAGTAAGATTATGCCTGTAAAGCACACAGCAAAGCACCTGGCCCATAATACTTGCTCAATAAAGGTTAATTACAGTAGTATTTATGATGAAGATGATAAATAAGTAGAAGTGAAAGTGCTGGGTCCCAGGGTTAGAAAACATGGAATCAATCAGTGGCCATTCTGTAGGCTGCTGAATACTTGGAACTAGAACAAGTGTTTAAAAGGAAGACCAAAATAAAACCACTAATGTACTCAAAGAAAACATGGGCAACTCTTTAAACATAATGTCAGTGTGTAGAAGGGCTTTCTCTATTGATCTACTAATAATTAATGACCAACCTTTACTGAAGAAGCCCTGGTGGCACAATGGTTAAATGTTAGGCTGCTAATCGAAAGGTCAGTAGTTCAAACCCACCAGCTGGCTCTGTGGGGAAAAGACCTGGTGAACTGCTCCAGTAAAGACCACAGCCTAGGAAACCCTATGGGTAGATCTACTTTACCATACAGAGCTGCCATTGGTTGGAATTGACTTGACCGGCACCCAACAACAACTTTGACTGAGTCTGCCAGGCAGTGCCTTCTGAGGGAGATACAACTGTGACCTCTGTTTTATAAATGAGGACACTGAGGTTTGGGGAGGTTAAAGCCTGGCCCAGTCACACAGCTAGAGGGAGCCAGAGTCAGGATGCTACTCCCCCATCTTCCCAGCCTTATTCCAGGCTCTTCACCATCTCCTCAGTTAAATCTAAGGGAAAAGATGGAAAACTCCAGCTACATAAATACTTCAAGCTTCTGTTTGACTAAACAAGCAATCAAATATAACTCCAGCTCAAAAGCAAACTATACAAAATGGCGTGCAACATATTGACAAAGAATTCTTAAAATAAAAATTTTTAAAAATGAACACATCCATAGAAAATGAACCAGAGCGATTTGCGCAAAAAGACAGAAACTTTATGATATACATAGCACAAAGATGCGTTCCTTAAATTCCAAATTAAAATCATCACGAGCTATTACTTTTTGTCCCTCATTTCCTGTCCAGTGTGGGGAAGGGGTGAGGACATGGGAATGGTCATATGGAGTGCTCTGAGGGTAAAGATGCCCAGTGGGTAAAACCATCATCAAAACGTGCCTATCCTGTAATCCTGAAATGCCACCTCTAAGAATTTACTATAGGAATATTGGAAAGAACTCACAAAACTAAATGGATGAGGATGTTTGGTTGGAAAGGTGGGGCCTGACTATCCCACAGTCTGCAGTGGGTTGAGGAACAATAAACTGGAGCCGAGGACAGATGAGTGGTGTGTTGACTGTGTTTCCTTGGAGCCTGGCTCAGAGGGGAAGAGAAATCACTGCAGAGTGAAGGGAGGTCTTTTCTAACATGGGAATGTGGTGACATTATTCCATGATTAGGACAAGCCAGTGGAGGGGACGAGGTTGCCTGCCAGATGGAAGAGGAGAGGACTGAGGGAGCAAAGGCTTAGTGTCCGAGGGGAGGGGATGGCCTGAGACCCAGGATCCAGGAGAAAATAGTGAGCAGGACTATTTCTCTTTCTCTGAGTCAGGAGGCAGGTGGGACTGGAGGGCTGGGGTGGGATGACGCAGGTGAGGGGCAGCCAAGGGACTGAAGTTTTCTGGGAAGCAGGAGCAGAAGTTATCCACTAACAGCCAGAGCAGAGGTGGTGGGAGTTGTGAGTGGTGGTTTGATGAGTGGTGGTGATCTGGGGTGGGGGAGCTGTCATGTGAAGGGAGCATAAGCAAGCTTGGTAGGGTGCCTTGTGGTACCGGCCCATCTCTACAAGTGTGTGCTCAGGAGCCACGGAAGGAGTACAGTGGATGCCTGGTTCTTCTGAGACTGGCACAGTCTCAGATGTAAAACTTTAAACTTTGGGTTTTACAACTCAGGTTGCCCAGGGCTGCAATGAACCAACATCTTTTGCTAGGCTGAGCAGGACTGCAATCAGTACAAAAGCCCTCTGTGAGCCTCAGACACCTCCCTCCACTAGCAGCAGATGAGGATCTTTCCTTCCTATGATGGCGTAACAAACTGCAACCTTTGTCTATTGTTTGTAAGCAAAGTACTGACGAGGTGTGTGTGTGCATCTTCCAAAAAGAAAGGCTGTCTATCCATAAAAAAGGAGCAAAAAGGGAACTTCTGCAAATCCCTTGCGCAAAGCCTCTAACTGTTTGCACATCTGAGGTCTATGAATGTATAAATAATCTTGGGGGAGATTCATCCCTTTGCTTCTCAGGAAAGGCAATAGGATTTGCTGCCACCAACGGCCCACAGCTTCCACCTCAGGGATCGGTGGGGGAGCAGGGTGGTCAGAATATCATCCCCTGCCCTTGTTCAGCTGTGCTAGGAACTGGTCACCTGGCATCCACACAGGGCCTACTCACCCCACTGCCAAGGTTGCTGGGTGTGCTGTGGGTCTGGGACTGGTGGGTCATCCCAGAAACCCACATTCTGGCTGAAAGTTGGGTGGGTAGAACCTGGATCTTGCCTGACCTTGTATTCAACAGGGAATAAAGGGAGAGAAAGGCTCTTTGTTTTTGTCTGCTTACTGGTGTCCAGGAATTTCTATTTCATTGTAATCAGAAGAAGGATGACCCAGTCAGAGGTTGTTGTTGTTGTTGTTGTTATTTGCCGTCGAATCGGCCCCGACTCATAGCGACCCCTCCTTGGGTTTCTGAGGCAGTATCACTACAGAAGTAGGATTGCCCAACCTTCCTTCCGAGGAGTGGCTGGT
>NW_006921719.1:8561687-8563115 GCF_000298275.1 Orycteropus afer afer
AGCCGTGTAAGAGAGTCCCAATCTCTCCACATCCCTGCCAGCATATGTTATTTTCTGTCTTGTTGAACCTTGCCATCAGTGCTGGGGTGAGATGGTATCTCATTGTTGTTTTGATTTGCATCTCTCTGATGGCCAATGATTGTGAGCATCTCTTCATGTGTTAGCTGGCCACCTGAATATCCTCCTTGGTGAAGTGTCCATTCATGTCTTCTGCCCATTTTTCAATTAGATTGTGAATTCCTTTGCTATTGAGGCATTGGAGTTTTCTACAAATCTTAGAGATAAGTTCCTTGCTAAGTATGCAATTACTGGCAAATATGAATTTGTTGCTGTCATTTCTGTTATGTGCTTTTTCATGGTGTTGATTTCTTTGTTCCACATAATTTTCTGTGCTGAGCTCGTTTTGTTTTTGAATCATGTTATCACTTCCTTCAGTGCTATTGTTTTAGTATTTGCTAAATATTTGTGCTGGTCCTCTTTTTAATTTTGATGTGAAGATTTATCATTTTTCTTTGAGGTTACCCTGTGATTTATAGTTTTCTTCCCAAATTTAGAACAGTCTGTTCTATATTGTAGTTGTCTTGACTTCCCTACCATCTAGAAGTTCTGTAACGACACAGTTTTTCCCCTTTTTGGTTTGTAGTTGTTCTCATTTCTCAACTGATGTCTCTGCTTCCCTGTTTACAATCTTGTAGGCTTATTTACTTTGGATACTTCCATAGCTGGGTTGGTTTCTGGGTTATGTCATCATGTGTGTTAATGGTCAATTGTTGGCTGTTGTTGCTTCTCTGTTCAAAGAGCTCCCTTTAACATCTCTTGTAAGGTTGATCTAGTTTTAACAAATTCCCTTAATTTCTGCTTCTCTGGAAATGTCCTAATTTCATCATCATATTTGAGGGACAATTTTGCTGGGTACATAATTCTTGGTTGGAAAATTTTCTCTTTCAGGGTTTTATATATACCATCCCATTGTCTTCTTGCCTGCATGGTTTCTGCCAAGAAACCCCAGCTTAGTCTTATTGGTTGCCCCTTGTAGGCAACTTTTGGTTTTTCCCGTGTTGCTTTGAGGATTCTTTATTTGTCTTTGGTTTTGGTGAGTTTGATGATGATATGTTTTGGTGATTTTCTTTCGGGGTCTGTCCTGTTTGGGGTTCGTTGGACTTCCTGAATGGATATATTCCCATCTTTCATCATACCAGGAAAATTCTCTTCCAACAAATCTGTGACAATTTTCTCTGTGGTTTTTATTTGTCTCTTCCTGTTCTAGAATTCCAGTTACACATAGATTATTCCTTTTGATGCTATTCCACATGAACCTTAGGCTTTCTTCATTTTGTTTTGATCTTTTTTCTGATTTATCCCTTTCCAAAGAAGTGTTCAGATATTTGCCTTCAATCTCCCTAATTCTGTCTTCCATTGATTCAATTC
>NW_006921719.1:8568393-8574174 GCF_000298275.1 Orycteropus afer afer
CCTTCCTTCCGAGGAGTGGCTGGTGGGTTTGAACCGCCAGCCTTCTGGTTAGCAGTCAAGTGCCTTAGGCACTATGCTACCAGAGGTGGTAGATGCTAAAGCAGATAGGGAATGGAGTCAGATGGAAACAGTGCTCCCTGGAGGTCTGGGCCGCCATTGATGCTGACTTGGCTCCTCTCAGAGGCTTGAAGGCACGTTCTGTTTCAAGCTAACTGCTGACAGAAGTCCCAGTGAGGGTTTGTAAAAACAATTGGGACAGACTATTGCAAGTGTGAAACTTTGAGTCTAATACCACATGATCTCATTGCCTTAAAGTTTCACCTAGTTTTAGGGCCAAGGGAGACTGTTTTAGACTCAAGCAGTAAGTAGTAAAAAAGAGATGGGGATTAAAATCCTTGGGACATAGATGGAGATTTTTGATAGACCAAGCACAGTAAAATGTTAATCATAATCTAGGTTGTGGGTGTTTACTGAAAATTTTTTTAAAGCTGCAGTATGTCTGAAATTTGTCCTAAGAAAATGTTGGGGGAAGGGGAGAATGCTCTTTGGAAAAGACCCAGAATCAGACCTCAGAGCAAGCAGAATAGGAAAGGGTTTCTTTAAATCACAGTGTTTCCCAATTTCTCTCTGGGACTTGGTTCAGAAAATAGGTTGCCACAAGAGATGTAATTCGAATACTATGGCCAGGTTTAAGTAAATATTTCTTCAAAACAGATTTCTAAGGGTGCCTTAAGGAGCTCTGGTGGCATAGTGAGTAAGACACTTGACTGCTAACTGGGAAGATTGGAGGTTCAAACCTGCAAGCCACTCCACAAAAGGAAGACAGGGCAATCTACTTCCATAAAGATTTACCACCTCAGAAACCCAATGGGGATTGCTATGAGTCAGAATCGACTCCATGGCAGTAGGTTTTTTTGCGTTAAGGGTGCCTTGGAACCCAGGCCTGCCTCCAACCCACACATGTTGCCTCCCAATCCCTGCGGTGGACCCTTAGCTCTCCCAGTCCCAGAAGTTCACCCTTCTCTCTCAGCGCTAAGCCTTGCCCCTGCCACCAATGTACCCACCCATTTGGTCAGCCTCACTGGCTCCAAACCTCTTCCTTGCAGAAGGTTCCTTGAGAGGCATTCCTCATCATCCCACCCAGCTGTGTGGGGCCTTTCGCAGGGAGGGAGTGGGATGCACAACCTAGGGGCTAAGATGTGTTAATAGGGAGGAGAGACAGCTGGGAAGGATGACGGAGAAGAGCCCCCCATCCCCAGAGGTGAAATGGGGCTCTGGTATTCTGGAGACTGGGGAAGTCAAGGCTGAAATGACTCTTTTTATCAGAACAGGTCCAACAGCAGGGAGTGGTGAAGGAAATGACAGACTACCTTTCCATGGAATATTCTGCAGGTATTAAAACTATGTTTGCAGTACAATCAACTAGACCAGACCTAAAAGGCAGCATTTGCCCCTCCCAAAAAAGCTTAGAAGGCAGGAAGGGGCAGGAAGAAGGCCAAATGGAAATGGGGAGCCCAGGGAGGATGTGGGAAGAGTGCTGTTCCATTGAGGGGATTCCAATTAATGTTACAAAACAAAATGTGTATACATTGTTGAGTGGGAAACTGAATTGCTCTGTAAACTTTCACCCAAACCACAATTGGGGGGAAAAAAAAATACACACACACACACACAAAAAAAAAGATGTTTTACTTAACAAAATAGAAAAAATCATTTAGTTATATTTTTGAGTGACATAAACCCAGATATAAAAGTGAATATGAAATATAACCTCTATTTAGTAAAACTGCCAAGGGAAAAAGTCTAGAAGGAAATGCATTAGCATATTAATGGCAGTGTTGGTAATTTTTAGTAGTGGGATTATGAGTTATTCAAAATTTTTTCTTCATATTTTCCTGTTTTCCAAATTTCTACAAGTGTATATATTAATTATATTAGAAATAATCTAAGTTTTTAAAATGGAAAAGTACTCTGTTATGGTAATAGCTCTACACTTGAAGCGACTTTAATGGGTTAAAGGAAGGTTCGGCAGGTGCCCGGGGACAAGCTGCTGCCTGTGCATGGTTTCAGGTGATAAATGTCTAGGGGCCTGAGGCATGGCTGGCAGGAGGTGAGCTGAGAGCTGGAGCTGCTGGTCCTTGCCCCATTCTAACAGGTGGGACACCGACTTTAAACTTTGGGTAAATTTGGGGTCATCCTTTTTTGGCCAATAAAGAGAGGGGATTAGACAAGAAAAGACAGAAACGATAATAAGAATTTCATCAAACAAGGAGTTTTCTGAGCCACATTAGCCATGACCCGCCACCCAGGAGAACCACCTTGTTATACCCATGGCCTAACCTCACACTCTTGACTTTTTGCTTTGTTTCATGATTATTTTTAATCTATTTATTTAAATATTGCCTATTTTTTGGTAGAAAAGTTACAAACAGAGAAAACACAATGAAAAAAATCACATATAATTCCATCACCCAAATAAAACCATTTACACCAATGTTACACATATTTCTAGTCTTCTCTATTTTATTCAAAATCAGCACTATACTGTAAATAATATTTTATACAATTTATCATAATTTATAATATTTTAGGGCATTTCCTCCCTCAAATTTATTTTGAAAAGTTTCAAACCTAGAGAAAAGTTGCAAGAATGTTACAACAAACTTTCACTTAGATCCCAAGTTGCTAATGTTTTATCTCCCTCTCTGAAAACCAAAACCAAACCCATTGCCATTAGGGTTTCAAAGGCTGTAATGTTTGTGGAAGCAGACTGCCACAGCTTTCTCCTGGGGAGCAGCTAGTGAGTTCAAACCACTGACCTCTCAGCAGCCGAACACTTAAACACTGTGCCACCAGGGCTTCTTTGTCTCTCTCAATATACAGGCAGTTCCTGGGTTACTAACAAGTTCCATTTCTAAGTCTGTCTTTAAGTTGAATTTGTTTATAAACAGGTACATTTCCTATCTAACATTAGTTAAATATTTGTCTTAGTATATAGTGTAACTTTAAAACATTAAAGAAACACTTCCAGATCTACTAAAACATCTTTAACATAATAATAGGGTAATAATAATAACAGTAATGTTTTGATGCATGGCCACAAACTAGTGCCCCTATGTTATTATGAACCATTGTATGTACCTCAGAATTTTAATATAATAGGCTTTACAGGGGTTGGTTTGTAAAGGGAGTCAGACTGGACAGTAACTGGAGTGTGTGACAGTAAGTTGTGAACATCAAGACCTTTCACCTCTAAATTCTTCAGCTGCATCTCCTGAGAAGATGGTCAAAATCAGAAACTTCTGTGTGAGGAACAGCTAAGCATTCCTGGGGAATTTCAATCAGGGGCAATGTCAAGTGTCCCCTTCTTCACTGTCTGTCTCCTCCTAAGACCCATGTTTCCCATATTCTTCTCCTGATAAATGGGCATGCTTCCCACAATGAGATACCGAATGCCATCCAAGCAACCTACAATACAGGCAGGACAATGCAGTCAGGAGATGGAAAGCAAAGAGGAGCTGTAGGGTCACCTAGTGGTGATGTTCAGAATTTTCACAGGAATGAACTAGGATTCAGAGGGAGGCAACCCATCATCGTCATGTTGTTGTTAGCTGCCACAGGGTCAGCCCTCTACTCATTGCAACCCCTGGAACAATGGAATGAAATGCTTCCTGGTGCTGCACCATCCTCATCATTAGTTGCAGTCGGACCACTGTGATCCACAGGATTTTCATTAGCTGATTTTCAGGAGCGATAGCCAGGCCTTTCTTTCTAGTCTGTCTTTGTCTGAAAGCTCTGTTGAAACCTGTTTGGTGTCATAGCAACACGCAAACCACCAGTGACAGATGGGTGATGGCTGCACATGAGGTGCACTGGCTGGAAACTGAACTTGGGTCGCCACATACAAGGTGAGAATTTTACCACTGAGTCACCAATATCTCCATCATTGTCATAAAAACCAAACCAGGTGCTGTAGATGTCAACTCTGAGCCAAGGCAAGCCCACATGTGTCAGAGACCTGTGCTCTAGATGATGGATAAAGGAAAGGGACCTTAGATCAGAGGTTGGCAAACATTTTCTGTGAAGGGCCAGATAGTAAATATTATAGGCTCCATGGGTCATATCTCTGTTTCAACTATTCAACTCTGCAGTTGTAGATCATAAATAAATATAGCAAATGAGTATGGCTGTGTTCCAATAAAATTTTATTTACAAAAACAGGCAGTGGGTTGGATTTGGCCCACAGGCTATATCCGTTTGCCAACCCCTGTCTTAAATGATTGTGTTTAATAGTCCAAACACTTTTTTTTTTTTTTTTTAAAGTAAGAAATCAAGCAAGTAAAAAGAAAAGATATCTTGACAGAGAGCACACACCAAGGAAGTCATAGGTACATGGGAGGTAGAGACAACAAAGACGAAATCTTTTGCATATACAGTACTGCGCAGTTAGTGATGGCAAACATTGATCTATGGTGGACAGGCTGAACAATCAAGTACATCTAGGCAGGGCAGAGTGTGCCCGTAAATATGTAAAGGGTTAGCAGAAAATGTTTCTACATGAGTATTTATATGTGCTGCAAGAATGTCCAGGTGGGAGTTCTGGTAAGATGGTGGAATAGGCAGAAAGACTGCACAGACCCTCTTCAAAAAAGAAAAGGGGAACCAGTTAATACAGATACAGAAGATAATCCTGGAGCCCTGAGCTTTGGAGGGAAGGATATAGAAGTGGATTAAACTCCAACTAGTAGAAGAATTTGCATGAAAACACCAAAAGAGGAGACATATAGAGCTGCAGTCTGGGAGCAATCCTGACAGCACAGACAGCTTAGATATTCCCGAGTGGTGTTAGGACCTAAGAATTAACCTAAATATCAGCCCTGCTAGCCAGGGATTACACAGAGGACTGCTCTGGTAGCTGGTGAATAAAAGGGGAAGCAATGAAGAGGAAGGTGGGCTGAACTGTGGACTTTTGCCTGTCCAGAAGGCACAGCCATTTAGAATGTATACAAGAGGTTTGACCATTTTCATTATGTAAAGCAACAGCATTCTCCCAGATTCCAGGGACTTAAGAATAGGCTCCACTAGCTGCAAACTGTCACCAACCCTGATAAGACCAACATCCTGAGTATTTCCAAGTGGTGTTGGGACCTGAGAATTGACCTAAAGATCAGCCCTGGTCACCAAGAGCTGCAGGGACAACTGTGCTGGTGGCCTATGACTACGAAGGGAAACAGCAAGGAGGGAGACAACCTAAGGTGTTGACTTTCTGCTCTCTGGAGGATGCAGCCATTTTGATTATCTACAAGCAGCAGCCATTTGGGATATTTAAAGTGATTGAGGGTGCAGCTATTTTGATTGTTTACATATGGCAGCCATTTTGGATATTTAAAGTGACTGATGGTGCAGCCATTTTGAATGTTTACAAGTGGAGGCCATTTTGGATATTTAAAATGACTGAGGGCATAGCTATTTTGAATCTTTACAACTGGTTATCATTTTGGATTTTAAAGTGATAGCATTCTCATTCAGATTCTAGGGACCTAGGAATAGGCTCTGTTTGCCAAGGTCGGTAGGGACTTACAAGAGGCTGACAATAGGAAAATAGACAGGTGGTAAGTGTATAAGTGCAGTCAACTAGTGAATAGAGGAGCACACTACAGTTACCCTGTTTGCATAGATAACATACAAACAAAACAAAGAAAATGAAAATCGTGGGCAAGTCACTCCAACATACAATTACCAATTAAATATAAACACAAAAACATCACAATGCCTTGGAGA
>NW_006921719.1:8581509-8590046 GCF_000298275.1 Orycteropus afer afer
CATGAAAAAACACATAACAAAATGACAGCAACCAATTCATACTTGTCAATAATTACACTGAATGTTAATGGATTAAATGCACAACTCAAGAGATGGAGAGTTGCAGATTGGATAAGAAAACAAGCCCATCAATATGCTGTCTACAAGAGACCTTAGAGACAAAGACAAAAACAGACTAAAAATCAAAGATTGGAAAAAGATATACCAAGAAAGAGCAGGAATGGCAATATTAATTTCTGATCAAATTGACTTTAAGACAAAAACCACCATACAAGACAAGGAAGGACATTATATAATGATTAAAGGATCAATTGGACAAAAAGATATAACCATAATAAATATCTATGGACCCAATGAAAGAGCCCCAAAATACATAAATCAGACTTTAAGAGAGTTGAAAAGGCAAATAGATGACTCCACAGTCATAGTGGGAGACTTTAATACACCACTTTCAAGCAAAGATACAACAACTGGAAAGAAACTCAACAAAGATGCAGATGAGCTAAACAATACAATCCACCACCTCGACCTTATAGACATCTACAGAGCACTTCACCCAACAACAGCACAATAAACATTCTTTTCCAGTGCACGTGGAATATTTTCCATGATAGACCATATGTTAGGCCATAAAGCAAGCGTAAATAAATTTAAAAACATTGAAATACTGCAAAGCATCTTCTCAGATCACAGTGCTATCAAATTAGAAGTCAACAGCAGGGAGGTCAAGAGAATTGTTTTTTTTTTTTGTTTGTTTGTTTTTCTTTGTTGGTTACAAGGAGTGGGAGGGGAGGGGAGGAAACACTGTTAGATAGGTAGAGACAAGTATTGATTTGGGTGAAGAGAAGGGCAATGCACCACATGTGAGTGATCAATATGGTGGCACTGAGGAAGAGGAAGACATAGGGAGGTACATGGGAGGTACACACAACAAAGATGAACCCTTTTGCACATACATGGGTATATGGGTGGATAGATAGGTGAACAGGCTGAACTATTAGGTATGTCTATGCAGCAGGGAGTGTACCCAAGACCATGTATAGGGTTGGCAGACAATGTTTCTACAAGTGTATTTGTATGTTCTGTAAGAATTCCCAGGTGTATAGTAGAGCTGACAAGGGACAAGGTTATAGTCACTTCTTAGGCACAGTCAGCTACTCAGAGGGAGTGAGTAGTTGAACCTGTGGGTTCAGGACCATAGTCACAGGGGACAGCAAGCTCAACTGGCACAACATACTGCACAAAAACATTCTTCCACCTCCTACTTTGGTGAGTAGTGACTGGGATCTTAAAAGTTTGCAGTCAGACTTCTAGATGCAGTGATGGGTCTCTCCTCATCCAGAGCAAAGAAGAATGAAGACAACCAAAGATTCATGGAAACAATTAGTCCAAATGACTGGTACACCATGTGATCCTCAGCCTATATGACTATGAGACCAGAAGAACTGTTAGGCCGAAGCAAACCCAAGCCCCAATATGTCAGTTGGCAGCTTCCTCCAGGTGTCAAGCCCTGATGAGACAGCCTGATAAGACAACCCAAGTGACAGAACCCGCCCCGGCTGGAAAGTCCCATGCAATGACAAACTTCCTCCTGTGAAGCCCCCTCATGCTAATTAAGTGCAGACTTACGCTAACAGCTAATTGGACCCTGCCATTTCCTTAGAGGACCCTGTCATTTCCTTGGTGTCCCCAAATAGGTCCTCTCTGTGTCTATAAAAATCCATGCCCCCTGACCGGGGATGCGACTTCTCTGGCCTTGATGCTAGGGTACGAGAACCTCGCCCAGGAGTGCTAATAAACTGCTTCTCTGAAACAACTTCGCGTCCTGGTGTCTAGGCAGCTCTGCATTACATTTGGTGCCGACACCTGGGAAGAGGAGTAGAACTCGAGGGAATTCTGACTCCCTTCTCTCTCTTCCCTTCGGACCAGGGAATTCCGGCCCCCTGCATCCACCACCGGTAAGTCACATCTTACCCTTTACCCACTGCCCACCAGAGGACATATATTTTGTATTCTGTTGTCCTCCATCCTGTGGGCCATTTTAATTTTTTTGGCTCTGGGCAATGAACCAGTGCCTACTACCAGACAGTTTGAATTGGTTTTGTTGTAATTTGTCTGCATCTGACTGAGAGGTTTTGTGAATGTTTTTGTGATGCTCCAAGATCTAGGTCGCGGAGCCTGAGTGGGCCCTCAGTTGATTTCCATGTGGAGTTGGATCGGCATAGCGGTGTGGCTCTGCCCTCCGCTCCAGGGTTTATACGGAGACACCTTAGCCAAAGACTCACTTAAATCCCCAAGAGGGGAGCAGACAACCGGGCATCTGACTGGTCCTTGGGACATGTCTCCAGTGTGATTACTTTTGGGGAATTGACTTGCCGGAGTTTGGGTGGGCCCTCACTTGATTTCTGTGTGAAGTCGGATCGGCATAATGGTGTGGCTCTGCCCTCCGCTCCGGGGTTTATATGGAGACACCTTAGCCAAAGACTCACTCAAATCCCTGAGAGGGGGGCAGACAACTATGCATTTGACTAGTTCTTGGGACGTGTCTCCAGTGTGACTACTTTCCTTTTGTAATATCTCCTGTGTGATTATTTTTGGAGAGTTGACTTGCCCAAAAGTCTGAGTTTTGTCCCGGAGTTTTCTGCATCATTGGCACAGGGTTCCAGGAACCCCAGAAAAATCATGGTACCATGTCAGAAACTCCTCATAGTCCGGGAGTTTGGTTGCTCAGGGACGCCTGACATCCTATCTCCCTTGAGGGTCATTCCTCAGAGGGTCACTCCTCGTTCTACTGTCTAACATGAGGTGGAGATGTCCACCTGCGTAAAACAGTCCCACTGGCATAGGGGGTTCCAGGAACCCTACCCGAAAAACTCAGAACCAATGGGCAATCAAAACTCCAAAATTGATTCAACAACCCCTCTGATGTGTTTATTAGCAAACCTTAAGCCCTTGCTACTAGACCAGGACATCTGTCCCAAACGCCTCATCTTCTACTCCACCACGGCATGGCCCCAGTACACACTGGACAATGGCTCTCGCTGGCCAGAGCACGGGACTTTTGACTTTAACATCCTTACAGACTTGGACAATTTTTGTCAACGCACAGGCAAATGGCCGAAAGTCCCCTATGTCCAAGCCTTCTTTTGTTTGCGCTCCCGACCCTCATTGTGTAAGAAATGTAATATCACCCAGATTCTCCTTGCCTGCGAAAACCCCAAACCTCGTAAACCCACGCCTCTCTCCCCCTTAGAAACCAACCCAACCGTCTCCTCTTCCTCTTTTTCTGACCCACTGGAAAGCCTGTCCCTACCCCCCAGGCCCCCTCCTTATGCTACAGCACAACCCCCCTCCCCCAGATAGCACCATCATCCCTACCCCTTACCCCGACAGCCCCCTGTCCTCCCACCTCACCCACTTCCCCAGATGCCTCCTCCTCTACCTCTCCCATCTCACCCACCTCCCCAGACGCCTCCTCCTCCATCTCTCCCACACTTCCCTCTCCCATGAGCCACCACACCCGCTCCCAACAACTTCTTTGCCCCCTGTGTGAAGTTGCTGGGTCTGAAGGAATTGTACACGTCCATGCCCCCTTCTCCCTGGATGATTTGTCCCAAATTGAAAAACGCTTAGGCTCTTTTTCTAATGACCCTACTACTTACATCAAAGAGTTCCAATACCTCTCTCAGACCTATGATTTAACTTGGCATGACATATATGTCATCCTCTCCTCTACCCTCCTCCCAAATGAAAAAGATAGAGTCCTTAGTGCTGCCCAAGAACATGCTGACCAAACCCACCTAACAGATAACTCCATGCCTGTTGGAGCAGATGCTGTTCCAGCACAAAACCCAGGCTGGGAGTACCAGCCTGACACCCAGTCCGGACGGATTGGGAGAGCCCACAGAGAGAAAATGCTCCAATGCCTCCCGGCAGGCCTACAAGCTGTCTCTCATAAAGCAGTTAATTTTAACAAACTCTGGGAGATTACCCAACTTCCGGGTGAGAACCCAGCCACCTTCCTGAACTGATTAACTGAGGCCCTTACCCAATTTACCCATCTAGACCTCTCCTCTCCGGCTGGAGCCACAGTCCTAGCCACTCATTTCATAACCCAATCAACTCCTGACATTAGAAAGAAACTAAAGAAGGCTGAAGAGGGACCCCAAACTCCCATCAGAGACTTAGTAAATATGGCTTTTAAAGTCTTTAATACCCAGGAGGAGAAAGCGGAGGCAGATAGGGAAGCCAGGACCCGCCAGAAGGCCACCCTGAAGGCCAATGCCTTGCTAGCGGCCCTGAGGCCAGCACATAGTGACAGAAGACCTCCTTCCTCAGCGGTTCCCCGCTCCTGCTTCAAGTGTGGTAAAGAAGGGCACTGGGCCATATCCTGCCCTCAGCCCCGACCAGCTGCATGTTGACCGCCCCCCGGCCCACGTCCAGCGTGTGGTTTAAATGGACATTGGAAGAGTGACTGTCCCTCTGTGTCAAAGCATGGAGGGCCATCCTTCCCATCCACTAACCTGCTGTCGACAGTCTTGGGCCTGGCCACTGACGACTGAAGGAGCCTGGACTCAACAACCCCGATCACTCTCGCTGAGCCCAGGGTCACTATCAAGGTAGCGGGTAAGTCAATCTCCTTTTTGATTGATACGGGGGCTACCTATTCTGTACTCTTCTCCTTCTTGGGACCATATTTCCCCTCCTCAGTCTCTGTTATGGGAATTAACTGGCAATCCTCAAACCCCCCCCCACGACAGGCCCCCTCACCTGTTTAGTAGATAACAAAATTCTTACACACTCATTTCTTATTATACCAACCTGCCCTACCCCCCTTTTAGGGTGAGATTTCCTTGCAAAAATTAAAACCACTCTCACTTGGGCTCAGGATCACTCTGCCTTTTTCCTGCTATCACTAACTGCTACCTACCTGCAAGCACCAGCTTTCCCCATGCCCCCTGACCTTGTTGATCCATGCATGTGGGATACTTCTTCCCCCATCCATAGCTTCTCATCACCCCCTGTTATGGTAAATTTAAAGGATCCCACACAGTTTCCATCCAAACCCCAATTTCCCATCTCTCGCACACATTGACTCGGCCTGAAATCTCTTATACAGTGCTTCTTATCTAAAGGACTCTTGATCCCCACCCAATCCTCATGCAAGACCCCTATTTTATCAGTAAATAAACCTAATGGGTCCTACTGACTAGTCCAAGACCTGCGTCTTATTAACAGTGCCATAGTTCCCCTGCATCCCGTTGTCCCTAACCCCTATACCTTACTCTCCAATATTCCCCCTACTACCACTCATTTTTCTGTTTTGGATCTCAAGGATGCTTTTTTCACAATCTCCTTAGACCCCAGGTGTTACAACCTCTTTGCCTTCACTTGGGAAGATCCCGACACTCACACCTCCTCCCAGCTCACATGGACAGTGCTCCAACAAGGATTCAGGGATAGTCCAACTCACTTCGGACAAGCACTGGCCAAAGACCTACTAGACTGCAACCTCTCCCCATCCGTTCTCTTACAATATGTCGATGACCTTCTCCTGTGTAGCCCCTCCTTATAACAGTCGACTACACACACTGCCACTCTTTTAAACTTCCTAGAAAAAAAGGGGTACTGGGTTTCACCCTCTAAAGTCCAGTTATCTACTCCCTCTGTCATTTACCTTGGCCTTAAACTAACACCCACCACTCGGGAACTCACCCTAGATAGAAAGCAAGTAATACGAGACCTATTACCCTCTACCTCTGCCGACCAAATCCTATCATTCCTCAGACTAGTTGGGTTCTTTAGACATTGGATCCCCAACTTTTCTCTTCTGGCTAAGCTCCTCTACGATGCAGCCAAGGACACACCCATTGGTCCCCTCCAATCACCACAACTCATTAAAGCCGCCTTCACCACCCTGAAAAATCACCTTTTACAATCTCCACCTCTTCATCTCCCCAATCCTACCAAACCTTTTTCTTTGTTCACCGATGAACGTCAAGGGATGGCTTTAGGAGTTCTTACCCAACCTCATGGTCCCTTCCCCTCCCCAGTGGCCTACCTATCCAAACGTCTAGATCCCACAGTACAAGGATGGCAACCCTGCCTGAGAGCACTAGCAGCAGCAGCAGTTCTTACACAGGAAGCATTCAAACTAACTCTCCACCGCCCTCTTCATGTGTTTTCCTCACAGAATAAAAGACCTGTTATCTCACCGTTCCCTTTCCCTCCTATCCCCATCTCGTCTCCAACTTTTCCACCTACTTTTATCAAGAATCCCGATGTTCATTTAGCCCAGTCTCCACCTCTCAACCCAGCCACACTGCTACCAATTCATGACCCGCCACACTCCCACTCTTGCACAGAAATTCTAGACACCTTACCTACGTCTCCTAATTCCTTATATGACCAGCCCCTAATCCACCAGATATCACCTTCTTTGTGGACGGCAGCTCAGCCATAGACTCCCATGGATGACGTAGGGCAGCATATGCTGTTGTCACCCTGACTGACGTTGTAGAAGCCCACACCCTCCCTGAAGGCCCCTCATCTCAGAAAGCCGAGCTAGTCGCCCTCACCAGGGCCTTACAATTAGCAAAGGGATGGGTGGCTAATATTTACACGGACTCCAAGTATGCATTCCTTATAGCACACTGTCACAGCCCAATATGGGAACAACGAGGGTTTCTAACAGCCAAAGGTTCCCCCATAATTAATGCCATACTCATTCTTCAACTCCTAAATGCCCTCCAACTACTGTCCGAAGTAGCCATCATATATTGTAAAGGACATCAAACTGACAGTTCCTTAGTCACCCAAGGCAACAACAAGGCAGATTCCACAGCCCAGAACCTCACCAGGGACTCTCCGAACCCACCAACCCCCATCCTGTTCCTCTCACTCCCCTCCATCCATCCGCAGTACACCCCTGAAGAACTGTCACACTGGGAAACAAAAGGAGGGACTCGCTCCCCCAAAGGATGGCTCTTCCTTCATAACAGACTCATTCTTCCTGACTCCCAAGTAGAGCCCCTTGTCCGCATGATTCATAATTCCCTCCACATAGGAACCAAAGCCCTGAAACATTTCCTACAACCTCTTTTCATGTTACCCTTACTCAACACCTCTATTGAATCTGTCTGTTCCACCTGTACTGTTTGTGTATCCACAAGTCCCCAGGGAAACCTTAAACCAACCTTCCCCACTCATCAGATGAGAGGACACCTACCTGGTCAGGATTGGCAAATCAATTTCACTCATATGCCATCTCACAAGTCTTTCAAATACCTTTTTACACTTATAGACACCTTAACTAGGTGGCTAGAAGCCTTCCCCACAAAGAATGAAACTGCAGCTACAGCGGCCAATATCTTAATAATTCACATCATCCCTCAGTTTGGCCTGCCATCCTCCATACAATCAGACAACGGGCCAGCTTTTGTTTCACAGATTACCCAACAAGTCTCCTCCTCCCTAGGGATCCACTGGCACCTCCATATTCCCTACCGACCTCAATCATCAGGTAAAATTGAAAGAGCCAATGGCCTTATCAAAACACACCTTACCAAACTCTCCTTAGAGCTCTGTAAATCCTGGCTAGACCTCCTTCCATTTGCCTTAGCATGCATAAGAGCAACTCCCAAAGCACCAACCTTTCTCAGCCCTTTTGAATTAATGTATGGCCAACCTTTCCTCCTGAACCATAATTTACCCAGGCAACCACTTCCCCTAGCTTCCTATCTCCTGTACCTTTCTCTCCTTAGGCAGCTACTGCGAGAACACGCAGACAGGTATCTACCACAACCCTTAGGGACCGATTCTCCAGGACCACCAACAGCAACTCACCTACAACCTGGAGATGCAGTGCTTCTGAAAACTTTGCATCCGGAGCCACTGAAACCTCGCTGGACTGGACCACATACTGTTATCTTAACCACTCCCACAGCGGTAAAACTCCTGGGTGACCCCTCGTGGCACCACCTCTCCCGTGTCAAAAGGGCCCAGACAAATCATGATTCCTATACATGACAAATGCTGGGTCCTCCTGACCCTCACTAATACTGAACCCACATCCAATCCCAATAAACTCCCACCCAACCATGTCTGGAGATTTACAGTCTGGGAGGGACAAAACTCCCCGTAGCGTATTGGTCAGGCAGACTACCCACCAACAAATACAACACAACTAGAAATACCCATTTCCCCCAAATCAGTATTCCCCAGTAATTTCCCCTATCTCTGTTTTACATATGACCAATCCGATCCCAAATGCAACCAAAGCTCCTCAACCTATGGTGCATGTTATTATTGGTCATGCAGAATACGTAGTTCCGGAGACTACTCCAGAACATTTTTCACTAAAACCATGAGATTACACCTCCGCATCAGCGATCCAAAGAATGGCAGGTGGGCAGATGGAGTTATAGGAAAACTGTATTACAATGCCTTTGCCACCTTACCCACAGGAACCATCAAAATAGAACGAGCAATCCACACCCCCCGCAACCTTACACGAGTTCTTACCTCCATTTCCCAAG
>NW_006921719.1:8603187-8619097 GCF_000298275.1 Orycteropus afer afer
TTCTGTGTCTGTGTTAATTGGTTTCCCTTTTCTTTGTTGAAGAGGGTCTGTGCAATCCTTCTGCCTAGTCCGCCATCTTGCCCCGCCTCCTGCTCTCGCCTTCTTAAAACTCCTCCCCAAGCTTCCGGGATCTACCCCCTCATGGTTTCCCTCCCAGTTTCTGTGGTGAACTCACTTTCCTCTGCTTCTCCTGGAAATGATGCCAGCACCCCTAGGGAACCTTTTCCCTACTCAGCTCTTTGACTGGGGGACATGCTGTACCCATGGCTTTAACCACCACTTGCTAACAGGCTGATGAGCTCTCTTGGAACCTCCTGGGTATCCTATAGGCCCCCTGTGCTGTGCAGGGCCACGCAGGGAATCACAGACTCTCCTCCAGGCCTGAGCTCCAGTGGGCCCTGTAAGGATTAGTGTATCAACTTTGCAGAGACCCTAAGCCAGGATCAACTGTGATGCCTCTTCCTCCTTTGGCTAGCCCAGAACTGTGGATCTATGTCCTCCTGAACATCTCTCTACTCTCACCCCTTCTCTGAATATGCTGTGCCCCAGCTTTAACCTCTTGCTGTATCAGTCTCCATCCTGTGCAAGGTGGAGTCCAGCCCATCTGCCTGGAGTACAGAGCCTGACAGGGCCTGCAGTTACTCTGAGCTTCCTGTAGTATATGGAATACAGAGTGCTCTCTTGCCTCCATGGGGCCACCTTCTCAGCTCCTTTGGCTCAGCTAAAGTCAGCTCAGCTGTCACCTCCTCCAGAGGGCTGCACACACACACCCTGCCACCTTGTGCAGGTTCAGGTAGGTGGCCCCTCTCTCTGTCCCATGGCATTCATTGCACAATCACATCACAGCCCTTCTCATACTCTAGGGTGCCTGCTTGGTGACTTGTTTGCCTTTCCAACTGAACTGTGAGCTCCCTGAAGGCAGGGGCTTTGTCTTTCACATCTGTATACTCCAAAGATAGTCCAGTGCTTGGTACATAGTTGGCCTTCAGAAAATAGAAGGGGAAAATGAAGAAATTCACAGAAGAGGAATAAGAGGCACTGGGAACCTACCATGCCAGGTAAGGTTGGGACCGGGGCCACCGCACAGATGGTTTCATTCGGGTACTTGACAGGCCTACAGAAAACAAGCAGACACACAGACATTCTGCTACTGGAAGAGTTTTAAAGCTTTGCTATTCCCTCCTGGGCAGGTGTCCTGGAGAAGATCTTGCACATGAGCACCAGGAGATAGGCAGAAGACTGTTCATAGCAGCAAAAAGCTGGGAATAATCCATGGGAGGAGAATGCTTCAATAATTGTAGCATGTTTACAACAGGATGAAATACAAGAATTGGAGCTATGTGTACAACTCTCATGACCCTTGCTATGAAGTAAGTTACAGGATAAATAGCATCAAAAAACAAGTTAGAGAATATAGAGACTACGACTTCATTTGTAAGTTCCTTAAATATGCAAAGCTAAACAACTTATTATTTGGATACAGCCACATGTGTGTGATTAACTAATAAAGGAAACCAAAAGAATGATGAATTTAGGAAAATGATATGGTAGATTGAAAAAAAGTAGCCATCACATTTGGCACTCCTTCTATTAAAGGTGGAAGCTCTGGTGGCATAGTGCCTAAAGCATTTGGCTACTAACCAGAAGGCTGGCGGTTCAAACCCATCAGCCACTCCTCAGAAGTAATACTGGGCAATCAACTTCCGTAGTGATACTGCCTTGGAAGCCCAAGGAGGGGTCACTATGAGTCGGATTAGACTTGACAACAATGAGTAATGAGTTCCTATTAAAGGTGGAGATTGTTTCTCCACTGCATGGATGTAGACTTGGTCATGTAACTAGATTTGCCCGATAAGATGTTAGCAAATGTAACACAAGCAGAGGGGGGCATTGGTGATTCACTGGTAGAATTCTCACCTTCCATTCAGGAGACCTGGGTTTGATTCCTGGCCAATGCATCTCATCCCCAGCTACCGCCCATCTGTCAGCGGAGGCTTGTGTGCTGCTATGATGCTGACCAGGTTTCAGTGCAGCTTCCAGACTAAGACAAACTAGGAAGAAAGGCCCAGTGATCTACTTCTGAAAATCAGCCAATAATACCCTATGGATCAAAATGGTCCAACCTGCAACCAATCACAGAGATGGCACAGGACTGGGCAGTGTTTTGTTGTCCACAGGGTTACTAAGAGTTGGGGCCAACTTCACAGCAGCTAACAAGAACAATAGCACCAGCAGAGGCCTGAAAAGCATTTGTGTATTGGGGCTGTTGTCTCTTATTGCTGGGTAACCCTTAGATTACCATGTGATGAAGCTTGAGCCAGCCTGCTGGAGAGGCCATGAGGAAGAGAGCCAAGGTGTCCTGGCCCACAGCCTGCCAACTGCCAAGCATGGGAGTGAGACCATCCTGAGCAGGCATCTGTGAGAGCCTAGATGAGACCAACAGAAGAGCTGCCCAACTGAGCCCAGCCCAAACTCCTGACTATAGAATCAAGGGCTAAATAATGATTGTTGTTATAAGCCACTAAGTTTTGGGGTGGGTGGTTTGTTATACGGCAGTATATTCTTAATAAGTTGGTTACGTTTTGGAGGAGGAGAGAGAAGGATGTGCTCAAAGAGAAGCCTGCAGGGAGCCTTAATGGAATTGGAAGTGGCCTAGTTCTTAAGCCTGGTGGTGGGTGTATATATGTTGTTGTTGTTTGCCGTCGAGTCAGCCCCGACTCATAGCGACCCCTCCTTGGGTTTCCGAGGCAGTATCACTACGGAAGTAGGATTGCCCAACCTTCCTTCCGAGGAGTGGCTGGTGGGTTTGAACCACCAGCCTTCTGGTGAGCAGTCAAGTGCCTTAGGCACTCTGCCACCAGAGCTCCTTGGTGGTAGGTATTGGGGTGGTTAGCTCATCATTCTTTACAACTTATATATACATTGCATACATTCATTTGCATGCATGAAAAACAGAGAGACCCTTTATGGAAATCGATGACAAGCTAGACTATTTTTGCGAAATAATCCCCTTTAGGGTAATTTGTCAGAAGGAAGGTTGGGCAATCTACTTCCATAGTGATACCACCTCAGAAACCCAAGGAGGGGTTGCTGAGTCAGGTTTGATTTGATGACACATAACAACAACAACAACAAGGGTAATTTGGGATATGAAATATATAATTTTGTACCATTTAACAATTTTTGTTAAAAATTTTCAAAAATTTTTTGAAAAAAAAATTTAAAAAGTTATTGGTTAGCTTGAGAAGCTCATGGGGACAGTGATGACTCTAGGGGAAGTGGACCCTAGTTGGAGAGGCTGTTGATCTTACACTATTAAATGGCATCATGTGCCTGGCAGATCTTTGCTCCCTCCTGCCCTCAAGCCACTGACCTCTCAACAAGCACACTGATGGTGGGTCCTTGGGTCCCTTTGGCTGTCACCAGATGGAGAGAGGCATCTGTACCCAGCACCACACATTTCATTCTGGATTTCACTGGGACTCCAGGATACATGTTCTGCCCTTTGTAGACTAAGAAGTAGTCTAGGAAGTAAATGCTTTGGCAGAAACATCCCTCAGGAAGAGCAACGACCCCAAGAGGGAATCCTGGAGAAAAACAATCACACAAACAGGTCAGAAAAGGGGGCAGGGTTTGCAGACACGGATGCAGGGTCTGACCAGCAAGTACAGGAGAGACTTACAGATGTGGAGACAAAATCAATTAGGCAATGAGCGCTCTCTGAGAGTGAAATCAGTAAAATCCAGTGCCTACTGGGAGGGGAGAAGAGAGCCCTTCTGGGGAAACTCCTCTGTGTATTAACAGGAGTTGGGGAGAAGGATGTCTGGAGGACCAAATGTCTGGAGGAGGGCAGAGCCAGCACTGAAACAGAAGGAAGCCACAGCTTGGGTAGATACTGAGCTATGGCTGACCAACTGATTGTAAAGGTGCATCAGTAGAAAGGAAGAGGTTTCAGAAAAGAAGAGGTCATTGGGTGTGTGGTCAAACAACAAGAATTTATCAATACCTAGATAAATGAAATTAAGTTAACAGGTCAGTGGTTGTGAAATTATGATCACTCTTCTTTCTTTGAAATCTCTGTTGCTATTATAATAATGTGGTGAGTGCAATAAATAAAATTCACAGGGCCTTTAGTCTATGTTTGTCTTAGCATCATGTGGGAAGGACAGACTCTTATTCTAAATAACCACCGAGTTCTTCAGGTAGAAATAGAGCAAGTGAGAAAGCAACTCCACTGGCTTGATGAAGCCTCCCTGAGGACAGGCAGTTCCCATTCTAATCACGAGCTGCCCAGTGAACAAGGTGCTGTTGCTGGTCTGCCTCATGAAGTCACTTGCTTGGAAAGCTGCCTAGAGAAGATGGCCCACTCCACATTCACGTGAAGCATGCACCCAATTGTAAAATGACAAACCACAGACTCATTAATCACTCTTTTTTTAAAAGTTTGGTTAGAAGCAGACACTTGTCTAGCAACTGATTAATGTAGGGTAAATGGATATCATTGATTTTCTATACCTGCAAAGCTAGACCAGGACCCTAGAGCCCCAAGGAGAGCTGCTGAACTCACAGTGACTGCTTGATAGGTGTCTTAGCTCCAATACTGATGAGGATTCTGCTGAATGGGATGGAATGGAGTAGTAGAAAAGTAAACACACTTATTTTGAGAGTCTGGGGGCAGGAAGGAGGCGGCTGAGGCCACCATATTGTGCACTGTTAGAGACACTTCTTCACTGGAATGTGATAATGAAGGCAATGGTCATACTTGCAGGGCCGAGTACAGTGCCTGGCCCAGAACAAGCCCTCAACAAATATGTGGGGAATAGAAAGCATCAGTACATATTATGTTCAATTAATGTTTATTGAATGAATGAATGAGATAGCAGGACCAGAGCCCCAAGGTGACTTTAAGAACACAAAGGTAAAGGAAGGCCCAGATTCTTTAGGAATTCAGAGCTCTTGGGGCCTTGTTGCCTGGAGACCCACTGTAGTGCAGTGAATTACATGGTATGGCTTTTCTATCCAGTGTTTGTGACTCCCACCAGATTACTGAGTGGGACCATGCAGATAAGGTGTATGAACTCTATTGTGAGGATTGGTTAGTTTTGCTATGCTGCTGGGTTTAAAATGAGCCCTTTTGGGACCTCTGGTGGCATAGTACCTAAGGCATTTGACTGCTAAGCAGAAGGCTGGTGGTTCAAACCCACAAGCCACTCCTTGGAAGAAAGGTTGGGCAATCTACTTTTGTAGAGATATCACCTTGGAAACCCAAGGAGGGGTCACTATAAGTCTGATCCAACTTGATGGCAGTGCGTGCATTAGAAGCAGAAGAGGGTATCTCACTGCCATCAAGAGAGAATAGCTGGAGGTGGAGTGGAGTGGAGTGCAGCATGTCCTTGGACTCAAGATCCCTGTGCTGGACCTCGGCAGAGATGCTCAGCAGACATCCCCAACAGAGAGACCCGGCAGAGAGACAGCAGCAGTGGAACCAAGAGACATGAGTGGGGTGCATCTAGGTGTACCTATCAGCAAGCTAAAAGAGCTTTGTAACACTTGCCCAAGCAGGGCAGAGGCCAAGCCGAGAGGCCAAGGGCCAGAGCGGTGTGCCTGAGGGCACAGCAGAGGCAAGACTGTCCTGATCGAAGAATTGTGTCCTAAGCACATTCCTGAACCTGAATTGTAGCCTGTTACTTCCCTAATAAATCCACAATCATGAGTATTGTCTGTGAGTTCTGTGTGGCCACTGCAATGAACCCAGCAGAGAAGTAGTGAGCGCTGTGGGAGGGACGGTTTGTGTAAAGGCTGGAGAGTGGTGGTATGTCTGGCCTCATAGGAGTAAGCCTTAGGCTGCTTAGTCTATCTTCCCCTTGTGAAGTCAGAGGAGGTCAGAGGATGCTGCCTCCATGCCCTTTTTGCACCCACCTAGGAGCTCTGGTGGCATAATGCCTAAGGCACTTGACTGCTAACCAGAAAGTTGGTGGTTCAAACCTACCAGCAACTCCGCAGGGGGAAGAGTGGGCAATCTACCTCCGTAAAGATTTACTGCCTTGGAGACCCAAAGGGGGTCACTATGAGTCGGAATTGACTCGATGACAGCGAGTTTGTTTGTTTGTTTTGGTTTTGAGGTATTAGGCAGACAGGAAGGGGTAAGGGGGTAGGGGTAGGGGGTAGCTCACCTACAGCCATGTCCCACAGTGTGAGCACACCATCCTCGCAGGCCAGCACCAGGTAGGAGCAGGAGAAGCTGAGAGCAGAGGCTACAATGGGTGCCGCACATGGCCACACACCTTCAGGATCTAGGGGGAGGATACCACTTACCAGCCTGCCCCCTGGAGCCCCACACCCCCCTAGCAACTCCACCTGAACAACATGAGACCCAGACAGTCTATCTGTCTAGGTCATGGGCACCAAGAGCACCTATCTGGATTCACCACCTGTCTCCTCTGTATGCAGTGCTTTTCTTCTTTCTTAGGGTATATAATAATCGTACTATTCTACAGCTAACATTTAATGAGTACTTGCTAGGTGCTAAACACTGTGTTAAGAATATTACATGCATAATTTCACTTAATTCTTATAAGGATCCTATTGTTAGGTCCTATTAGACCTCCATTTTATGAGGAGACTGAGGCAGAGAAGTGATTGACTTGCCCAGTCAGTATAGAAGTTTAGACTAGAAACCAGGTTGCTTTAGGAGAGAAATCACTTCTCTGTGAATTTTTTTTAACATTACTTTTTTTTATTTTTTTAGGATTTGGGTGAAGATTTACAGAGTAAATTCACTTTTCATACAGCAGTTCACATATACTTTGTCTCATGTCATTGACCAAAATTTACAATGCAGCAGCTCCCCTCCCACTTCCTCCCCACAGTTACCTCCTCCCAGTGTCCATCCCTTCATACTCTTCTGCACCCTGAGGTATCTCCCTGTGCATAAGCAGCCCTTCCTTCTCCCATGATTGTTCTCTCCAGGGCGTGTGTCTACTTGAGGTAAATGTTTAACTCACATGCCTATACTTTGTTTGGCTGGAAACCACAGTTGTGGGTTCAATTCCAGACCTGAAGGGCAGCTAGGGGCCATAGTCTCAGTGGTTACACCAGGCTCTATTGGACCAGCAAACCTGGTCCCCCCCTTCTTTTTTTTTTTTTTTTGCCTCCAGATGATTTTGAGTTTTGTACCACATTATTCTCCCTCTTTATGCAGGATCTCCTACATCCCTTCCAAGTGGATGGCAGTGGTAGCTGGGCACCATCTAGTTCTTCTGGTCTCATAGTTATATAGGTTGCAGATCGGATGGTGTACCAGTCGCTAGGACTGATTGTTTCCATTAATTTTGGTTTTCTTCTTTCTTCTTGACGAGGAGAGACCCATTGTTGCATCTAGATGGCAGCTTCCTAGCTTTTAAGGTCCCAGTCGCTACTCGCCAAAGTAGTAGGTGGAACAATGTTTTGTATAGTATGTTATGCCAATTGAGTTTGATGTCCCCTGCGACTATGGTCCCAAGCCCGCAGGATCAACTACTCGGTCCCTCTGGGTAGCTGGCTGTGACCAAGTAATGACCATAACCTTGCCCCTTGTCAGCTCTACTATACACCTGGGAATTCTGATCATTCACATGAACTTATAGGCCCATTGTCTGCCAACCCTGTATATGATCTTGGATACACTCTCCATTTAGACATACCTAATTGTTTAGGTTTTAACATTACTTTTGAAGTATAATACTAAACTCCAAAAACCAAACCCACTGCCATTGAGTCGATTCCAACTCATAGCAACCCTTTACAACAGAATAGTACTGCCCCATAGGGTTGCCAAGACTGTAAATCTTTACAGAAGCAGAAAGCCACATCCTTCTCCTATAGAACAGTTAGTGAGTTCAAACTACTGACCTTTTGGTTTGTGGTCTAGTGCTTTAAACACTGTGCCACCAGGGCTCCCTGTGACAACCACAACTACCCTACATTTTCTTAGTGTTTTTCAATTTCAAAGAGCTTTTACATAGAGAAACTCTGGATTTTGCTATTCACAGCAAATGCATGCAGTAGATAGTGATGGTATCATTACCTCATGTTTTTGACCATAAAATAGGGGGTTGGTGTGGGAAGTGACTGGCCTAAGGCTACATGGTTTACATATAGGTGGGCTGGGACAGGAGCTGGCCTTCCCACACCAAACTGTCCTCTGTCACTTTAGCTGCCTAAGGCACCCTCTGAATCTGACTCTGAATTTTGTCTCTGTTGAGCTATCATCTTTAAGAAACATGACAATTCAAGGGCAGACCCCTGGGGTCATACCAAGGCACTGAGACACCCTTCTGGGGACCCTAAATTGATACTATATGTCAGTCACACAACTTCAGCCAAGCTCACACATGTTGTGAGAGCTCTGAGCATAGGCAACTCCCATCTCAGCAGTAATGTACCAACTTTATCCTTTAGAGTTCGGTTAAGTGAATAGAGGAAGAAATTATGACTTCTGGTCCAGTGTATGCCAAGGATACAGGCTGCCCCTGGGAAAGAAAAGAGGAAAGAGCCATCAGATAAGAAGTCTAGGTGACCTTCAATTTGCATGGTAGGTGTCTGCTGAAGAGGAAGCTAGTCTGACGTCAGAAGTGGTTGGATCTAAAGGGCACTACTCAATGGAAGGATGAACTTCTCGGGAAAAAGGGGCTGGCACCCCTATGAGGGCTGTTTACAAGGCCTGCTAGCATTTCTGGACAGGGAAGACAGTCACACTCTCTCAGTAATTCATGTCCACTTGGCTGTCAGTGTTTTGAATAACATTTTCTACAAAACAAGTTCATGTCCAGAAGCAGCCTGGCAGTATGTGCACTCATACATTCCTCTGTGGGGGCCACCTCCTGAAGACAGTGCTAGCCTCCATTACCAGGGAATCTGGGCTCAGAGGACACAGATTCAAATAGAAACACTTAAACTTCAGCTGATAACTCAGTGTCTACCTTTATTTCCTCCCACCAAAGATGAGCTGAAGCCTGGGCCAAGCAGCATTTGCTATGTGGAACTTCTCTGGGGGGCATGCTAAAACCACCTGCTTCATGTCCCTTTACCTGAAGGGCTCTTGACTTCCGCTGGCATTGCAAATATGCAGCTAGGAAGGAGAAAATGGAACGTGGCCATACTGGGAAAGAAAGAGACACTAGTTAAAGCAATGGGAGACTCTGGAAGGAAAGATGCTGGCAGAGTCTTGGAACTAAGACCAGAAAGGGACAGTGAAGATGGCCTTCCCAAGGGTGCAGAGTCATGAGGCAAATCACATTCTGTGGCTGGTCCAGATAGGATGGGCAGATCTTGGGCTTTGATGAGGATAGGGTAGGCTGAACCATGGGAGCACTATCCACATGGATCGTATAAGTTTCAGGAACCACCATCTATGTGGACAGGCTAAGGTGCAGGAGATGCCCTCAGGCCAGTAACGGTGTAGCACAGAGCTCCCACCGGACAGGGTGCCCTTCTGTCACTGGGGAAGATCCTTCAGTTTGGGAGATTTGCATAAATACTCTCTTATCCTCTTATCCTAGGGGCAATACAACCAGTGGTGTGCTGGTAAACTGGTTCTCTGAAAAAAGGAAAGAAAGAAAGAAGCCTTGATTTGTAGGGTCTTCAGATTTCCATAGCATAAATACACCCACCATGGACAATTACCACCTGGCTTGCAAAATTCCTAAATACCTGGCTGGCATAGAGTTGGCTCCAGTGCACCAGTGAAGCTTGTTATGGTTTCACTTCAGGGAACAGTTGCTGTTATGGCTGAGCCTTAGGAGTTTTTAAGTGAGAAAATTAAAGGTCCATTTGACAGCAAGATGGGAAGTTTCACTTTCCACTTGAAAAAAACTAGAGCATTCCTGAAACCCACCCTAGCTGCTAGGAGAGCTAGCTCCTAAAGCCAGCTTCACCTCCACCACCAATTCTTCAAAGACTTGGGCTCAGATTTCACAATCACAACATGGGGTTAATGAAGCCTTAACGGCTGAGAAGAGATCAGAAAGTAATGTGTTGTAAGAATTATGCACATATACGTCACATTTATGAAGACTGGAAGGAACAGAGAAAAACGTTAACAGTGGTGACTGAGTTTTATTTCTGTCTTTAGGATTGTTTGTGTTTTCTAGATAATCTGGGAAAAAAAGCTTTTAAAAGAGATATATATAAAACTAAAATGAACTTTATTTCTAGTCTACATAAATATATACTCTTTCTTTTAAATCCATATTATCAGCCTTTGTTCTAATTAAACAGTCTCTATGCAACTTTTTCTTTTCTTTTTTTAAAAAAATGCATTTTATTGAAATATAATTTATGTACAGTGAAATATTATGCAACTTTTTCAACAGATCTGTTGGTGTTTTCTGAAAAAGCTCCAAAACCAGAGTTTGTAGGCCATGGAGTAACTCAGGTACTTAGGCTGACTCCTGTGTGTGCCAGGAAAGGAGCAGCTCTGAGGACTCCAGGTACCTCCTCCTGCTCACCTCAGTGGTTCTCCCTCCAACTCCCCATCCAGGTACTTCTTGTATGAAGCATTGAAGATGGCTGCTTGCTGTTCCCACTGACTATCCTTGATGAAGTGGTTCTGCCCAGAGCCCAGCCCATAGCAGTCCTCGATCTTTGCAAAGACTTCCAAGGGGCTTTTAAATGTGGTGCCTGGGTTAACAATATTCCAGAATTAGTCAAACCATTTGACTTCCCTCTTGCCAATATCCTCTGACTTCCATGCTTCTCAGTTTCCTGCAGAACCCATCAGCCTTGTTTAGCACTCCATCTGTGACCACAGGTGTTTAGTCATCTCCCCTGCCTCATCCACTCACCAAACCCAGGCAGAGTAACTGCTCACCACCCTTCTGCTTCTACATCGCTAACCCCCATCATTTCTTCTGCTTCTGTTTTGCAGAGCTGAAAAGGAGGTCAGGGAAATGTCCACAATACCACTAGAGACCTCAGTCCACTGTCGTCATTTCCCCAGCTAAGGTACAAAAGCTCCCAGTTTACCATCATTGTTCAGCCGCTGCTGAAGATCCGCATAATTAGACAATCTTTTCTCTTCCCATGCTTATGTTTATCCAACTACTTTCCTTTAACAAAATCTTTCCCTGATAATCACTTTTCTCATTCCTTCTCTTCCCAATAACCTTCCATCTCCTTCTTATTCATCTTTCACTAAATCTGCAGTAGAAATGGGTGATTTATTTTCTAAGTTCCTACTCTCAATTTGAGAACTCTGCTCTCTCTGGAAGGTGCTCAGGTCCCTCAAGTTGCTTAGGAGGTCCTCAGAGTGCCCCAGGCCTCCAACCTATGGACAACCATTTTTAACAGTTTCTTGCATAACTCTCTAGAGAGAAACTTTTTCTTTTTTTAAACAAATGTATATTATGAGCTGTTGTTGTTTTTAGGTGCCATTGCACCGTCTCCAACTCATAGCAACCCTATGTACAACAGAATGCCTGTGCCAGCCTCATGATCCTTGTTATACCTGAGCCCACGGTTGTAGTTGCAGTCACTGTGTCAATCCAGCTTGTTGAGGGCCTTCCCCTTTTTTGTTGACTCTCCACGTTAACAACAACGATATCCTTCTCCAGGGAATGGTCCCTTCTGACCACACGACCAAAGTAGGTGAGATGAAGTCCGGCCATTCTCGCTTCCAAGAGGCATTCTGGTTGATTCTTCCAGGACAGATTTGTTAGTTCTTTTAGCAGTCCATGGTACTTTCAGTATTCTTCACCAACACCACAACTTAAAAGCATCAACTCTTCTTCAGTCTTCCTTATTCATTGCCCAGCTCTCATATGCTTATGAGGTAATTGAAAATACTATGGCTTGGGTTAGACATACCTTAGTTTTCAAGGAGACATCTTTGCTCTTCAGCACTTTAAAGAAGTCTTTTGCAGCAGATTTGCCCAATGCAATATGTCATCTGATGTCTTAACTGCTGCTTCCATTGGTGTTGATTGGTGTTGATGCTCTTGTTTTTTCAAGTAGAAAGTGAAATTTCCCATCTTGCTGTCAAATGGATCTTTAATTTTATCACTTACAAACTCCTAAGGCTCAGCCATAACAGTAGAACAAGTAATATAAAGTCTTTGACAACTTCAATCTTTTTTCCATTTATCGTGATGCTGTCTATTGGTGCAGTTGTGAGGGTTTTCGTTTTCTTTAAATTGATGTGTAATCCATACTACAGGCTGTAGTCTTCAATCTTCATCGTAAGTGCTTCAAGTCATCTTCACTTTCAGCAAGTAAAGTTGTGTTGACTGCATATTGCAGATTGTTAATGAGCCTTCCTCCAATCCTGACACCACGTTCTTCTTCACGTAGTCCAACTTCTCAGATTATTTGCTCAGCATAGAGATTGAAATAAGTATGGTGAAAAGATACAACCCTGACGCACTTCCTTCCTGATTTTAAACCATGCAATATCCCCTTGATCTGTTTCAACAACAGCCTCCTGGTCTATGTACAGGTTCCTCATGAGTACAATTAAGTGTTCTGGAATTCCTATTCTTCTCAATGTTATCTGTAATTTGTTATGATCCACACCATCAAATGCTTTTGCATAGTCAGTAAAACACAAGTAAACATCTTTCTGGTATTCTTTGCTTTGAGCCAAGATCCATCTGACATCAGCAATGATATCCCTCATTCCAAATCCTCTTCTGAATCCAACTTGCATTTCTGGAAGTTCTCTGTCAATATACTGCTGCAACCGTTTTTTTAATTATCTTCAGTAAGGTCTTACTTGTGTGCAATATTAATGATATTGTTCAACAATTTCCACATTCTGTGGGATCATCTTTCTTTGGAATGAGCACAAATATGGAACTCTTCCAGTCAGTTGGCCAGGTAGCTATCTTCCAAATCTCTTGGTATAACTGAGTGAGTGCCTCCATGGGACATCCGTTTGTTGAAACATCTCAATGGGTATTCCATCAATTCCTGGTGCCTTGTTCTTTGCCAATTCTTTCAGTGCAGCTTCGACTTCTTCTTTCAATACCATTGGTTCTTGAACATATACCAGATCTTGAAATGGATGAAGACTGACCCCTTCTTTTTGGTACAGTGACTCCATCTTCTTTTGATGCTTCCTGTATCATTCAATATTTTGCCCATAGAATCTTTCAATATTGCAACTCAGGGCTCAAATTTTTTCTTCAGTTCTTTCAGCTTGAGAGATACCAAGCATGTTCTTCTCTTTCATTTTCTAACTCCAAGACTTTGCACATTTCATTAAAATAATTGACTTTGTCTTCTTGAGCTGCTCTTTGAAATCTTCTATTCAGTTCTTTTATCTTGTCATTTCTTCCATTTGCTTTAGCTACTCTCCATTCAAGGTCAAGTTTCAGAATCTCTTCTGACATCCATTTTGGTCTTTTCTTCCTTTCTTGTCTTTTGAATGACTTTTGTTTTCTTCATGGATTAGACTCTTGATGTCATCCCACAATACTTCTGGTTTTTGGTCACTGGTGCTCAATGCATCAAATTTATTCTTTAGGTGATCTCTAAGTTCAGAAAAGATATAATCAGGGTCTTATTTTGCCTCTCATGGACTTGTTCTAATTGTTTTCAACTTGAACTTGAACTTGCATATGAGCAGTTGATGGTCTGTTCCACAATCAGCTCCTGAAGATATTGAGCTTCTCCATTGTCTCTTTCCACAGATGTAGTCGATCTGATTCCTGTGTACTCCATCTGCTGAAGTCCACATACATAGCCATCATTTGTGTTGTTGAAAAAACACATTTGCGTTGTTGAAAAAACACATTTGCAATGAATAAGTTGTTGGTCTTGCAAAATTCTATCATGTGAGTGCCAACGTTATTTCTATCACCAAGGCCATATTTTCCAGCTATGAGTGATTTGTCTTTGTTTCCAACTTTTGCATTCCAATCACCAGTGATAATTAACACATCTTGATTGCACATTCAGCCAGTTTCAGACTGCAGAAGTTGATAAAAATCTTCAATTTTCTCATCTTTGGCATTGGTGGTTGGTGTGTAAATTTGAATAACAGTAGTATTAACTGGTCTTCCTTGTAGGTGTATGGATATTATCCTATCAGTGACAGCATTGTACTTCAGGATAGATCTTGATAATTCTTTGTGATGATGAATGCCACACCATTCCTCTTTAATTTGTCATTCCCAGCATAATAGATCATACAGTTGTCTGATTCAAAATGGCCAAAACCAGTCCATTTCAGCTCACTAATGCCTAGGATATTGATCTTTATGCGTTCCATTTCATTTCTGACAACTTCCTATTTTCCTAGATTCATACTTTGTACATTCCATGTTCCAATTATTAATGGATGTTTGCAGCTGTTTCTTCTCATTGTGAGTCATGCCACATCAGCAAATGGTAGTTCTGAATGCTTTACTCTATCCACATCATTAAGGTTAGCTCTACTCTGAGGAGGCAGCTCTTTCCCAGTTGTATCTTGAGTGCTGTCTGATCTGAGGGGCCCATCTTATGGCACTATATTGAACAGTGTTTTAGGACTATTCATAAAGTTTTCCAGTAATATACCAGATAGTGTCACTGCTATTTATAAGGTTTTCACTGGCCAATTGTTTGAGAAGTGGATGGCCTCTTCCTTCTTCCAAGTCTGTCTTATTTTGGAAGCTCTTCTGAAACCTATCCACCATGGGTGGACCTTTGTGGCATTTTAAACATCAGTGGTATAGTCTCCAGCCTCACAGCAACACACAAGTCACCACAGTACAACAAACTGACAGACAAGTTCATCTCCCTTAGCTGTTCCAAAGCACTCCACTCACTTTTTGGTCTCCCTTAGCTGTTCCAAACCACCACTGGCTTGCTTCCTGCTCTCCCTTAGCTGTTCCCAAAGTGTGTTCCCAGATCAATAGTTTCACCACCTGGGAACTTGTTGGAAAATGTGTGTCAGGGTTGTATCCTTTCACCAGACTTATTCAATCTGTGTGCTGAAAAAATAATCCATGAAGCTGAACTATAGGAAGAAGAATGTAGCATCAGGATTGGAGAAAGACTCATAACAACATGCTGAATGCAGATGACATAATCTTACTTGCTGAAAGTAAAGAGGACTTGAAGCACTTACTTATGAAGATCAAAGCCTTTAGCAGGGATTACACCTCCAAGTAAAGAAAACAAACATCCTCACCACTGGACAAATAAGCAACATCATGATAAACAGAGAAAATACTGAAGTTGTCAAGGATTTCATTTTACTTGAATCCACAATCAACACCCGTGTCTTGAAAGAAGTATAGTCAGAATGCTCCTTAGAAGCGAGGATGCATAGACTTCATCTCACTTACTTTGGACATGCTATCAGGAGGGATCAGTTCCTGGAGAAGAACACCATACCTGATAAAGCAGAGGGTCAGTGAAAAAGAGGAAGACTCAATGAGATGGACTGACACAGTGGCTACAACAAAGGACTGAAGCATAGCAACAACTGCGAGGCTGGTGTAGGTCCAGTTAGCATTTTGTTCTGTCATATAGGGTCACTATGAGTCAGAACGAACTCAACAGCACCTAACAATAACAAATAACCATCCAAACACCATAGCTTTGTTCTTTCTGATTTTGAACTATACACAAATGGAGCTATACAATATTAACTTTATGCCTACTCTCTTTTGCTCAATATTAGTTTGTGACATTTATTCATTTTGCTGTATGGAGCTGTATTTTGTTCATTTTAATTGCTGTATAGTATTCCATTGGATTATACACACACACACACACACACACATATAGTTGTTGTTGTTGTTGTTATGTGCCATCAAGTGGGCCCCAATTGGGTTTTCAAGGCAGTATCACTATAGAAGTAGGATTGCCCAACCTTCCTTCTGAGGAGTGGCTGGTGGGTTTGAACCACCAGCCTTCTGGTTAGCAGTCAAGTGCTTTAGGCACT
>NW_006921719.1:8623637-8624411 GCF_000298275.1 Orycteropus afer afer
CAGTGCATGAGAGTCCCAATCTCTCCACAACCTCGCCAGCATTTGTTATTTTCTGTCTTGTTGAACTTTGCTACTAGTGCTGGAGCAAGGTGGTCGTTTGGTTTCCTCAGGACTTTCTTAGTTTTAGCAATGAAAGTCACACAACCTAGGGAACTCCTTAGTCCCAGGCAAACTGGTACAACTGGTTGCCCTACCTAGAAAAATAAGTGATAAGACATAAAATATAAATTATCTTCAACCTTATTAGGTAATACCAAACTGTTTTTTTTAATGTTTTAAAAAATTGCCTTCCTCTTCACTCAAGTTATTGTGTGTCTACCTTCTAGTCAAGGGTTTACCCTCCTTTTCCCTTCCATCTCTAATGACCATCAAAGAATATTTCTTTTTGTGTGAAAACCTTTTCTTGACATTTTTACAACAGTGGTCTCATACAACATTTGTTCTTTTGTGATTGACTAATTTCAATCAGCATAATGTCCTCTAGGTTCATCCATGTTATGAGATGTTTCATAGATTCATCACTGTTCTTTAAAGTTGTGTAGTATCCCATTGTGTGTATACCATAGTTTGTTTAATCATTGGTCTGTTAACGGGCATTTAGGTTGTTTATATCTTTTTGCTATTGTGAACAGTGCTATAATGAACATGGGTGTGCATATGTGGTAGTTATGTTTGTGCATCAACTTGGCTGAGCCTGGTTGAGTGGCTGGGCAGCTGGTGGTAGTTATTCCCCATGATGAGACTGGCAATCAGCTCCATGGTGGGATCTACCAC
>NW_006921719.1:8624511-8627105 GCF_000298275.1 Orycteropus afer afer
TTGAACTTGGACTTAAAGCCTCCAAATTGTAAGAATAAACTCCTGTTTGTTAAGGCCATCCCATTTGTGGTATACTTCTTGTCAGAGCGGCACTACGTAACCAGAACAGCATTTATCTGTTTGTGTCACAACTCTTATTTCTCTAGGTTATATACCTAGTAGTGGGATTGCTGGATCATATGATATTTCTATTTCCAGCTTTCTAAGGAAGTGCCATACCATTTTCCACAGTGGTTGCACCATTTTACAGTCCCATTGGCAGTGTATGAGGGTCTCTCCACATCCTTGTCAGCATTAGTTGTTCTCTATTTTTCTTTTTTAACTTTGCTATTAGTGCTGGGGTAAGAGTACAACAAACTGTTTTGCAAAGTGATTGTACCAATTAACATTGCTAACTGCAATATGGGAGTTCCAAGTACTGTACATCCTCAGTAACATTTTGTCACTCGTTAAATTTTAGCCATCCTGCTGAATGTGTAGTGATATCTCATTGTGGTTTTAATTTGCATTTCTCTGACAACTAAAGATGTTGGGCATCTTTTCATGTTTATTGGTCACTTGAATGCTCTCTTTTGTGAATGTCCTGTACAATATTCACACACGTTTTGGTGCTGGATTATTTTTCTTAATTTGTAGAAATTCTTTATATATTCTGGCTGTGGACCATTCTCACTACCATGGAGTAGGATCTGACTCATAGCAACCACTTCTTGGTTTCTGAGGCAGTATCTCTATGGAAGTAGATTGCCCAATCTTCCTTCCAAGGAGTGGCTGGTGGGTTTGAACCGCCAGCCTTCTGGTTAGCAGTCAAATGCCTTAGGCACTATGTTACACATGCTTTGCAAATATCTTTTCCCACTCTGTGGTTTGCCCTTCATGATCTTAATGATATTTTTTGATGACCAGAAGTTCTAAATTTTATGGCAGTCAATTTTATCAAAATTTTCTTTTCAGTTCTTTTTCTATGCAGAAGTCATAAAGATACTGTATTATATTATTTTCTGAAAGCTTTTTAATTTTGTCTTTCCTATGTACTTCACCAATTCATCTGGAATTTATTTTTGTGTATGGTGTGAGGCAAGGGTCATGATTAACTTTTTCCCCATGTGGACAACCAGAACCGTTTATTAAAATGACCACTGCTTCTCCCCCACTCTGCCGTGACACCTCTGTCATGTACCAAGTGTCCATTTATACTTGGGCCTGTTTCTAGAATTTCTACCCTGTTTCCTTGATCTATTTTTTCTATCTTATTACCATAGCTTTATAATAAATTTTGATAGAGAAAGTCCTTACTCTGTCACAAAAATTGGCTATTCTTGGGCATTGCATTTCCCTATTTTTTAATGGTTGCAAAGTATTCCTCTGTATGAATGTACCATATTTTACCTAATTTTTGCCTATGTAAATAATCTTTCTTTTTAAAATGCATTTTATTAAAATATAATTTATGTACAGTGAGATACACAAAACTAAAGTGACATGGGTCAATGCATTTTTTTTTTCAGTGTTCCCTCCTCTCCCCTCCCACCCCTGGCAACCAACAAAGAAAGTTTCCCTCCTTATATAAACAAGGACTAATTCTAAATTTGTTCTTCTGTGATTGACTTCTTTCACTCAGCATAATGTCCTCCAAGTTCATCCATATTATGCAGTGTTTTGCAGACACTACATTATTCTTTAGTGCTGCATAGCATTCCAGTATGTGTATGTACCATAGTTGGGTCATCTACTCTTCCACCAATGGGCACATAGGTTGTTTCCATCTTTTTGCTATCGTAAATAGTGCTGAGATGAACATGAGCGTGCATGTATCTGTTCCTATCCTGGATCTCACCTCTCTGCGATATATACCTAGTAATGGGGAGCTCTAGTAGTGTAGTGCCTAAGGCACTTGACTGCTAACCAGAAGGCTGGCGGTTCAAACCCACCGGCCACTCCTCGGAAGGAAGATGGGGCAATCTACTTCCATAGTGATACTGCCTTGGGAACCCAAGGAGGGGTCGCTATGAGTTGGGTCCGACTCAATGGCACACACCAACAACAACAACAATGGGATTGCTGGGTCAAATGGTATCTCCAATTCCAACTTTCTAAGGAATCGCCATATTGTTTTCCACAGTGGTTGTGTCACTTCACAGTCACACATGCAGTCAGTATATGAGAGTCCCAATCTCTCTACATCCCCACCAGCATTTGTTATTTTCTGTCTCATTAAACCTTGCCATCTCTTCTGGGGTGAGACGTCATATCTCATTGTTGTTTTTATTTATAGCTCTCTGGTGGCCAATGATTGTGAGCACCTTTTCATGTATTAGCTGACCACCTGAATATCCTCCTTGGTGAAGTGTCTATTTATGTCTTCTGCCCATTTTTCAATTGGATTGTTAATCCCTTTGGTGTTGAGGTGTTGGAGTTTTCCATCAATCTTAGAGAAGTCCCTTGCCAGATATGTAATTATCAGCAAATATGAATTCGTTGCTGTCATTTTTCTCATGTGCTTTTTTTTCTTTGTGCCAGTTTCTTTGTTCCATATAATTTTCTATGCTGAGCTCATTTTGTTTATGAATCATGCTATCACTTCCTTCATTGCT
>NW_006921720.1:0-8581 GCF_000298275.1 Orycteropus afer afer
CAATCTACTTCTGTAGTGACACTGCCTCAGAAACCCAAGGAGGGATCGCTAGGAGTCAGGTCTGACTCAATGGCACATAACAACAACAACTTTCTTTTCCATATAAAGTTAGTTATTGGTTTTTCTATATCCTTAAAAAATGTTGAGGGGATCTGGATTGGGATTGCGTTGTATAGATTGCTTTAGGTAGAATCGATATTTTCACAATGTTCAATCTTCCTATCTGTGAGCATGGTATATTTTTCCATTTATGTAGATCTCTTATGGTTTCTTGAAGTAGTCTTCTATAGTTTTCTTTGTACATGTCTTTTGTTTCCCTGGTAAGATTTGTTCTCAAGTATTTTATGTTTTTGGTAGCTATTGTAAATGATATTTGTTTCCTTAATTCTTTTTCAGCAATCTCTTTACTGGTATAGAGGAATCCAATTGATTTTTGGATGTTGATCTTTTGTCCTGACACAATGCTAAATCCTTCAATTAGTTCCAGTAGTTTTTTTTTTTTTTTTTTTAATGAATCTCTTGGGTTTTCTAGGCATAGAATCATATCATCAGCAAATTAGGGATAGTTTGACTTCTTCCTTACCAATTTGGATGCCTTTGATTTCCCTTTCTTGCCATATGGCCCTGGCTAGGACTTCCAGTACAATGTTGAATATAAGTGGTGATAGCAGGCATCCTTGTCTGGTTCCTGTTTACAAGGGGAATGGTTTCAGTCTCTCACCATTGAGAGTAATTTTGGCTGTTGGTTTTGCATAGATGCCCTTTATTATGTTAAAGAATGTTCCTTCTATTCCTATTTTGCTGAGAGTTTTGGTCAGGTATGGGTGTTGGATTTTATCAAATGCCTTTTCTGCATCAATTGATATAATCATGTGGTTCTTTTGATTTGTTTCATTTATGTGGTGGATGACATTGATTGTTTTTCTAATGTTGAACCGTCCTGGAATAAGTCATATGAACCCCACTTGGTCATAATGAATGATTTTTTTTTGATATGTTGTTTGAGTCTATTGGCTAGGATATTGTTGAAGATTTCTTTATCTATATTCATGAGGGATATTGGTCTGTAGTTTTCCTTTAGAGTGATATCTTTGCCTGGTTTTGGTATCAAGGTTTTGTTTGCTTCATAAAATGAGTTAAGGAGGATTCCATCCTTTTATATCCTTTGGAATAGATTGAGTAGGATTGGTGTCAGTTCTTCTCTGAATGTTTGGTAGAATTCTCTGGTGAAAACGTCTGGGCCAGGACTTTTTTGTTTTTGGTAATTTTTTTTATGACCTGTTCAATTTCTTCTTTTGTGATGGATCTGTTCAACTTTTCCACATCAGTCTGTGTTAGTTTATATAAGTGGTATGTTTCTAGAAATCTGTTCCTTTCTTTTAGATTTTCAAATTTGTTGGAGTACAGTTCTTCATAGTATCCTGACATTATCCTTTTCATTTCAATTGGTTCTGTTGTGATGTCACATATTTCAATTTTTATTCATCTTATTTGTATTTTCTCCCTCTTTTCCTTTGTTAAATTTGCCAGTGGTTTGTCAACTTTATCAATCTTTTCAAAAAACCAACTTCTTGTCTTTTTTTTTTTTTTTTCTATTGCCTTTCTATTTTCTGTTTCATTGATTTCTGCATGAATTTTATTGTTTCCTTTCTTCTGGTGACTGTAGGATTTTCTTGCTGTTCTTTTTCTAATTGTTGGAGATGTTGTTTTAAAGTGTTGACTTTGGCTCTTCTTTTTTGATGTGTGCATTTATTTCTGTAACCTGGCCTCTGATCACTGCTATTGCTGTGTCCTGAAGAATTTGATATGTTGTGTCTTCATTCTTGTTTGAGTCAAGGAATTTTAGAATTTCATATTTTATTTCTTCTCTTACCCAGTCTTTCTTAAGGAGGGTGTTGTTCAGCGTCCATGTGTTTTCTCTTCTTCCGTTGATCTTCCTACTGTTGATTTCTAATTTGATAGCATTGTAATCTGAGATGATGCTTTGCAGTATTTCAATGTTTTAAAATTTATTAAGGCTTGCTTCATGGCCTAACATATGGTCTATCATGGAGAATATTCCATGTGCACTGGAAAAGAATGTATATTGTGCTGTTGTTGGGTGAAGTGCTCTGTAGAGGTCTATAAGGTCAAGGTTGTGGATTGTATTGTTTAGCTCTTCTTTCCATTTGTTTTATCTTTCATTGAAAGTGGTGTATTAAAGTCTCCCACTATGACTGTGCACTCAGTTATTTGCCTTTTCAAGTCTTGTAAGTCTGATTTATGTATTTTGGATCTCTTTCATTGGATCCATACATATTTTTTATAGTTATATATTCTTGTTCAATTGATACTTTAATCATTATATGAAGTCCATTCTTGTCTGTTACAGTGCCATATATTAGGGCCCCTAAATTTCCCCTAAATAATGTCAATTTGATCAGAAATTAATATTTCCACTCCTGCTCTTTTACGGTTGCCATTTGCTTGATATATCTTTTGCCAACCTTTGATTTTAGTCTATTTTTGTCTTTTCTCTAAGGCTTGTATCTTATAGACAGCATATTGATGGGTTTGGGGTTTGTTTTCTTATCCAATCTCCAACTCTCTGTATCTTGAGTGGTACATTTAATCCATTAACATTCAGTGTAATTATCAACAAGTATGAATTGGTTGCTGTCATTTTGTTATGCATTTTCTTCACAGTGTCCCTCATTTCTTTGTTCCATATTATTTTCTATGCTGAACTCATTATGTTTATGAATCATGTTATCATTTCCTTTGATGCTTTTGTTTTTGTATTTGTTGAATATTTGTGCTTGTCCTCCTTGTCAATGTTGTTCTGTGTGGTCAAGTCAGACCTGACTCATAGTGACCCCTTCTTGGGTTTCTGAGGCAGTATCACTACAGAAGAAGTAAATTGCCCAAACTTCCTTCCAAGGAGAGGCTGGTGGGTTTGAACCACCAGCCTTCTGGTTAGCAGGCAAGTGCCTTAGGCACTATGCTACCAGAGCTCCCATAGAATCTTTCAATACTGCAACTCGATGCTTTCAGCTTAAGAAATACTGATTGTGTTCCTCCCTTTGGTTCTCTAATTCCATATCTTTGCACATTGCATTAATCATAAGCTATATTCAGTTGGCTTTGTCTTGTCAAGCTGCTCTTTGAAATCTTCTGTTCAGCTCTTTTGTCTTGTCATTTCTTCATTTGCTTTAGCTACTCTCCACTCAAGGGCAAGTTTCAGAGTTTCTTCTGACATCCATATTGGTCTTTTCTTCCTTTCTCACCTTTTTAATGACCTCTTGCTTTCTTCATGGATCATGTTCTTGATGTCATCCCACAGATCCTCTGTTTTTCGGTCACTGGTGTTCAATGCATCAAATCTATTCTATAAATGGTCTCTAAATTCAAGAGGGATATTATCAAAGTCATATTATGGCTCTCATGAACTTGTTTTAATTGTCTTCAACTTCAGCTTGAACATGAATATGAACAGTTGATGGTCTGTTCCACAATCAGCTCCTGGCCTTGTTTTGGCTGAGGGTATTGAACTTCCCCATATATAGTCATTCTGATTCCTTTGTATTCCATCTGGTGAAGTCCATGTCATCACTTATGTTGTTGAAAAAGGGTATTTGCAATGAATAAGTGGTTGTTCTTGCAAAATTCTATTATGTGATCTCCAAGACCACATTTTTCAACTACTGGTAACTCTTCTTTGTTTCCAACTTTTGCATTCCAGTCACCAGTTTTAATCAACACATCTTGATTGTGTGTTGGTCAATTTCCAACATCAGAAGTTGGTAGAATTCTTCAATATTCTCATCTTTGGCTTTGGTGTTTGGTAATTAAATTTGGATACTAGTAGTATTAACTGGTCTTTCTTGTTGTTGTTGTTATGTGCCATCAAGTCAGACCCGACTCATAGCGACCCCTCCTTGGGTTCCCGAGGCAGTATCACTACAGAAGTAGATTGCCCCATCTTCCTTCCAAGGAGTGGCTGGTGGGTTTGAACCGCCAGCCTTCTGGTTAGCAGTCAAGTGCCTTAGCCATTATGCTACCAGAGCTCCTAAGGTCTTCCTTGTAGGCATATGGATATTATCCTATCACTGACAGTGTTGTACTTCAGGATAGATCTTAAAACAGTCTTTGTGACAATGAATGCGACACCATTCCTTTTCCAATTTGTTATTCCCAGTATAGTATATCACATGCTTGTCTGGTTCAAAATGCCCAAAACCAGTCCATTTCAGTTCACAATGGTTTATTATATTGATCTTTATGCATTCTATATCATTTTTGACAACTTCCACTTTCCTTAGATTCATTTTTATGTAGTGCTGTTCAAATATAAAATTAACATAGTTACTTACCCTGTAAAGTTTTGTTAAGATATGCATTTTAATCTATTACATTTTATTCTTCAGCACCTCAAATAAGATTGTTTATCCTTACTGAATACAGGTAGTCCCCAACTTATGATGTGTTTGAGTTATGATGAGCTACTCTTACAATGGTCCAGTTTTTATTTTTCTTTTATTTGTACATCTTGTTATTATTAATGCAAATTGCATGCAATGTTGCAGTGTATAATTAACTGGTATTATCATTCTAAGATATTCACTCTAAAATATTCAAGATTGGCTTTATAAACACACTAATAATAAAAGACAACAATAATAGAAAAAAAAAAACACAGGTATTTGACTTACTTAAGAACTCACTTATGACAGAATAATCAGAACAGAATCCTGTCATAAGTCAGGGACTACATTTAATATATAACCTATTTAGAGTATTAGGCTACAAAGAAAACCTCAGTAAAAATTCTAAAAGTAGAAAAAAGGATGCCACTACAGTTCTAATTTGAAAGATTTTATGCTCTGTGTTGATGATTGATTGAGATATTTGTCTTCTGTACATTTTTTACTAAAATTTCTAACTTATTTTCCTTAAATGTACACAACATATAAACACATAAAAGATTACAATATCTTTGGAGGGATATATAAATTGTTAGAAATTAAGTAATTCATCTATTTGCCTAACTTATTAAAAAATTGCCTTCCCATTGATTCTAATGTATGGCAATCTCATAGGGTGTTTCATAGGGTTTTCATGGTGTGAACTTTTAGATGCAGAGCACTAGAACTTTCTACCTAGGCACTTCTGGTGGATTCAAACTACCAACCTTTCAGATCATAACCCAGGACATAACTGTTTGTGCCACCCAGAGACTCATTCTATTTCTTAAAATACATAGCTTATTTAGAATATTAGGCCACAATTAAAACCTCAATAAAAATTTTAAATGCAGAAAAAACATTAACAATAGTCTCTGATCACAATTCAATAAAATTGGGGATTAATTAAAAAAATTAGACTCAACCTCAACAATAGAAAGGACAAATTTCATCTGGAGAAACATGTATACCCAGGGAAATCAGATTGAAATGGTAGAAAATAACAATATTAATTAAACTTTTAATTGGATCTGCAATTAACATCCATGGAAGCACCAGTCAAGTAATCAAACAACTATTGCATTAAGTAAATCTGTTGCAAAAGACCTCTTGAAAATGTTAAAAAAAAAAAAAAAAAAATCACTTTGAGAACTGAGATGCACCTGACCCACCCCATAATATGTTCAATTGCCTCATATGCATTTGAAATTTGGACAATGAATAAGAAATGCTGAAGAAGAATTAAAGTATGGCCCTGACAAATAATATTGACTATATCAGGGACTGCCAGAAGAATGAACAAATCTTTCTTGGAATAAATAAAACTAGAATGTCCAGTGATGAGAGTATGAAGAGACTTCATTTCACATACTTTGGACATGATATCAGGTAGGACCAGTCCCCTTCAGAAAGACATCATGCTTGAAAAAATAGAGAGTCAGTGAAAAGAAGGAAGAATTAATGTGATGAAGTGACACAATGGCTGCAACAATGAATGAGCTCAAGGCCAGCAACGTTTATGAGAATGCTGCAGGATCAGTCAGTGTTTCCTTCTCTTGTTGATAGTGTTACTGTGAGTCAGAACTGATTCAACAGGACTAACAACAATAATATTTCAAGACTTATGGGATAGAGCTAACGCCATCCTCAGAAGAAAATTTATGATCTTATAGACTTCTATTAGGAGTTCCTGAGTAGCACAATTGGTTAAGTACTGGGCTACTGACCAAAAATTTGGTGCTTTGAACACAGAGCCACTTTGCAAGAAAGGCCTGGCAATCTGCTTCCAGAAGCTTAAGGTCATGAAAACTCTAAGGAAGGCAGTTCTACTCTGAAACATGGGGTACCAAAAGTTAGAATCAACTCTATGGAAACTTCTGTTATTAAACAATACATAGTTAAAACAGAAGAACTTCATGTATTATGGAAATAAACAACATAAAAATACAAAATGGAAGGAATTAATAAAGAAAATACCCAATTATAAAACAAAAGAAAGAAAGAAAAGCAGACAAATAGGGAGGAGGGAGGAGGAAGGGGGAAGGAAGAAGGGAGACAGGAAAAGAGAGGCTGAGGGAGGGAGGGAGAGTAGAACTGGTTCTTAAAAAAATCTTGCAGAGTAGATAAAGACTTAGCTAAAATAGTCATGAAAAAAGTAAAAAGGACAAAATCTTAAACAAGATATATTGATGAAGATGTTCTAAATAAATTCATAAATCATAAAAAACACTTTGTCAGTTATGAAATATAACAACTGTATGAAATGTATTAAAAAACAAACCCACTGCCATAGAGTTGGTACTGAATCATAGTGACCTCTGTTGGATTTCCAAGGAGGTAAATCTTTACAGAAGTCGATTGCCCAACCTTTTTTCCACAAAGCAGCTGGTGTGTTTGAACCACCAACCTTCTTGTTAACAGTCAAATGCCTTAGGCACTGTGCCATTAGAGCTCCTTGTGAAATGTTTGGCAAACTGATAATATACAGTATTGGCTAGGCTGAGAGAAAATACATATTTATTCATTAGAGATAGGATAATAAATTCATAAAAACTTTATAGACAAATTTGGCAACATATATATTATATAATTCAAATACAATTTGACTCAGAAATTTCACTGTTTAAAATTTATTCTACAAATATCCTTGTATGTGTGAAATGAGGTACATACAAGGTTATTAATTACAGAGAAAACAACCTAAATAGAAATTGACTGTATCATGGGTCTGGAGCATAACAAATTATGGATAACATTGAGAAGAATGGGAATTTCAGAACACTTAACTGTACTCTAAGGAACCTGTACATAGACCAGGAGGCTGTCATTTGAACAGAGTAAGAGGACACTGCACAGTTTAAAATCAAGAGGGGAGTGCATCAGTGTTTTATCCTTTCACCATACTTATTCAATTTGTACGCTGAACAAACAATCTGAGAAGCTGGATTATATGAAGAGGAACATGGCATCAGGATTGGAGGAAGACTCATTAACAACCTGTGATACTCTGAAGACACAACTTTGCTTGCTAAAAGTGAGGATGACTTGAAGCACTTACTGATGAAGATTGAAGACTACAGTCTGCAGTATGGATTACAACTCATTATAAAAAAGAAAAATCCTCACAAGTGGACCAATAAGTGGCATCACGATAAATGGAAAAAAAGATTGAAATTGTCAAAGACTTCATATTACTTAGTTCTACAATCAACACCAATGGAAACAGCAGTCAAGATATTAGATGGCATATAAACCAAAAAACCAAACTCACTACGGTGGAGTCGGATCCGACTCATAGTGATCCCTCCTTGGGTTTCCGAGGTGATATCACTAGGGAAGTAGATCGCCCAACCTTCTTTCCGAAAAGTGGTGGTAGGTTGGAACTAACAGCCTTCTGGTTAGCAGTCAAATGCCTGGGAAAATCTGTTGCAAAAGACCTCTTTCAAGTGCTGAAGAGCAAAGCTATTTTCTTGACGACTAGGATGCACCTGAAACGAGACATGGTATTATCAGTCGCCTCATATGCATGTGAGAGCTGGACAATGAATAAGAAAAGACCAAAGAAGAGTCGATGTTTTTGAATTGTGGTTGACCAAGAATGCTGAAAGTACCACGGACTTTCATTTAGCAAAAGGAACTAACAAATTTGTCTTGGAAGTACAGACAGAATGCTCCTTGGAAGCAAAATGGCCAGACTTCGTCTAACCTACTTTGGTCATGTTGTTAGAAGGGACTATTTCCTGGAGAAGAGTATCATGCTTGGTAAAGTGGAGGGTCAACAAAAAAGGGGAAGACCCTCAACAAGATGGATTGACACAATGGCTACAATGATGGACTCAGGTATAGCAAGGATCGTGGATCTGGTACAGGGCCAAACAGTGTTTTGTTCTGCTGTACATATGGTCGCTATGAATCAGAGATGACTGGACACCACCTAACAACAACATATGATAGGGTCGGAATCAACAGGAGAGCAACAAACAACAGCATATTATATTACTATGTTAGGTCTATACAATGAAATACTATGCTGCTGTTAATATAAGTGATAATATAGAATAAAATATATATTGTTTAAAAAAAAAAAACACTGCCATTGAGGAGGATCTGACTCATAGTGACCCCTCCTTGGGTTTCTG
>NW_006921720.1:8681-15686 GCF_000298275.1 Orycteropus afer afer
GGATCTGACTCATAGTGACCCCTCCTTGGGTTTCTGCAGCAGTATCTCTACAGAAGTAGATTGCCCAACTTTCCTTCAGAAGAGTGGCTGGTGGGCTTGAACTGCTAGACTTCTGGTTAGCAGTTAAATGCCTTAGGCATTATGCCACCAGAGCTCCCATGCATTGTTTAGTGGAAACATTAAGGTACAGAGCAAGAAAGCAGTATGCTTCTACTTACAGAAAAAAAGATAGCTGTGCATATGCACATGTAAGCACTCACACACATGCAAACACACACAGATATCTAAGAAACTAATACCAGTGGTTGCCTTTAGCAAGAGTAGCTAAGTAGTTACTCACTTTCAACTGGATAATTGGAAAACAGGCTTCTTAAGGAAATCTTCTTTCTACTGTATTTATTTCTTATGTTTTGAATTTTGTATATTTTACATGAATGATAAATTTAAAAAGACTATAATTTTAAAATCATATAATAAATATTTTGTTAACAGTCGTATATTTTGCATTGTCTCTCTTAGATTTTCCTTTAGTTCATTATCATATTAACGGCTTTAGGATTAATTTTAAAATAATTCTTTTTGGCCTACTTTGTACCAGACACTGCACTAAACCCTGGATTTATAAATATGAATAACACAGACATAGTCATCACCATCAGAGAGCTTATAATTTAACTAGGAATACAAATAATAAATAATTTTAACTTTGAATGAATTTTTAAAGATCTAGCATTTTTCAAAATCATTTGATTGCATAACTATTTTTGATGTACATCACTTTTAACATCACACACTCTTTAGGAAATTTTATGCTAGAATATCTCCTCCTCTAACAGCAAGATCTTTTACATTGGCAAAATAAGCCAAAAAAAATTAAGTACATGCTTAAGCAAAATAAATAAATAAGGAAGGAACTTTTTGACTTTGGTTAACTTCTTCAATCTAAGACCCAGTTCTTCACTGACACGGTTTAGAATTATTGCAAAGAGTGAATGATATCACTATGCAAAGTATTTTTCTGTCATAGACTAAAAGACTAATAAATATGAGTTATTAATATTATTATTGTTATTAAAGTATTCTTGTAAGAAAACAAACCAAAACTACTGCCATCAAGTAGATTCTGACTCATATGGACGATAGGGATACCATAAGACTGAGTAGAATTGTCCCGTGGGGTTTCTAAGACTGTAAATCTTTCAGGAAGTAGACTGCCTCATTTTTCTCCTGCAAAGAAGCTGGTGATTTCAAACCACTGACCTTTAAGTCAGCAGCAGAATACTTTAAACACTACACCATCAGAGCTCCTTATTCTTATAAAAGATATATATAACTGTCAGTGAATAATATGGAATCTGATGTGTGAGACCAAAACCATATACACCTCAGGCACTGGTGTGAGTGACAGGATACAGGGCTGTGGACCTCACCAGGGGACACTGTCAGAGGGGGTGACACCAAAATGACTGTCTACAAAACTTTTATGCAGTATTTCAGCAGAAATTTACTAATTTTTCAATAAAAATATCCATGTAGTTAGAACAACAAAAACATTTTTTGGTAAGCCCCGCTTATTTATATTTATCAATACATTTGTAAGACAAAAATTCTATGCTAATTTACTTTTGAACGCTCTGATGTGATTTGGTCAGAGCTGTCATTATTACTCAATTACGATGATGTTTGAAATCAAGTGGTTTCATCTGCATATGCTATAAACTCATGCTGTTGTTATTGTTGCTGTCAGAGCTTTTTAGTCAAGGATTTTGTCAAATTTTCTGGTGTTTTAGCTACAATATTGTGGCACATAATTGTGAACCATCAATAACTTTTTTTGAGAATGAAATAGTAATTAAAGGAAAAGAAAAAAAAAAATCTAAAAGGGCTTTTGTTTGATTGCTAATGATGTAATTCAATGTAGAAAGATTTTACAAAACAATTTTTGTTAGTATTCATATAATCTAAGAAATTATACATTTAAGCAATTTATAACTATATTTAGCACACATTATTCTGTGATTCAATTGACAATAAACATTATTAAGAATCCTGAATGATCTGGTATGGGAGGAAGGCCATGGGGTAGGAGTTGACACCATGAGTTATCACAGTGGATGACACTAAGCCTAGTGATGCCACTGACCTCAGGAAATAGTGTTGCTAGGAGTATGTAAGTCATAATAATTAGTGAATAAGGCATATAACACACACTACAATTGGGTTAATCAAGCCCATTCACAACCTCTTTATCTCTGATGACAATCTATTGAGATTTGTCCAGCAGTGGGTACAAGGTCAGTTCTGCCCAGTAAAATAAATGTGGAACTTTTGGGGTAAACATTACAGAAAGCCTTTTTAAAAGAGAGGTACTTGTCAGTCATACCTTTTTGCCCTTCACAGTTTCCTCCTCTCTTACCAGGAGCATATGAATATGTGTAGCAGCTATTTTTCAACCCTAATGCAAAAGGCCACATCCTACAAATGGTGTTATTGTTGTTATGTGCTGTCCAGTCAGACTTGACTCATAGTGACCCCTCCTTGGTTTTCCAAGGTGGTTGCACTACGAAAGTAGATCACCCAACCTTCCTTCCAAGGAGTGGCTGGTGGGTTTGAACTACCAGCCTTCTGGTTAGCAGTCAAGCGCCCATCCTACAAGTGGCAGCCCAAAAACACTGAAGAGAACTTGGTCCCAGATCGCATCATGGAGCTAGTAGAATAGCTCTGTTCTGTTTATCTCCTGAATTCTTCTAAAGTCAGAAAAGTAAATCCATATGTGTTAGTTGGTTTTCTGCCATTTACAATGAAATGTATTTCTTAAAATATATGGAGAAATGGTGATTCAGTGATAAAAAGTTTTATACAAGCACACATTATAGGAAAAGCTAGGTGTAAATAAATAAAAATAAACACAGTCATAAAATTATCATAGTGCAAACCACAACCCTAAAATCCTAGGCAGATCTAGTGTTCTTTGGATGCAATAAAATGCAAGCCAGGGTTGAAGTGGAATGGAAGTTTATTTGAATCAACTATGAAAGAATGATGATACTGAAACATTGAGACATATCATTAACCTCAATGTTTATTTACCTACATTTCACCCTAAGAGATAACCTTGGAAATTGAATCACAACAAGGACATTACTCTTTGCCCTGTTTTTTACAGTAGTGCCATGAGCAGAGTTTTAGGCATACACCATAGTTGCTGAGAGAAAGCCGAGTTATTGCTCAAAGGATGTTATTCTGCTTCCAGTGGTTGTAGAGACCTGAGAAACATGGCCCTTGGGGCTTTTTGAGTTACAGAACAAACACATATTGAGTAACTATTATGTACCCTTGTTAACTTCTGGAAAATACAACACAGTGATAGCTAATTTATGGTAACTATATATAAATTGAAGGAGGCCGGGTACCACAGTTTTTAATGAGGGAGTGCTAACAAAAAGGTTTGTGGTTTGAATCCACCAGTCTGTCCACAGAAGAGAAAGGTGGTAGTCTGTGTCCCCTACTGTAAATATTTACAGCCTTAGAAACCTATGGGGCAGTTCTACTCTGTCCTATAATGTCACTATGAGTCAAAATAGACTCAAAGGCAATGGGTTTGGTATTGTTTTCTTGGTATATAAAGTAGGTTTCCATTGTGTATGAGAGCCAGATTAGTTTTAGAAATTATATACAAATGTCATCTAAAGGAGTTAATGAAGTAAAATCACAACAGTACAAGTACTATTTGTGAATTGTTCTTAGCTTCAGAAGTGAGGGTGAAACTGAAAACCAAACCAGTTGCCATAGAGTCAATTCTGAATTATGATGACCCCATGTGTTTCAGAGAAGAACTTGTGCGTAGGATTGTCGATGGCTGCAGTCTTTTGGAAGTATGTCACCAGGTCTTTCTTCTAAGTCTCCTCTGAGTGAATTCACACTGCTGATGGTAAGATTTTTCAATGGTCTGTTGAGGATCTGTGGTGTGCTTAAATCCTAGAAGCACTAGCACCAGGAATAGACATTTCTCCTCATATACTACCATCTTCAAACTATGTAAGGAGATTTTTTGGGGGGTGGAGTGAGTTGTGGGTTGGGACTCAAGGCCTTAGGAATGGCTTCTGGTCCTCTACTCTTGTGTGAGTACTTTCTAAATTACCATTTGTGGTCCAGTCAACTCCAACTCATGGCAACCCCATGTATGTCAGAGAAGAATTGTGTTCCATAGGGTTTTTGGTAGCTGATTTTTTGGAAGTGGACCACCAGGCCTTTCTTCAAAGGTACCTCTGAGTGAACTTGGTATTCCAAACTTTCAGTTAATAGACAAGATTATTAATAATCTCCACCATTCAGTGTCTCGTTCTCTAAATTATAAGGGTAATTGTTGAAACTTGCTAGAGATGAATGATTTTTTTTTTTTTAAGAGCTTGTTTTACATTCAACATCACGCATACATTAGTTTCATTCCCCATTTGCCATGTCCAACCCTAACCCAGTCTCCTCCCCTCCCTACCCTGCAACCCTCTCCCTGTGCCCCTCATAATTATGTACTCCTGTTTGTCCTGCATTTCCTCAGTTTGAATGTTGGTCCTTTGGTGTCCCATGGTCTATTGCTCTAAGGGATATATTATCATTGAGTATGTGGGTACAGCATCCTGGGTTGAGTGGTCTGCATGTACATCTTGTTAACTATTGGGCTGAGAGCCCGCACTTGGGGGTGAGTTTTATTCCAGGCACCAAATGTATTTCAGGGCCATAGTATTGGAAGTCTCACCAGACTTCATCTGACCAGTAATTCTGGTCTTTATTGAGTGTTTGAATTTTGTTCTACGTTTTCCCTCCCACTCTTTCCAGGATCTCCAGATTTGATCGTTTCCTGAGTGGTTGGCATTGGTAGCCGGGCACCATCCAGTTCTTGTAGGAATAATTTTATTTTCTCCTCCCCACCTGAAGAAGAATCTTTGTAAACACTTGGGTACTTCAATCTTATCTCTACTTACTTCTTTTCAAATCTTTTCTCCTGTGTTAATTAATGCATGCCTTATCTTCAAAGTTTTTGTAGAATTCTCCTTCAAATCCAGTAGTTTAAATGAAATATATTCCTCCCTGATGCTTTCTATATGAAAGATTGCTCTTTCTTTCATTCTCCTCAACTTTAAGGCCCTGGACCCAGGACGTACAAATCTGTAGTTGTTTTTAGACTATTAGTGTTCCATTTTCAAATGGTATTCCCTACCTCCACTTTTGAAATTTTCACTTTGTTAATTAATCTATTTTTACCCTTTTTGGGAGCTCTGGTGGCATAGTGCCTAAGGCATTTGACTACTAACCAGAGGCTGGCTGTTCAAACCTACCAGCCACTCCTTAGAAGGAAGATTGGGTAATCTACTTCCATAGAGATATTGCCTTGGCAACCCAAGGAGGGGTTGCTATTAGTCAAATCAACTTCAAGGCAATGAGTTTGGTTTGGTTTGGTTTGTACCTCTCTTTAGGAATACACAGAGTCACTACCAAAAAGAGTAAGTCAACTTTCAATTGTTTCAGGAGGTAATATATGATTAAGAACTAATTGTATTTAAGGAAGAAGTACAAGCTGCACTAAAGGAATTAGCCAAAACAAACAAGGTTCCAGGAATTGGAAGAATACACACTGAGGAGTTTCAACAAATAGATGCAGCCACTGCAGGTGCATACTCATTTATATCAGGAAATTTGGAAGACAGTTACCTGGCCAACCATTCCAAAGAAAGGTGATCCAACAGAATGTGGAAATTATTGAACCATATCATTAAAAGTTGTTGTTGTTGTTATATGCCGTCGAGTCAGCCCCGACTCATAGCGACCACTCCTTGGGTTTCTGAGGTGGTATCACTATGGAAGTAGGATTGCCCAACCTTCCTTCCGAGGAGTGGCTGGTGGGTTTGAACTGCCAGCCTTCTGGTTAACAGTCAAGTGCCTTAGGCACTATGCTATTAGTGTAAACAAACAAACAAAAAAAAAACCTCACTGTCATTGAGTCAGATCCGACTCATAGTGACCCCTCCTTGGGTTTCTGAGGCAGTATCTCTACAGAAGTAGATTGCTCAACCTTCCTTCCCAGAAGTACCTGGTAGGTTTGAACCACCAGCATTCTGGTTAGCAGTCAAATGCTTCAGGAAAGTAAAATTTTGTTGAAGATAATTCAAAATTGTTGCAGCAGTATATTGACAGAGAACTTCCAGAAATTCAAGCTGGTTTCAGAACAGGATGTAGAACAAGGAGAATCATTGCTGATGTCAGACGGATCTTGGCTGAAAGTAAATAATACTAACTTGTTTACCTGTGTTTTATTAACTGAGAAAAAGAATTCAACTATGTGGATCATAACAAATTATGGAAAACATTGTGAAGAATGGGAAATCCAGAACATTTAATTGTGCTCATTAGGAACTTACACATAGACCAAGAGGCTATCATTTGCACAGAACAAGAAGATACTGCATGGCTTAAAATCAGGAAGGACTTGTGTCAGGGATGTATCCTTTCACTATACTTTTATTCAATCTGTATGCTGAGCAAATAATATGAGAAGCCAGACTATATGAAGAAGAATGTAGCATCAGCCTTGAAAGAAAACTCATTAACAACCTGAGAAACAAAAATAACACAACCTTTCTTGCTGAAGTGAAGAGGCCTTGAGCACTTCCTGATAAAGACCAAAGACTACATTCTCCAGTATGGATTACACTTCAACATAAAGAAAACAAAAATCCTCACAACTAGACCACTAGACAACATCACAATAAATGGAGAAAAGTTTGAAGTTGTCAGGGATTTCATTTTACTTGGATCCACAATCAACACATATGGAAGTGTTGTTGTTGTTAAGAGCTGTTGAGTCATTTCCGACTCATAGTGACCCGATGCACAGCAGAATGAAACACTGCCTGATCCCATGCCAGCCCCACAATCCCTGCTATACTTGAGCCCATCATTGCACCCACGGTGTCAATCCATCTCGTTGAAAGCCTCCCCCTATTTCGT
>NW_006921720.1:44629-46259 GCF_000298275.1 Orycteropus afer afer
GTTAACATTCAGGGTGATTATTGATAAGTTTGAATTTGTTGCTGTCATTTTGTTATGTATTTTTTCATGGTGTTCCTGGTTTCCCTGCTCCACATTATTTTCTGTGCTGAGCTGTTCTGTCCATGAATTGTGCTATCATTCCCGTTGTTGCCGCTGTTCCAGCACATGCTGAATATTTGTGTTTGTCCTCCCCTTTATTGTGATGTGAAGGTTCATAATTCTTCCTTGAGGTTACCCTACGATCTACAAACTTATCCCCACGTTCAGAACAGTCCATTCCATCCTTCAACTTTCCCAACTTCCTCACCATTCAGAAATTCCGTGATGGCACAGTCTCCTCCCTCCCCCTGCTTGTAGTTGTCCTCACCTGCCAACTGCCATCTCTGGTTCCCTGTCCACAACCCTGTAAGCTCACTGTACCCTGGATATGTCCATAGCTGTGGTCTCCAGGCCATGCCATCCTGTGTATCAATGGTCTGCCATTACTTGCTATCCTTGGCTCTCTGATCAAAGGATCCCCCCCCCCCAGGATGTCCTGCAAGGCTGGTCTGGTTCCAACAAACTCCCCCAGTCTCTGCTTATCTGGAAATCTCCTAATTTCACCATCATACCTGAGGGACAATTTTCCCGGGTACACAATTCTTGGTTGAAAATTCTTCTCCCTCAAGGCTTTATATATACCATCCCATTGCCTTCTCGCCTGCATGGCTTCTGCCAAGAAATCAGAGCTCATTCCCACTGGCCGTCCTTTGTAGGCAACTCCCTGTTTCTCCCGTGCGGCTTTCAGGATTCCGTCCCTGTCCCTGGTCTTGGTCATTTTGATGATGATGTGTCTTGGTGATCTTCTTCCGGGGTCCATCCTGTTTGGGGCTTGCCAGACCTCCCGGATGGACACACTCCCATCCTTCATCACTTCAGGGAAGCTCTCCTCCAGCAAATCCTGGACAACTTTCTCAGTGGCTTTGTTCCTCTCTTCCCGTTCTGGAACTCCAACAACACGCAAGTTATTCCCCTTGATGGTATCCCACACGAACCTCAGGCCTCCTTCACCTTGTTTTGATTTCCTTTCTGATTGATCCTTTTGCAAAGAAGCACCCAGGTATTTTTCCTCCATCTCATTAATTCTGTCTTCCATCACATCAACTCTTCTCCCCTGCCCCTCCAATGTGCCATCCATTTCTGACAATCTAGCATCAATCTTTTGGATTTCTATCTGCAGATCCAGAATCCTTTCTAATTTTTTGTCTTGTTCTTGTATCCTCTTCCCAAATTCCTGTAAGGTTTCTTCTGCATTCTCTCTGGTCTGTCTCCCAATCCTTCGAAGACACCCAAAGACAACCCTTCCAAATTCCTTATCAGAGAGTTCCAATGCTGCCTCTTCCCCAGGGATGCACCCTGGGTCTGCATCCCGCTCCCCTGCCTCCACCACCCCATCCTGCCTCTTTGTGTGGGCTGCGACGGTCTGCCGCCTCCGAGGCATCACGACGTTGTTGCATCCAGATCTCTGTTAACTGTCCATGAAGAGCAGCCAAGGGTGGCCCAGGCTCCCCTCGGCGGCCTTTTATCGCTGGCCCGTTGCTGGAGATGGAGGAAGTGGCTCTCGCTCAGTAAGTGAAGTCCCAGGAGTTGT
>NW_006921720.1:47879-79724 GCF_000298275.1 Orycteropus afer afer
CAGGGGTCCAAGACCATCCTCCGGGTCTGTGCCAATTGGCCTCCCTGCCCCCTGCCGAAGAGGGTCCGCGCAATCCCCCTGCCCAGTCCACCATCCCGCCCCGTCTCCCCGGAAACATTTTTTATTATTTTTTTTTTTAAAAAGTAGTTTTTCCCTCAGTGATTCTTAGAACTTGATTCAAAAGCTATCTAGGCATAGGGGATTTTTAGTTGATTGATATTTCATGAGAAATTTAATTATTAAATATGTAAATGTATGCACAGTTTTTATTTTCTTGATTTGATTGGGTAAGTTATAGTGTTCTAAGGAAGAGTTGATAATTTATATGAAATGGTTCGTATTCATTGTTAAAAGTTTGTTAATAAACTCTAACATTTTACAAACAGGGCTCCGGGAATGGATGGATTACCAATTGAGATGTTTCAATAAATGGATATAACACTGGAAGTGCTCACACATCTATGCCAAGAAATTTGTCCCCTGCCTACCACCACCAAAAAAAACTTTATATAGTTCTGTTATTTTTTGGAAGACCCATTAACTGAATGTAGTAGTCAATGCTGACAATTATTTCCTCTCAGTAGCTTGAATACATATTCCAGTCAGTTCTGGTTTATATTATTGCTAGTTAGGCCATTAGGAGCTCTGGTAGCATAGTGGCTAAAGCACTTGACTGCTAACCAGAAGGCTGGCGGTTCAAACCCACCAGCCACTCCTTGGAAGGAAGGTTGGGCAATCCTACTTCCGTAGTGATACTGCCTCGGAAACCCAAGGAGGGGTCGCTATGAGTCGGGGCCGACTCGACAGCACATAACAACAACAACAGTTAGGCCATTACTTCAGAGATGATTTTTCTTACTCATGTTCAGATTTTCACTTTGACTTTGGTGCTCTATAGTTCCATTACCATATCTCTAGATATGTATTTCCATTCTGTTTTCTGCAATTCATTCATTCATTCGTTTATTCATTCCTCCCCTCTCCCCCTCCCTCCCTCCCTCTCTTTCTTCCTTCTGCTCTTCCTCATTCCTTCCTATTGTCTCTGCCTTCTTCTTTCCTTCCTTTCTTTTTTCTTTTAATATTTATTCTGTTTGATACTTGTTATGGTTTGTAAATATAAGGATGATTAATACCTCTTAAAAATCCTGGAAATTTCAAATTCTCAAACATTGTTTCTCTCTACTCTCTTTCTGAAACTTCTGTGAGGCAGAGGCTGGCTCTTCATTCTACTTTATATTGTTCTTAACACTTTGTGCTGCAGTGAATTATTTTGATATGATCTTCCTAGCCATAGTCTTGTAACTCCCACAACATAACTGGCTGAGACTATATAAATTGAGTGATTTATGATCTATCAGGGAATTAGCATTTATTTTATGTATTTATTTATTTTATGGTCTACTAGGGGTTTAGCCTAGAAGCTCTGGTAGCATAGTGCCTAAGGCACTTGACTGCTAACCAGAAGGCTGGTGGTTCAAAACCCCAGCCACTCCTTGGAAGGAAGTTTGGGCAATCTACTTCCATAGTGATACTGCCTTGGTAACCCAAGGAAGGGTTGCTATGAGTTGGGGCCTACTTGACAGCACATAACAACAACAGCAGGGGTTTAGCCAATTAGTGATCCTTGCAGGAAGATTGCTTCTTGAAATTGACAAAGATTAGGTCGTTTATAAGGCCAACTCCACACAGGTTTGGAAGGACCTCAGTACTATTAAGCCAATACTCTGGAGTAGAGCACATCCTTTAGACCAAGGACTGGAGTCCCTACACTAAGAACCTTCTAGACACCAAAGAAAGAGTTAATTTTGAAGATGGTGTGAGATGGTGAGCCAGCGATGATAAGCTTGCCAATCCATGGAGAAAGACGATTGTGGTGGGCTTGGCCTAAAGAGCAAGAGCTGAGTGCCTTTTTGGAAAGAGGCTTGCAAGAAGACCTAAAAAAAAAGCTGTAACATTTGCCTGTGCAGGGCAGAGGCTGTAGTATGTCACCTGCAGAGGTTGCATCAAATAATCCTGTGCAGGGATCTTCCTGAAGAGAGACAAAACCAGATTCATCAAGGCAGGAGGCTTGCTAAAACCAAAACCAAACTCACTGCAGTTGAGTCGGTCCTGACTCATAGCAACCCCTCCTTGGGTTTCTGAGGCAGTAGTGTGTAAGGCATTTGACTGCTAACCGGAAGGCTATTGCTTCAAACCCACCAGCCACTCCTCCGAAGGATGACTGGGCAATCTACTCCTGTAGAGATACCACTTCGGAAACCCAAGGACGGGTCGCTATAAGTTGGGACCTACTCCATGGCACTGAGTTGGTTTTGGTGTGTATCTCTACAGAAGTAGATTGCCCCATCCTTCTGAGGAGACGCTGCTGTATTTGAACCTCCCGCTTTCTGGTTAGCAGTCAAATGCCTTAGACACTATGCCACCAGAGTCCCTGAAGACTTGTTAGCAGCTCCGGAAGAATTGTAACATTTTCTTGTGCCTAAGGCCAGAAGGGAAGTGGCAGCAAAATCACTGATGCCCAGTGGAAGAACAGAAGCCTCTGGAGCTATGCACGTCCCCATAAGCAGCAAAGTGGTAGCCCAAGACAGCGGTGAGGAGAACACAGCATCGGACCTGAACCATCACACACTTATCCAGAGACAGAAGAATGGATTTATGTAATTTGGAAAATGGTTAGCGTTTCTTGTTTGGAAAATTGTATTGTTTACTGTTTGCTTTCTCTAAATAATAGTAAGAGCTTTCACTTTGCCAACACTGTACGTCTTGTCTGTCTTGATTACAGATGTACATAGCATCCATAGAATATTTGATGCCAGTGGAATTTCTAATACCTAGCAATGTTATGTGTGTCTGGAAGTTTGAGGCATACCCTGCTTTCACGTGCAATGCAAATAGATAGACATGTACATACACACTTCCTTTCTATTATCTTACTTACATAATGCTGCCATAACAAAATACACCACAAGTGAGTGATTTTAAACAATAGAAATTTGTTTCCTCATGAATCTGGAGGCCAAAAGTTCAAATCAGAGACCATTCTCCTAGCTTCTGGTGACTGCTGGCAATACTTAGTATTTCGTTCCTTGCAGACAATCCTCATATGGAGTCTTTGTCTCCCAGTGTGTCTAGTAACTATTCTCCTCTTCTTAAGACATTTTTTTTTTTTTTTGGTCAATAACTAGGTTTAGAATCCACCCTATTCTGGTGTAGTTTATTTAATGTAACAAAAGAAACACCCCTATTTCCAAACTGGATCATATTTGTAGGTACATGGATTAAGAATTCATCATAATTTTGGGGAGAAGACAATTCAATTTCAGTCTTTATCTCCTTTTTCTTTGTTTCTAACTCTCAAATCTGTGTTTAATTTGTGATTTTAATTGCCTGTTAAATATTTAATTTGTAGTATTTCTATTCAGTGCTATTATATTTTATGTTAGTTGCCTGTTTTCTTTTCTTGATCTTGATTCCTTTTTAATTCTTATCTTTTCAATATAGTCTCTATGTTATAGTTTTGTTATTTAAATTACTTGGAGTCAATGCTATTTGCCATGCCTGGCTATCTTACATGATGATTTGTTTTCTAGTGAATTTTATAATTTTAAAACATGAAATCATGTGGAATACATTGTCTGTGGAAATATTTTTGGAGATGATTGAACTCATTTTCCTTTGGCAAGGGTTTGCATTTGTTTTTGTCAGGCATCTCAGTGGTATAGCTAACCTAGAGCAAAGTATGCTGTTTTTGCTAATTTCTCAAACTAGAAAATCTTGGACTATGAACATATTGTAAATTTTTAACCACAAAATCTGAAGAAACAGTCTCACAGAAAAAAAATTCTTTGAATTCTTCCTGTGCTATCGACTTTCATTTTTCTAGTGCGTATTTTGACGAATAGTAGCCTTGTTAGAGTTCTGGATTTAGGTAATAGAATCATTTTCAAAGCCCACTCTGCAGGGGACAAGGCCTTAAATCCCTTCCGCACATAGTAAACACCCCCTGGGAATGCTACAACATCAGCTCATGTGCTTACCAGTCTGTTTTTTAGTTTCATCTTTGTTTTAGGTCCATAGACAAGTCCCAAACTTTCTTGGATATTCAGCTCAATGGATCTTACTTCTTGATCATTTTCATGCCTTGAAACAAAATTTATTTAAGTTATCTAATCTATCATATTATTGAAAAAGAAAGTCATTCCTTTTGATTTTTACTGAAATTACCTCTCACCCAAATCCTAATTAAAAAAAAAAAAAAAAGTTACATGTGATATCATGCCTGAAATTAACTCTCAAACCTCTTATTTCTCAGCCTTAGCTTACCTGGTCTGGTTATAAGATTTCTGTTGTTTTTAATTTGGAAAAACCCACACTTTTTTTTCCTCCTTTTTATACTTGTTTTCATTTAGAAACCTTCTAGTTTGACTGATATATATATATGTTAAGACCATGTTTCCTTGAAAATATGTTTTAATCTGAAAAGTCTTCTTTCTTCTCAGGAACTATGGCTTCATATACTGGAATTTCAACTTCAAACAGAAAATTTGTGGTGGTGAAGAGGTCTGTCTGGGTTTACAAAAACAGCATGTTGGGAAGATAGGTGGTTCTAAATAATAGAAACAGTAATCTAACCTCCCTTTTGCATTACAGGCTGTCTTCCAGGCTGTCTTCTTTGATTTAGTGCTTCTTATTTTCCAGGATTTGATATAGTCAGTAGATAAAGAGGAAAATTGGAAAGTTGGGGCACCTGAAAAAGTTGTAGAGGTTTAAGTAAGGGATGAGCAATACGCAGTCATTAGAATGTGATTTTAAATCTGAACATATAATACTTGGGTATAATAAAAAGTTTTCTATTTAATTTACTCTGGTTTTTTTTTTTTAATCTCATATATACTTATCTGATAAATCATAGAAATTCTGGTAACATTAGCATCTCTATTAAGTAGTTATTCTAACATGAATTACACACTAGATGTTAAATCTGAGATCCTAAAAAGTACACATACTTTGAAATTAATATAACACATCTATTCATTTTTGATAACCTGCAAAAGATCTTTCCAAGGTGAAGAGGAAAATGTGTATTTAAGAAAACTTTAAACTCCTCAAATCTTATTACTTTAACCTATGACCTAAAATTTCAGGACTAAAAAGTTAATGTACTAAAAAAAAAAAAAAACCTAAAATTTCTTCAGTACAGTTAAATAGGTCACATCCTACTTATTGTGAAATATATTTGATGGTCGACAATTTAACAATGTCGTAACATCTATCTATGTCAAGCAGTTTAACTATAGTACTTAGTCTTCAACAGAACAAGAAAATTAATCTCCACTGGTATTGCATTCAATCCAAATAAACTCATATAGAAGAGAGCATGGAATATTTCAAGAAAATTTAGAGATCGAGGTCATTAGAGACTTCTTTAGCTATTTGCATCACACTTCTGCTAAGCATTTTATCATCTCTATAATATAAGGTTATCAATACACTATAAATGAAGGAGAGGAAAAGTATGGAAAAACCAATGTATTTGTTTTAAAAATAGGAAATCAAGAAGCACTAAAACACTAACAACAAATTAAGTAGAAACTGTAATTACAACACTGTAAATGTTTTGTAAAAATTATGTTTATACTTGCAATTTGTGTGTGAGCTTCATTTCATAATCTATAAATGCAATCATGTTATTATTTTCTTTGTTTCAGTTAAGTGAAAATCTTTTAACAGAAAAGGGCATTGTCTTTAAAGAAACATTTATATTATTTGAAGATATTATTCCAACTACTTGACATTTATTTACATATGTCCTCCATGCTCACCAATTTCCCAGATTATGTTCAACTTAGCAAACTATTTTAAGAACCAACAATGAACAATATACTGTACCAGTCAAGAGAGGCACATCACAGATATAATTATCTGTGCAATCAAGAGTTTTGCAAACCAATGGAGAGCAATTTTTCAGAATGGTCATACATACCCCACTAAATTATCTGATCTTGTAGGGTCAGTCCACTTTGTTTCCTCAGGAGTAGCACCACTATAAATATTCAGAGAACCGGTAGGTGGTGATATTTTTTCTTAATTGGTGTCTCATAATTCAGATATTATTTAATTGAATATATCTGGCTTATGAAACAAATCTATATAGCATAAACATGAAAGATAGTTCTGGACTGTGAGTAATACATGGCAAGTCAGTGCACTTGAAGTACAGGTAGCCTCCCAAAGTGACTATGCTATTGATAATCTTATTTGCATGTTCTATCAGGTAAAAATCAAAACAAATAATGCCATTAAAAGAACAGCTACGGAGTCTTGCTCCTAGCTTTACAAAAGCAGTGTTGAAATAATTTATACTTCATATTAATATTTTTGCTTTTCCAACCACTCATCTGTCTGTTGTACTGTGGTGGCTTTCATGTTGCTGAGAGGCTGGAGACTATGCCAGTGATATTTCAAATGCCAGCAGAGTCATCCATGCTGGACATTTCAGTGGAGCTCCCAAACTAAGACAGACTAGGAAGAAGGGCAGGATGATCCAGTTCTGAGAAAAATGACCAGTGAAAATGTTAGGAATAGCAGTGAAACACTGTCTGATATAGTACCGGAAAACTTTATGAATAACCATGAAATATTGTCTGATATAGTGATGGAAGATGAGCCCCTCAGGTTGGAAGGGACTCAAAATACAACTGGGGAAGACCTGACTCCTCAAAGTAGAGTCCACGATAATGATGTTGATGGAGCACAGCTTTTGGGACCTTCATTTGCTGATGGGGCACAATTCAAAGTGGAAAGAAAAATCTGTAAACATTCATTAATGATCAGAACAATGGATGTATGAATTATGAATGTAAGAAAATTGGAGTTGTCAAAAACTGAAATGAAATGCGCAAATATTTTTATCCTTGGCATTAGTAAGCTGAAATGGACTGATACCAGCCATCTTGAATCAGACAATCATGTGGTCTACTATGCTAGGAATGACAAATTGAAAGAGGAATGACATTGCATTCATCATCAAAAAGAATGCTTTAAGATCTATTCTGAAGTACAATGTTGTCAGTGACAGGCTACTATCCATATGCCTACAAGAAAGACCAGTTAATGCTGCTGATATTCAAATTTTCACACCAACCACTAATACCAAAGATGAAGAAATAGATTTTTACCAACTTCTGCAGTCTGAAGTTGAAAACATGCAACCAAGATATATTGATAATTACTGGTGATTGGTATGCAAAAGTTGGAAACAAAGAAGAAACATTGGTCATTGGAAACTATGGTCTTGGTGATAAGTATGATGTCAAATATGGCATGATAGAAATTTGCAAGACCAATTGCTTTCTCATTGCAAATATCTTTTATCAACAATATAAATGGGATCTATATATGTGGAACTCATCAGATGTAATACACAGGAATCAAATCTATATCTGTGGAAAGAAGTGATGGAGAAGCTCATCCAAACTAGGTCAAGTGGTGACTGTGGAACAGACCTTTAATTGTTCCTATGAAAGTTCAAGTTGAAGTTGAAGAAGATTAAAACAAGTCCACAAGAGGCAAAATATGACCTTGATTATATCCCACCTGAATTTAGAGACCATCTGAATAATACATTTGATGCATCAAAGAATAGATTTGATGCAATGATCAAGGACCAGACAAGTTGTGAGATTACATCAAGAACATCATACATGAAGAAAGCAAACAGTTATTAATGACAGGAAAGGAAGGAAAGACCAAAATGTTGTCAGAAGAGACTGAAAATTGCTCTTGAGCAGAGAGTAGCTAAAGCAGAGGGAAGAAATGATGAAATAAAAGAGCTGAACAGAAGATTTCAAACAGCAGCTCAAAAAAGCAAAGTAAAGAATCATAGTGAAATGTACAAAGACCTGGAGTTAGAAAACCAAAAGGGAAGAACACATTTGGCCTTACTCAAGCTGAAAGAACTGAAGAAAAAATTCAAGCCTTGAGATGCAGCATTGAAGGATTCTATGAGCAAAATGTTGAACAATGCAGGAGGCATCAAAAGAATAAAAGAAAAATACACGGAGTCACGGGAGCTTTGGTAGCATAGTGGCTAAGGCACTTGACTGTTAACCAGAAGGCTGGTGGTTCAAATCCACCAGTCGCTCCATGGAAGGAAGATGGTGCAATCTACATCCGCAGTGATATTGCCTTGGGAACCCAAGGATGGGTCGCTATGAGTTGGGTCTGACTGGACGGCACATAACAACAACAACAACACGGAGTCACTGTAGGAAAAAGAATTGGTCGATGTTCAACTCTTTTAAAAGATAGTATATGATCAAGCAATAATGTTCTCAAAAGAAGAAATCCAAGCTGCACTGAAGGAATAGGCAAAGAAGAAGGCTCCTGGTATTGGTAGAATGCCCATTGAGATGCTTCAATAAATGGATCCAGTGCTGGATGTGCTTACTCATATATGCAAAGAAATTTGGAAGACAGCTACCTGGCCAACTGATTAGAAGAGATCGATATCTGGCTTATTTCAAAGAAAGGTGATCCAACAGAGAGTGGAAATTATCAAATGATATCATTAATATCACAGGCAAGTAAACTTGCTAAAGATAATTAAAAAATGGTTGCAGCAGTATATTGACAGGGAACTTCCAGAAATTCAAGGTGGATTCAGAAGAAGATGTGGATTGAGGTGTATCATTGCTGATGTCAGATGGAACTTAACTGAAAGTAAAGAATACAAGAAAAATATTTACCTGTGTTTTACTGAGTAAGCAAAAGAATTGACTGGGTAGACCATAACAAATTATGGATAACATTGTAAAGAATGGAAATCCCAGAGCACTTAATTATGCTCATGAGAAACCTGTACATAGTCCAAGAGGCTGTCATTCAAACAGAACAAGAGGATACTGCATGGTTTAAAATCAAGAAGGCTGTGTGTCGGGATTGTATCCTTTCACCATATTTGTTCAATCTATATGACGAGCAAATGATCCAAGAAGCTGGTTATATGAAGAAGAATGAGGCATCAGGATTGGAGGAAGAATCATTAACTTGTGATATGCATATGACACAACCTTACTTGCTGGAAGGAAGGGGATTGGAAGCACTTACTGATGAAGATCTAAGAGTATAGTTTTCAGTGTGGGTTACACCTCAAAAAAAAAAAAAAAAAAAAAAATCCCTGCAATTTGACCAATAAGCAGCGTCACAATGAATGGAGAAAAGATTGAAGTTGTCAAGGATTTCGTTTTCACTTGGCTCCATAATCAATGCCCATGCAAACAGCAGTCAAGAAATCAGCATCATATTGCACTGAGCAATAGTGCTGCAAAAGACCTCTGTAAAGTATTAACAAACAAATACGTCACTTTGAAGACTTAGGTATGCCTAACCCAAGCCATGGGAGCTCTGGTAGCATAGTGGCTAAAGCACTTGACTGCTAACCAAAAGGCTGGCAGTTCAAACCCACCAGCCACTCTTCGGAAGGAAGGTTGGGCAATCTACTTCCGTAGTGATACTGCTCCAGCAACCCAAGGAGGGGTCTCTGTGAGTCAGGGCCAACTCGAGGGCACATAACAACAACAACAACCCAAGCCATAGTATTTTCAATCACCTCATATGCATCTGAAAGCTGAACAATGAATAAAGAAGAGAGAGGAAGAGCTGATGCCTTTGAATTGTGGTATTGGCAAAGAATACTGAAAATACCATGGACTGCTGGGAGAATGAACTAATCTGTCCTGGAGGAAGTACGGCCGGAATGCTCCCCGGAAGTGAGAATGGCCAAACTTTGTCTCACCTACTCTGGTCATGTAATCAGAAGAAACCACTCCCTGGAGAAGGATATCATACTTGGTAAGGGTGAGGGCAGGGAATAAGGGGAAGACCCTCAAAAGATGGACTGACATAGTGGCTGTAATGATGAGCTCAAGCACAGAAGGGATTGTGTGAATGGTGCTAGACCGGGCAGCATTTTCTTCTGTTGTATACAGGGCCACTACAAGTCAGAGCCACCTCAATGGCACGTAACAACAAAAACAACATAATTATTCTTAATGAAAAATTTCAAATGTTTTCTTTTCTAAAAGTTTGATAAATTTACCACTTATCAATCTATTTAGATATACAGCTATTTGGTGAAATTATTTGTTCTTGAATAACAATGAGCATATATAATTATACTTCTGTTTTGAAATCTTGGAGGCATTATCTTCGGATGGTATTTATAATCACTTATTGTACATTTGAAAATGAAATGTTAAGCCACAAGTTTAATTATATCCTGGTGAATGAAGTGAAAAAATGTGGTTTAATATCAAGGAGAATTATCATCAACTTATTAATATTCAAAATGACTGAAGATTTCTAATGGTTCCTGTAGTTTATTTACAGATTGTAAACATTATATTGGGTATATATTGAATAAGTCCTATAGCATCTTAAAATTCTCTTAATAAAAAAATTGATTTGTAAAGACATAATTTTACATTTTGCTCATCTTAGAGTAGTAAAGTATTGGAAGAGAGAAATATGTGTGTATTCATATGTGTAGAACAGAATAAACATGTAACTTTAAACATAAAGGCCAAAGTAGTACCTGCATATTTAGTATGAATAAGATCATCAATTTCATTATAAATAAAAATTAAAACAGAGGAAGTTAAGAAAACTTGCCTCTTAGAAATTGCTTTAATTAAGTCTTTCATTTTGTGGGTAAGAATCACACTGAATTCTCACCATTTAAGGAAAAGGGTATAGGTTGATTCTCAGTTGTTGAGAAAACTGTTAAGGTCAAAATGTTATGGATCTAATTGCATGAAACAATTAGCTTTACATTAGAAAAAATCAACATCATCAACAACAAAGCTGTTCTTCCAACACAAATTGCACCATTAAGTGCGGTCAGCCATCCCAGGAAAGCAAGGAAATGGTCCCAATGGGATGGGTGCAACATATTTTCTCTCCTGGAAGAACAATTAAATACACATTTCCAGCTGTTGGCAGGTTAGCAGTTGCATCTTCATTTACAAAGATATGTTTGGAAGAGTGGTACTTAAGGAGAAATAATCTGTGATGAAACAGCAGGCATAAAAGAGCGATTGAACATAAAAGATACAAAGAATTTTAACTACCACCACTTAAAGACTTCAAAGGATGTGATAATTTCAGACTTTCTAGACAATCCCAGAGCTATGTTGAATCTCATCCCTGTGTTGGAATTATGAGAGAGTTTGTTCAGTTTAATCCTGCGCCTGTAGCAAGCATATGAGTCAACATACCAAAAAACACCAGTCCATTTATTTGTAAAAATTAGATGTGCCAAGTGCCTTAGTAAGGAGACGTTTCAATAGTTGTCCAAATAACCTTGATCATTATATTTTATTTATTTGTCAATCTAGTTACAGTCCCTGCCTCTGCTTTACACCTGAAAGGTTGACTTCTATGAGCTGGGTTACTTGGATCCCCTTTCCTGTTAGTTTCCTGATGGGTGTGACAAACAAGTGATACTGGAGATCAGAGGACAGAAAGTCAAATTTTAGTATTTCTGTTCCTCTCTCTCTATGCTCTGTGCTGCAAAATATGCATGAATGACAAGCAAGCTTTTCACACTGATTAGATACCGCCAGGATATATACTTTCATATTTGGCTTTTTTTAATCCAATATTTTGTCTCTGAGATTTATATTCTCTCTTCATCCTACTCCATTGCTACACTCCATCATGTAAACAGAAAAAATGGACTATTAAAATCTAGCTCTCTTTTCCTTCTCTCTATGCTGGATGATCACAAGCTCAGTATACTGCTTTTGTTAGATTTTATCCTGCTAAAGACTTTTCCAAAGCTTTCAGCCGGTCATTTGCAGACAAGGATATCCATTTGGCTTTCTGTCTAAGGGCAATCTTGAGGCAGCTTCTTTAAAGCTATAGAACTTATTTGAGCCTTTTCATTATTATGGTATTTCCACAGTGTATTCAGTCCAAAGTTCATCATTTTCTTTCCTGGAAAAATTTTCATACCACCGCTCCTCACTCAAATCTACCCAAATATATAGTGGGTTTCATACCTTTTAAAAGCCAACAGAAATGTCACTACTTTTTCTATAACCTCTTGGTCTTTCAATCTAGAATCCAAATATGGTAGTCGAAATGGGTTCTCCCACTATTTCTGTTATAGTACACATGTATTTTTATTCCTTTTTATCCTGAAACAATACAACTTTATATAAAAACTTGGAGTTTACAGTTTATGAACCACTATTCATGGTGCCTTCCATGATAACTAGTCTAAGTAATTTAATATGTAGATCAGCATAAACAAAAACTGGCATTAGCCACATGAATTCTTCTTTGGTGAAATATCTGTTCACATCCTCTACATGTACTTTAATTGGATTTTTTGTCTTTTTGTTGTTGAGATGTTAAAGTCTTTGATGAATTTTAGGGATTAATTCCTTGATACCAAATTTTTTTTCTCAGTCTGTAAATTCTCTTTTGGTGAAGTCTTTTGATGAGCATGTATATTTAATTTTTAGGAGGTCCTAGTCATCTGGTTTGTCTTCTGTTGTTTGTGCATTTTTAGTTATGTTTGCTAATGCATTTATGCCTTATATTAGGGACCCAAGCCATTTTATTTTCAATAGCCTCAAATGCATGTGAAAGTTGGATAATGAATAAGGAAAACAGAAGAGATGATGCATTTGAATTGTGATATTGGCAAAAAATACTGAAAATACCATGGACAGCCTGGAGAATAAAAAAATCTGTCCTGGAAGAAGTCCAGCTAGAACACTCCTTAGAAGTGAGAATGACTAGACTTCATCATTTATATTTTAGTCATGCTATCATGAGGAACTAGTCCCTTGAAAAGGATATCAGGCTTAGCAAAATAGAAGGTCTGCTAAAAAGGGGAAGACCCTCATCAAGATGGATTGACACAGTAAGTACAACAATGGGTTCAAGCATAGCAACAACTGTGAGGCAGGTGCAGGACTAGCAACAACTGTGAGGCAGGTGCAGGACCAGGAAGTGTTTCATTCTGTTGTACATAGGGTCAATATGAGTCAGAAACAACTCCACCATACCTAATAATAATGTGGGCCTTAAGCTTGCCCCTATTTTTATTTTGATGATCTTTATAGTTTTAAATTTTACATTTAGGTCTTTGACCCATCTTGAGTTTAATTTTTGTGTATGGAGAGAAATATGGTTCTGTTTCATTTTTCTGCAAATGGATGTTCAATTTTGCCAACACTGTTTGTTAATGAGATTATATCTTCCCCATTTAATGGATTTAGGCTCTTGTCAAAAATTAGCTGTCCATACGTGAATAGATTTACTTCTAGGTTTTCAATTTGGTTCCATTGATCTATGTGTCTGTCATTATACCAATACCAAACTATTTCAACTACTGTGGTTGTATAATAGATTTTGACATTGAGGTGTGTGGGAGTTCTTACTTTGTTCTCCTTCTTTAGTACTGTTTTGTTTTTGCAGGGTCTCTTTGTTTCCATTTAATGTTGATGAGTAATTTTTCTATCTCTTTAAAGATAATGGTGTAATTTAGATTGTGATTGCATTATATCTGCATATTACTTTGGGTAGTATTGCTGTTTTCACAATGTTAAGTCTTCCTATCTGTGAGCATGGTATATTCTTCCATTTATGTAGGTCTCTTTAGTTTTCTTTTTTTTTTTTTTTAATATATATATATATATATAGGCCTTTTGTATCTATAGTTAGATTTATGCCTAAGCATTTCATCTTTTAGATAGTATTGAAGACATTCAGGTGACTAACAAACACATGAAGGAATGGTTGTGATCATTAGCCACTACTCACTGACATCAAGTGTAATCCGACTCATAGCAACCCTTCCTTGGGTTTCCATGGCAGTATCACTACAGAAATAGATTGCCCAATCTTTCTTCCAAGGAATGGCTGGTGGGTTTGAACCTCCAGCCTTCTGGTTAGCAGTCAAATGCCTTAGGCACTACGCTACCAGAGCATTAGGGAGATGCAAATTAAAACAACAATGAGATATCATCTCCCTCAGCATTAACAGCAAAATTAATAAAAACAGAAAATAACAAATGCTGACAATGTTGTGGAGACTGGAACTCTCTTGCACTGCTGGTGGGACTGTAAAATGGTATAGCCACTGTGAAAAATGGTATGTTGTTGTTGTTGTTGTTATGTGCCGTCGAGTCAAACCTGACTCATAGCGACCCCTCCTGGGTTTCCGAGGCAGTATCACTACGGAAGTAGGATTGCCCAACCTTCCTTCCGAGGAGTGGCTGGTGGGTTTGAACCGCCAGCCCTCTGGTTAGCAGGCAAGTGTCTTACCCACTATGCTACCAGAGCTCTTCTTTAAAAAGTTGGAAATACAAATAATATTTGATCCAACAATGCCACTATTAGGTATATATCCTAGAGTGATAAGAGCTGTACCATGAGCAGATATATGCACACCCATGTTCATCACAGCATTATTCAATTATTCACAACAACAAAAGGTGGAAACAATCTAAGTGTTCATCAATGGATGAATGTATAAACAAACTATACTACATATGCACAATAAACCAAAAAAACAAAACAAAACAAAAACTCACTTTAGAATTCTCAAAATCCAAACTCACTGTCATTGAATCAATTCTGGCTCATAGCAACCCCTACTGAATATCCAAGGCTATAAATCTTTATGAAAGCAAATCACCTCATCTTTCTTCCACAAAGCAACTGGCAGATTCAAAGTGTTGATTTTCTAGTTAGAAGTCAAATGCCTTAACTACATTACCAGAGCTCCTTTAATAGAATACTAGACAATGTTAAAGAAAAACAATGAATCTGTGAAACATCTCATAACATAGATGAACATAGAGGACATTATGCTGAGTGAAATTAGTGAATCACAAAAGGACAATACTGTCTGAAACCATGAACATAATAAGTCAAGAAAAGATTTACACACAGAAAGAATCATTCTTCAAAAGTTACCAGTGGTCAGCACAAAAGGTCAAGGCAGAGGAAGACACTGGGAAGAGCACGGAGTTAAAGGCAACAAAAGTAAATACTATTACATACACAATCCTCCAATAACAGTATTAACAATCATCTATGAATGGATGCATAGACACTCATCTGAACAGGGGTGGGAAAATGAATGGGACTACACCCATGAACACACACACACACACACACACACACACACACATATATATATAGGTTTAACAGAAGATATAGCTACTTATGTATTTATATGTGCTCCAAATATATTCATGAATATAATAGAGCACATACAGAAAAAAAAGGAGCTCTGGTGACATAGTGCCAATGGCATTTGACTGCTAACCAGAAGGCTGGTGGTTCAAACCCACCAGCCACTCCTCGGAAGGAAGGTTGGGCAAACTATTTCCGTAATGATACTACCTCAGAAACTCAAGGAGGGATCACTAAGAGTCGGATCCAACTTAATGGCAGTGAGTATAGTTTTTGGTTTATACAGGAAAAAAAAAAAAAACTTAACTGCCATTGAATCAATTCTGACTAATAGCAACCCACATACTTTCTCCCAGGCTGTAAATCTTTATGGAAACAGACTGCCTCATCTTTCTCCCTCACAGGAGCTGGTGGGTTCAAACTGCTGACCTTTTGGTTAGCAGCCAAATGCCTTAAACATTGCACCAACAGAACTCCTTAATAGAGCATACTCAAAAAAGCTCACTACCATCAAGTTGATTCAGATGCCATAGTGGCTAAAGCACTTGACTGCTAACCAGAAGGCTGGCGGTTCAAACCCACCAGCCATTCCTCGGAAGGAAGGTTGGGCAATCCTAATTCCGTAGTGATACTGCCTCAGAAATCCAAGGAGGGGTTGCTATGAGTTGGGGCCGACTCAACGGCACATAACAACAACAACAACAACAAGGACCCCCATTGGGTTTCCAATGCTGTAAATCTTTACAGAAACATATTACCTCATCTTTCTTCCATGGAGCAACCAGTAGAGTTGAACCATTGACCTTTTGGTTAACCGCCAATTGCTTTAACAACTACATCACCAGAGCTCCTTCAGTAGAGCTTTAAAAATAAAAGAAAGAAAGAAAGCCAAAACACTGCCATCGAGTTATGAAATTTTCTTAGCCACAAACAAACCCCTTCAGGGAATAAGAGGATAAGTTTCTGGACTTGGAAGTTCAGTATCATAGTCTTGGGTGACACTAAGGTAAATCGACATAACATAGTCTATAAAGACCAAGTTCTACATCCTATTCTGGTGAGTAGCAAGTGGGGTCTTAAAAGTTTGTGAGGAGCCATCTACAGGGCAACTATTGGTCTCTCACCATCTGGAGCAAAGAAGAGTTAGGAAAATCAAAGATGTTAGGAAAATCAAAGATGCATGGAAACCCCAGCCTCCATGATCCTGAGACCAGAAGAACTAGTTGTTGCCTGGCTACCACTGCTGACTGCTCTGAAAAGGATCACAGTAGGTGGTCCTGGATAGCATGGGAGAAAAAAAAGGTGGAACAAAACTTAAAATCATAAAAAAGACCAGACTTGTAATGAAAGTGATTATGAAACCCCCAAGGTTATGGTCCTTAGACACTCTTCAAGCCTGAAAGTTAATTCACCTCTATAACTCAACGTTCAGCCAAGCAATAGACAGTCCTATAAGGTAAGCAATAACACCAGGGAGGAACATACTCACTAGAACAATCAACCATAAGATATCTAAATGGTGGCATTTGCCCACAAATAAAGCTAAGGAGGCAGGAAGGATAGGAAAGAAAGACAAATGGAAATGGTAAACAAAAGGAGGAAGTGGGAAGAGTGTTGTTAAATTGTGGAGATTGCAAGAAATGTCACAGAACAAAATGTGTATTACTTGTTGACTGGAAAATCAGTTTGTTCTGTAAACTTTCACCCAAATCACAATTTAAAAAGAAAGAAAGAAAGGAAACAAAAAAAAAATCCTCTAATTAGGGTATACCTCTGGCTTTCTTATTGAACTCTTCACTCTTGGACTTTAAATTTTCTGAAGAGATCCTGGCTCCACTACAGTATTAGTCTCCATCTCTCTCTACCATTATGGCTTATGTGAGGTTCACACTCATTTCTCCACACCAGCTTTGCCAACACAGGTTGTTTTCCTGTTTCAAGATAATGATTTATTTTGATATAGGCAGGTATAGGACCACTGTTTTGGCTGAAGATATTGAACTTCTCCATAACCTCTTTGCACAGACATAGCTGATCTCGTTCCTGTGTATTCTATTCCATCTGGTGAAGTACACATATATAGCTGCCATTTATGTTGTTGAAAAAAAGGTTAGGAGGTAACTGTGGAACAGACCATCAACTGCTCATATCCAAGTTCAAGTTGAACATGAAGACAATTAAAACAAGTCCACAAGAGCCAAAATATAATCTTGATTATATCCCTCTTGAATTTAGGGACCATCTAAATTATAGATTTGATGCACTGAACACCAATGACTGAAAACCAGAGGATCTTCAGGGTGACATCAAGGACATCATCAATGAGGAAAGCAAAAGATCATTAAAAGACAGAAAAGGAAGAAAAGACCAAAATGGATGTCAGAAGAGACCTGAAACTTGCTCTTGAACAGAAAGTAGCTAAAACAAATGGGAGAAATGACAAGATAAAAAAGTTGAACAGAAGATTTCGAAGAGCAGCTCTAGAAGACAAAGTAAATTATTATAATGAAATGTGGAAACAGCTGGAGTTAGAAAACCAAAAGGGAAGAACAAGCTCAGCATTTCCTAATCTGTGAGAAAGCATTCAAGCCTCAAGTTGCAGTATTGAAAGAATCTAATGGCAAAATATTGAATGATGCAGGAAACTTCAAAAGAAGATGGAAAGAATACACACAATCACTGTGTCAAAAAGAATTGCCCAATGTTCACCCATTTCAGGAGGTGACATATTATCAAGAACTGATGGTATTGAAGGAAGAAGTCCAAGCTACACTGCAGGAATTGGTGAAAAACAAGTCTCCAGGAATTGACAGGATACCTTTTGAGATGTTTCAAGAAACGGATGCTGCAATGGAGGTACTTACTCGTCTATGCCAAGAAATTTGGAAAACAGCTACCTGACCAACTGACTGGAAGAGTTCCATATTTGTACTGATGCCAAAGAAAGGGGATCCAACAGAATGTGGAAATTATTGAACAATATCACATGCAAGTAAAATTTTGCTGAACTTAATTCCAAAACAGTTGCAGCAATATATTGACAGGGAACTTCCAGAAATGCAAGCTGAATTCAGAAGAGGATGTGGAAAAAGGGATATCATTGCTGATGTCAGATAGACCTTGGCTAAAAGGAAAAAATACCAGAAATATTATTGTGTTTTATTGACTTTGAAAAGGCATTCAATTGTGTGGATCATAACAAATTATGGATAACATTGAGAAGAATGGGAATCCCAGAACACTTAATTGTTCTCATGAGGAACCTGTACATAGAGCAGGAGGCTGTCATTCGAACAGAACAAGGACATAATGCATGGCTTAAAATCAGGAAGAGAGTGATTCATGGTTGTATTCTTTCACCATATATACTCAATCTGTAAACTAAGCAAATAATCCAAGAAGGTGGACTACATCAAGAAGAATGAGGCACCAGGATTGGAGGAACAGTCATTAACAACCTGCTATATGCAGATGACACAACATTGGTTGCTGAAAATGAAGATGATTTGAGACACGTACTGATGAAGATTGAAGACTACAGTCTGAAGTATGGATTGCACCTCAACATATAGAAAACAAAAATCGTCATAAATGGACCAATAAACAGCAGCATGATAAATGGAGACAAAATTGAAGTCAAAGATTTCATATTACTTGGCTCGACAGTCAACACCAATGGAAGCAGCAGTCAAGAAATCAGAGAACTTATTGAGCTGGGAAAATCTGCTGCAAAAGATCTCTTTCAAGTTCTGAAGAGCAAAGATGTCTCTTTGAAGACTGAGGTGAAGCTAATGGAAGCCGTGGTGTTTTCAATCACCTCATATGCATGTGAGAGCTGGACAATGGGAGACCAAAGAAGAGTTCTTGCTTTTGAGTTGTGGTATTGGCAAAGAATACAGAAAGTACCATGCACTCCCAGAAGAATGAACAAATCTGTCCTGGAGGAAGTACAGCTAGAACACTCCTTGGAAGGGAGAATGGCCAGACTTCATCTCACTTACTTTGATTATGTTGTCAAAAGGTACCATTCCCTGGAGAAGGATATGCTTGGTAAAGTAGAGGGTTGGCAAAAGAGGGGAAGGCCCTCAATGGTAGACACAGTTGCTGTAACCATGGTCTCAAGTATAGCAAGGATTGTGAGACTGGCACAGGACCAAGCAGTGTTTCATTCTGTTGTACATAAGATTGCTATGACTAAACAGCACCTAACAACAACAGGACCACAGTTAAAAATTTCTCCATTATTTATGCAGTATTTTAGTTATGTTTTTGTAGCCTGAGGAAGCATGTAGATATAATTCCTTATCAGAAAGTGAGGTTTGTCTTAGCAGACCAGGAATGGATTCAGATTATTATGATGATTCAGACATTAATCATAAAGTACTTAGCAGGTCAGATTTAGCAATCAGAGTTAACCTTGAACAGGTATTTGGATTTTTCCAACATCCATTTTCTTATCCCTATCACTTGTATAGGAGCTCTGGTGGTGTAGTGCCTAAGGCATCTGAGTGCTAACCAGAAGGCTGGCAGTTCAAACCCACCAGCCACTCCTTGGAAGGAAGACTGGGCAATCTACTTCCATAGTGATACTACCTCAAAAACCCAAGGAGGGGTTGCTGTGAGTTGAATCTGACTCCACAGCAGTGAGTTTGGTTTCTTGTTAGGTTTATCACTTGTATAACTCCCATATGTATTCCTGAGTATTCCTCCCATTGTCCTAGATACAACTTGGTATTTTAACTTGGCTTCAGTTCCTAGAGAGCCCATTTTCTTTCCAGGATTAGTTCGGGAAAGGAGTTGTCTATTTCCTAAGTTGAAACCTAAATAGAGTTCTTTAGAATCTTCAGAGAGAATAATACAAGACACATGCACGCGCGCACACACACACACACACACACACAAAACACTCCAGTGTCATCCTGCTATACTTGTAAGCCTTCAGCAGTATAAAGTCAGATAAAATTCTGTAAAAAACAAAACAAAATGAAACAAAAAAACCCTGTGATTTTTTAATAATCACAATGTCCTATAAACCAAATTTTTCAGAATAAAAGTTTAAGATCATTTTTTCCTAATGTTTTACATGTAACAAATTGAAGAAATAGTTGCAAAATAACAGATAATAAAATAAGTTCAATCACTTTAGAGTTGATACTAAATGAACAAGTATATTTTGATGAACTATTAAAAATCAACCACAAACAAAAGGAGTTATAAGCAGTACATACACGTTCAGTAGTATTGTCAATCACATATTGTCAATCACGTATTTACTTTTTCCACATGCAGACAAAGTAGGTTAAAATTTAGGAATAGCACAGTACAAGATAAATAAAAGTGTTATAGATAAGATTACGTAATGTGTGTGGTATACAATTCTGTAAGGAATTTTGCTCAAATTGTGAGGAGTCATGAAGAGCAGTTTATAGTAAAGTAGTGGGAGGAACAAGAAGTATTAGAACATAGAGTGAATGGAAAGAGGAAGAAGCAATAGAGACAGCAATGACAGAAATAACAGTGAAATGCATGGTTGTACCTGAAATGTGTTTGTGTTCATCCCAACATCTCATTCCTAAACATAAAGGTAGACGTATGAGCAATAATTTCCTAATAAAAACATGAAGATTGTTATATTTTAAAGGACATGTTCCCAAAACCAACATATGCATTATGTATTTTTTTTTTTATGTAAAATAAGGTGATGTATAATGGAGACACTATCATGTGATTTTGAAAATGCAACTAATAAATGCTAGGAAATACCTGCATATATTTCATTCTCTCTTATGTACCATTCAGTCATTATTTTAAAATCCACTTTCTAAAATACATAGTTCAGAATTTCAAGAGGTTCTACAAATACAATTTGAAAATTTCTTGAGAATCTCAAGGAGAAACGTGTTTTTCTATTTTAATTTTATATTTCTAAAAGAAATATGCAAAGAGAATACTAATTTTTCTCAAATTTAAATAAGGTAGTCCAAAGACTTTCTTGCTGCAACATAAAGGAACGTGCACAAGATAGTTTTCCTATTCATATGCACAAAATTAATCACTAGCAACAGAAAATATATAGAACTCTAAGTTGAGTTAAATTTTGTCCGCCAGGATAATACTTAAATTGGCTGAAAACTTTGATTTGGATCCCATTATTACCTTCAAGGAGCCCTGATGGCACAGTGGTTAAAGCAGCTTAGCTGCTTACAGGAAGGTCTGTGATTCCATCCCAGCAGCTGTTCCATGGAAGATAGATGTAGCAGTCTGTTTCCATAAAGTTTACAGCCTTGAAAATCCTTTGGGGCAGTTTTACCATGTCCCAGAGGGTTGTCATAGGAGCTCTGGTAGCATAGTGCCTAAGGCACTTGACTGCTAACCAGAAGGCTGGTGGTTCAAACCCACCATCCAATCCTTGGAAAGAAGGTTGGGCAATCTACTTCTGTAGTGGTACTGTCTTGGAAACTCAAGGAGGGGTCACTATGAGTCGGGTCTGACTCGATGCCACATGACAACAACAGAGGGCTGTCATGAGTCAGAACTGACTGGATGGAAGTACCCCACCACCCCCATTCATCACTTTCAAGAACATGCTAATATACATAACAAAAGACCCTTCTGTCACAGAGTCTATCCCAACTCATGGAGTCCCTCCTATGGTTTCCAAGGCTATAAATCTTTACAGAAGCAGACTGCCTCATCTTTTTCTCATGGAACAGCTGATGGGTTTGAACCACCAACATTTGGGTTAGCAGTCCAATGCCTTAACCATAGTGCCACTTGACCTTCTTATAAAATGTTATAAAAAGCATGGTAAAACAGGGAAGAAAACCTAACACTTTCAAGATACAAAGCCAAACACTAAACCAAACGTACTGGCATCCAGTTGATTCTGAACCATAACAACTCTATATGACAGAGTAGAACTTCCCCATAGGGTAATCTTTAGGGAAGCAGATTGCCACATTTTCCTGCCAAAGAATAGTTCTTAGGTTCAAACCACAGACCTTTCTGTTAACAGCTAAGCCACTTTGACCACTGTTCCACAAAAGCTCCTTAAGATATAAACCAGTGGGCACCAAAAGAAACTCTAGCTTTTCAAAATTTTATAAAGCAGAAATAAAAACCATGGCAAGTTAGGGCTTTGAGAAGATCACAAAATCACGGTTCATATGTGGTCGATCTAGGAGGCAGCCTCTTAGGCAGGCAGTAGAGGGCCCAGATATACAATACACATTTACAAAGTGAGAGCTAGAAGAACCATTCCATAGGACACCAAAAATAAATCATTTCAGGCCAAATTCAAAATGCATATTGAGATATTAACCTGAGACAGATATTTTGCTTCAAGTTGATAAACTGATTTCCATGTACATTTTTTATTTGTTTTCTAGCCATGTCTCTTCCCTTGCCTGAGACTTTTAAATGTGACTATCTGTTTGACATCGTCATGTGAAAGTCAAATAGACATCACAGGCTCAACATGTCCAAAACAGAACATGATACCCTACCTCCCCTCAAAGCATTCCCTGTGTATTTTACCCACTTCTTAAATGACTCTTAAATCCAAATAGTTTGTCAAACTGAAAACAAAGGGAGAATTATATTCTCCTTTTTCTCATCTACTCAACATGAGGTAGCTATTTTGGCTATTCCCATAATACATGACAAATCTGTCCACCTCTTCACAAGTTCTCTTCTAACAGTATAATCCAAGCCTCCATTATTGCTTAGTGTATTGAAATGTCTTCCTACCTGGCTTAGCTTCTAAATGTGTACCCTTCATCTTTACCCAAGATCCATTACCTTCCAGCTGCCAATACATTTTTTATAAAGGTAACAATCAAGATATATGACTATTTCTTTAAAACTTTCCAGGGAATTACTATTAAAATAAAATAATACCTAAACATCTTAGCATATTATAGAAATCCAGCATCTTTTTATCCATCAGTAAAATAGCCAGAATGCTCCTTGGAAGCAAGAATGGCCAGACTTCGTCTCACCTATTTTGGTCATGTTGTCAGAAGGGACCATTCCCTGGAGAAGGATGTCATGCTTGGAAGAGTGGAGGGTCGACGAAAGAGGGGGAGGCCTTCAACGAGATGGATTGACACGGTGACTGCGATGATGGGCTCAAGTATAGCAGGGATTGTGGGGCTGGCGCGGGATCGGGCAGTGTTTCGTTCTGCTGTGCATGGGGTCGCTATGAGTTGGAAATGACTTGACGGCACTTAACAACAACAACAACAAAATAGCCAAAGAACCTAAGGTGTATTAATTCTTAGAGAGAAAAATGATCCTCTCAAAAATGCAAAGAGACAACTACAAAACAGAAATTAATGAATGCCTAATTAAATGTGAAAAACATGATGCTATATCAAATATATTATGTGTTAAATTTAATAATCTCAAGATTCTATTATACTTGAAAGCAATTTTGAGATTTTCTCACTTCATAGGAATTCCCATGTTCTCAGGATAATTATAACTAAAAATGCCCAATTGTAAATTAAACTAATTATTCATAACAAAGTAATTTCTAAAGCAAAATCATAAGAGTTCTTTATATTTTTATAGCAAAAGTTGTATTTTGTATGCATTTTAATAAATTTGTGTTCATGAAATATGATGTTTAATAACTGAAACTGACAAGGGCAAATAAAAACCTTGAAACAAACAAAACACGGCCTTATATCATCTGCCCTCTGCTTCATTTATGTTCTACTTTCACCTTTACTCACCGTACTCCATCATGAATAGCACCACTCTCTCTTCTAAAGGTTACTAGCAATTTAAGCTTGTCTTTGTCAACCAAAAACCAAACCCATGCCAAGAAGTTAATTCTGACTAAGAAGGACCCCTTTTGGATTTCCAAGGCTCTAAACTTTTACAGAAGTAGATTGTCTCATCTTGCTCCCCTGGAGCAGCTGACAAGTTTGAACTGCTGGGCTTCTGGTTAGTAGAAAAATGTCTTGCCCACTACACCACCAGAGCTCCTTTCAAGCTAATCAAATAACCAAAGCAAATCCACTGCCACTGAGTGGATTCCCACTCATACTGACCCTTTTATACAAAGTAGGACAGCACCATAGGGTTTCCAATTTTGGAAATCCTATCGAAGCAGACAATCTCATCTTTCACCTGAAGAGCACAGCTTTTGGGTTCAAACCACCCATCTTTTGGTTAGCAATTGAATGTTTTAACCACTATACTAACAGAGCTTGTTCCTTCACTGAAGCAGGTGGTAGATACTCTGCTCCAACTTCCTTGCTATCTCTTGAAGTTCCATTACAATATACGCTTTTGTAATGTCTGATTGTAAACAAAATATTCTTCAATTTTCCTTGTGTGAGTGTTCTGTATGTTTCCTGTTGGGACCTTGAAAACATAAGGATTCAAATAACTCAAACTTCTTCAACTTTGTCTTGGTGTTTAATCAAAGCTAAAATACCAGGGAAGCCACCTTCAGCCTTGGCTACAACTTGCCACTCTGATTACTACTTTTTTAAGTCACCAACAACAGTTCCCCCCTAGTCTGGATAGTTTTTTCTATTTACTTTGTATTCAGAAATTTATTGCGTTGTTGTTAGTGCTGTTGAGTCAACCCTGTATAAAACAGAACAAAACACTACCTGGTCCTGCACCATCCTCACAATCCTTTCTGTATTTGAGCCTATCATGGCAGTCACTGTGTTAATCCATCTCCTTCAAGATCTTCCCTTTTTCACTGACCTCTTATTTACCAACTATGATATCCTTCTCAAGGGACTGGTCTTTTCTGATGACATGACCAAAGCACACAAGACGAAGTCTGGCAATTCTTGCTTCTAAGGAGCACTGAAGCTATACTTCTTCCAAGACAGACTTTTTCATTCTTCTGACAATCTAAGATATTTTCAATATTAATCACCAATACCATAATTCAACTGCATCAATTTGTCTTCAGTCTTCTTTATTCATTGTCCAGTTTTCAATGCATATGAGGCTAGAGAAAAAAAACAATGGCTTGTTCAGGCACACTTTAGTTTTCAAAATGATATCTTTGTTCTTTAACACTTTAAAAAGATCTTTTGCAGCAGACCTTCCCAATGCAATAATACATCCTTTGATTTCTTCACTGCTGCTTCCATAGGTGCTGATTGTGGATCCAAGTAAAATGAAATCCTTGACAACTTCAATCTTATCTCCATCTCTCATCCTGTTGCTTATTGGTCCAGTTGTGAGGATTTTTGTTTTCTTTATGTTACACCCATAATGAAGGGTATAGTCTTTGGTGTTCATTAGCAAGTACTTCGAGTCTTCTTCACTTCCAGCAAACAAAATTGTGTTACGTGCATATTGCAGGTTGTTAATTAGTCTTCCTCCAATCCTGATGACACATTCCTCTTCATAGAGTCCAATTTTCAGATTATTTGCCCAGTATATAGATTGAACAAATATTGTGAAAGGATACAACTCTGACACTCCTTTCCTGATTTTAAACCATCCAGTATCCCTTAGTTCTATTCAAATGACTGGCTGTTGGTCTATACATGTTATTCATGAGCACAATTAAGTATTCTGGAATTTCCATTCTTCACAATGTTATTCACAATTTGTTATGATCCACACAACCAAATGCTTTTGCATAGTTAATAAATCACAGGTAAACATCTTTCTGGTATTCTAGGCTTTCAGCCAAGATCCCTATGACATCAGCAATGATATCCCTTGTTCCTTGTCCAGCTTGAATTTCTAGCAGTTCCCTGTGGATGTACTGCTACAAGCATTTTTAAATTATTTTCAGCAGAATTTTACATGGGTGTGATAGTAATGATAGTATTCAATAATTTCCATACTCTGTTAGATCACCTTTCCAATAATCTATCAGAAACTATATTTTATAAAGAAATGCATTTAATAGGAGGTATGATCCCTCTACCTCTCTCTCAATAATTTGTTGAAAAGAAAATTAAAACTTTTAAACCTGGGAAAATGTCTCTGCTGGAAAATATTAAGAATTCCTACTATCTGCTCAAAATTCCTTGATATGACATTATTTACTACCCCCATTTCCAGTTTTACCCCATCTATTCTCCTTCATTTTAGATTCAGCTTAACTAAATTCTAAATGACTTCAATGAATGAATGAAAGACTAAATGAATAAATTTAATCTGTATTGATGATAATGTTTGCAACTATTCTTTCTTCTCCTAGTCTAACTCTTTATCCACTGAAGTATTTAACAGTTTCTATTAAGGACATGCTGTGAACAAAGTATCACATGTCAAGAGGGAAATTCTGTATAGATGCCTTTTTTGCCTGTAATCGACCATTATTCTAAATACCAGATTTAATTGAGTCCATGAATATTGCTATTACATAGTTTTTAGTATCTTTATATGAATTTTAAAAGCTTATTTCTAAAATTATTATTGAAAATAAGAGTGATGCAGAAATTCCAAAGACCAGAGGAGGTGGAATCCAAGGAGAAATAATAGAAAGAAAAATATCACTGAAGAAGGAGAGAGCTTGATGGACAAATGGACACTGTGTGTACAAAATGGTGGTATGAAATGATGTGGTATAGCTAAACAAGAGCCAGGCCATGCAAAGAGTATGTGGATGGTGGTACCCAATTTAAGTTCCATCCTCAGAGCCACTAGAGGGTTTTAAGTAGTGTAATAACATGATTTGAATTAGGTTTATAAAAATTTACTATTGTAAAATAGATGATGTATTTGTTGTTGTTGTTGTTGTTAGGTGCCATCGAGTCAGCTCGTACTCACAATGACCTTATGTACAACAGAATGAAACACAACTTGATCCTTGCTATGCTTGAGTCCATCTTTGCAGCCACTGTATCAACCAATGAAATAAAGGATAGTTTAGAAATAATAGAAGCAGGACCATTATGTAAAGGGATTTGTAATGATTGTGAGAGAGATGATAGTGCTTCTGTAAGGAAGGTAGCAGTCAAGAAAATTAAAAAAAAAAAAAAATAAGGAAAATGAAATATATTTTGGTGGATTAGAAGTGGAAATGATGTAAAGTGAAGGGTTAAAGTTGATTCTTCAGTTTACAGCTTCAGTTTTTGAGTGAATGGTGGTGACATCTACATAAGAGGAGAATCCAAAGAACATGCAAATCAAATCAAAGGGCAAAATTAAAACCTCTGCTTGACAATGTTAAATTTAAGGATTTGATTTCTGTAGCAATCACAGTGAAAATGTCCACACGTGATTTTCCCCATAAATCGTTAATTCTTTAGATATGTTTGTAGAGAGACCAAATAGTGTGGTTGAAAGAGAGCTAGAGTTTTCTAGAGTAGAAGTCACAGACAATGTCAATTGAGTTTAGATTATGTAAGTAAGTGATTTTAATGATGGATCATGGGGTTTTTCAGGACAGAATGGAAGTGAATATGTGGTAGGTAAATTGGGGACTGGGTTGATAGAGAATGAAAGGGTAGAATCATTTCACTCATGGTGCAAGAATGTACAAATTTGTTTCATTCCGAATACTGGATTGAGACAGTAGGAGAGAGGGTAAAATATTTAAATTTGAATTTTAACGTTATTACAGTTACTGGGGATGACAATATCCAGGTTATAACTAGGATGAGGAATGTAGGATGCCATAAAATTTGTTAATACTCAGGTAAAAAAGCAAAAGGTCCAAGAAGCTCATCCATTTGGGTAGCCAAGACAATGAACGATGTTAAGAATATGGGTGGAGAGAAATGTAATGAATCAGCAGCCACATTATTCTATGAAGAAGTAGTACTGAGTACTGAGTACTGAGAAGAGTACTGAGTGTACTGAGAGGAGTAATGAGAGTACTGAGAGAAGTACTGCAACTTAGTGATGGAAACAATAATAATTTTAAAGGATTTAGAGAAAAGATTAGAGTATAGAAATGGATAGCAATATCATATAAAATTAAGATCTTGAATTTTAATTACTTCTTTGATTTTGAAGTTTGGGACAAGTGTAATCTATGACAAGCTAATTAACATCACTAAACCTCAGTTTCTTCATCCATAAAACTGGGAAGAATAACACTTTATAAAATTATTGTGGTAATTAAATGACATAATGAATAGGAGCTACTTGGCATATACTAACACATGTTAGCTATTTTTTGATTAACATATGATCAATGCATGGGTCTAATTTATTTGTTCAGTAGGAATTCCTGAAACTGGCTTAGGCAGAAAGGAAAATTAATTGAACAATTCCGAGAATTGGACTTCTTTTTTTTTTTTTTTTCTTTTTTCTTTTTCTTTTTTTGGTCTGACTAACCTCTGATTTGACTTTTAAAATTTGGGAATGTGGCACTATGTGATTCTTGGTGGGAGATGGAATTCACCTCTCACATCAGAAATAAAAAATGAAAATTTTGCTCTTCTTGATTCTTGGTATTCCTATTTTTCATAAGCAGATGCTTTCACGTAGGGCTTTTAATCTAGAGTAAGTAAGGTAAAGAAATAGAAAGCTGAGAATTCATTCTGGTGTCAACAACATTAGCATGAGGTACTGGTGGTATAGAAGTAATTTCCAATGCCAGACCAAAAACATGTTTCTCAGACTATTTTGGTGGTTTGGTTGGGTTTCTCTTGATATCCTTTCATTTTCAAGTCTGATTTTCCAGCCATTTCCTTGATTAGTAAGCTACCTGTTCTATCTATCTATCTATCTATCTATCTATCTATCTATCTACCTATCTATCTATCTATCTATCTTTCCCAATGAATTTCTATTCTATTTAAGTTACCCTCTGGTGGCGTAGTGCCTATGGCATTTGACGGCTAATCAGAAGGCTGGCAGTTCAAACCCAAAAATCACTCCTCAGAAGGAAGATTGAGCAATCTACTTCTGTAGAGATACCTCCTCGGAAACCCACGGAGGGGTCACTATGAGTCTCAAATGGCTGGATGTCAGTGAGTTTAGTTGGTTTTTATTTTTTGCAACTAAGGACCTGAAATGGTAAACGCATGCCACTGAGGGAGCAGCAAAGGATCAACTGTTCTCAGTAAGGGCAAAAAGTTTAAATGCTATCAAGTCTCTCTCTTTCAAACATCTACTTCACTCAGTTTCATTCTCTCACACTGTCTCTATCTATGTGGCAAGAAACATAACTAACTTCAACATTCACTTCTCATATATCCAAGTTTGTTATTAGAAAGTTTGTTATTGGAAGGGGATTGATATTTTCTTTCTTTGGTTACAAGTACAAAACGAGTGAAAGATTTCGATTGCTTTAGTGTGTCCAAATATCTATTCCTTGAGAAATTAACTATGGATATAAACACCAAAAACCAAACTCACTGTTGTCGAGTCGCTTCGTCTCATGGCAACCCTTCCTCGGGCTGCAGAGGTGGTATCTCTACAAAAGTGGATTGCCCAGTCTTCTTTCCTAGGAGTGGCTAGTGGTTTTGAACAGCCATCCTTCTAGTTAGCAGTCAAATCCCTTAGGAACTATGCCACCAGAGCTCCCAACTATGGACATAGTGATGAAAAATTAAGATTGACATATATCGGCAAGGTGCTAAATCCTAGAGCAATCAACACAATGAAGATACTGAATTCTCTTAAAAGAAAGCTAGAGTTCTACTATATATAATACATGGTTAGAATAAGAGAAGAGACATTTTCCAAAAGGGGATAGGAAAAGATATTTTTCAAAGGAAGAGAAGTAAACTATGATATATACAATTAATCTGTTATAGCTTATAATAGGTAAATATAAGTTTTCCAGTAATATATCAGGCAGTGTGTCACTGGTATTAATAAGGTGTTAGTGATCAATTCTTTTCAAAGATGAAAAGATGAAAAGACTGGGATCCTACTTCCCAGTCTGTTTTAGTCTGCATACTTTGCTGAAAGCCTTCTACCGTGGGTGACTGCTAATTTGACATACCAGTGGCATTGCTTCTAGCCTTGCAACAACATGCAAGTGACCACAGTATGACAAACTGATGGATGACTGACAGCAACGAAGGGCTCAAGCATAGCAAGTATATGAGGATGGTGCAGGACCGGGGAGTGTGTCATTCTATTGTACATAGGGCTACTTTGAGTTGCAGCCAACTGGCAGCACCTAACAACAACAAATAGGAGTTAAACATTAGTATATCTGAGATATTACTTTGTAAATAGAAGAGAACTATTAAATAAATCTTAACAGATATTTATATAGTGCATACAATGGGGATATCATGTGATAAGCTATCTAATAAATGACAGGAAAGGAGACACTCAAGGAAAGATACTAGGAAAAGTAATTTCCATGGTTCAGGTATGAGGGCCAGAAATAAAATAAGATCAATAAGAACATAAAGAGTTAAATTAAAGAGTTCTTTTGGAAAGACCATAAATAAAATTTGGTGAGTAATTGATTCAAGTTGGTAAAGGTTATTTCAAAGCTGATGTTAAATACAGCTATCATACTAACCCAAACTGTACTTGAAATGGAAAATTTGTTTCCATGTACATGCATGTTTAGGGGCTCCATCTGACAGGAGTGAAAGTGACAAGTGAAAAATACTTTTAAAGGCTTTCTCAAGAATTCATACAATACTAATACAAAGATTTCCCATTCCCCTTTGTATTCATTGATACTTCCCAAAATGCATAAATGAAAATATCAATGAATGAATGAATATATAAATATATGGCAACATTTTCATTTTACTGAGAGACTTTCCTATGATACAGCAAGGGAATATAACCAATAATTTGGGAAATGCTGCATTAATGCAACATAAATATATTTGAAATAGAACTCATTCTTCCCATGAGCAAGCTGCTACCTGATCGCAAATTAGACATTTTTAGAAGTTGCAACGAACAATAATTTAAGGCCATGGGAGTGAAATACTGCTTTGAAACTAAATATATTTTCACATTCTGTAAGAACTGATTCAACTTTCAAATGTAGCTGACAACTTGGAAATGGTTTACTTACTGCAAAAATCAGATTCTATGTATATCTCCATGCTTTTTACTATCTAATCAAGACTACTAACTTCTTCATATTCTTATTAGCATACTTCAGAATGCAGAGATACAGGGGGAGACTTGTAATCTCAACTTTTTCCTGTTAGTACACAGAGATACAGAATCTACTCTATTGAGTTATTCCTTTTATAGGGAAACTTCATCTTAAATGAACTACATAGTGTCACAAATAAAAGATTTTCTCTTAATACATAATAATTACATAATTATATGTCCTTAGAATCACTTAACACAAATGAATTTGACATATTTTTTATAGTGTCTCCAATGAGGTAGATTCAATGACTTGTTTCCAAGGTATGTTGTTGTTGTTGTTGTTCGGTGCTGTTGAGTCATTTCTGACTCATAGCGACCCCATGCACAGCAAAACGAAACACTGCCTGATCCCATGCTAGCCCCACAAACCCTGCTATACTTGAGTCCATCATCGCAGCCACCATGCCAATCCATCTCGTTGAAGGCCTCCCCCTCTTTCGTCGACCCTCCAGCCTACCAAGCATGGTATCCCTCTCCAGGGAATGGTCCCTTCTGACAACATGACCAAAATAGGTGAGACGAAGTCTGGCCATTCTCGCTTCCAAGGAGCATTCTGGGTGCACTTCCTCCAGGACAGATCTGTTAGTTCTTTTA
>NW_006921720.1:82729-84609 GCF_000298275.1 Orycteropus afer afer
TTTCTAGATTCACACTTCATACGTTCCATGTTCCGATGATTAATGGATGTCTGCGGCTGTTTCTCTTCAATTTGAGTGGTGCCACATCAGCAAACGGAGGTCTCAAAAGCTTTACCTTACCCATATGAGTAAGGCTGGGTTTACTCAGATGATGCAGCTCTTTTCCAGTTCTATCTTGAGAGCCTTCTAACCTAACTGGACTATTCATAAAGTTGTACAGTAATGTATCCAACAGTGTTTCTTTGCTATTCATAAGGTTTTCCCTGGCCAATTCTTTGAGAAGTAGATGGCCTCTTCCTTCTTCCTAGTCTGTTTCAGTCTATAAGCTGGGCTGATACCTGTGCACCATGTGCATCCCACTGGGTTTGAAACACCAGTGGATCAGCCTCAAAACTGACATCAGCACATCACCATGGTAGGACAAACCGACAGACAAGTTTGTCTCCCTGTTGGAAACCTCTCTTACCACCCTTACCTGGATCCCTGTGGATGACTCCTCCTCTGTCTGGGTTCCTGGATTTTAATCCCCTATCTCCTGCTCTCCCGCCCTGCTGCTTTGGGTGTGCCTGAGTTCCCTCTCCTCACCTGGATCCCTGTGGCTGACTGCTCCTCTGTCTGGGTTCCTGGCTTTTAATCCCCTTTCTCCCGCTCTCCTGTCCTGCTGCTTTGGTCATGCCTGCATTCTTTTTCCTCACCTAGACCCCTGCAGCCAAAGTATGGAAAGAGAAAAACAGTTATTATGCAGTGAGGAAACCTGAAAAACACTATCTTATCCAATTGATCAAATTATGGACCCCTTAGGTGCTCTGGTGGCATAGACCTTAAGGCATTTGACTGCTAACCACAAGGCTGGAAGTTAAAACCCACCAGCCACTCCTCGGAAGGAAAGTTGGGCAATCTACTTCCATAGTGATGTTGTTGTTGTTGTTGTTATGTGCCGTCGAGTTGGCCCCGACTCATAGTGACCCCTTCTTGGGTTTCCAAGGCAGTATCACTATGGAAGTAGGATTGCCCAACCTTCCTTCCGAGGAGTGGCTGGGAAACCCAAGGAGGGGTCGCTGTGAGTTGGATCCCAGAAGAGGCAATACATTTTGTCTCTCTCTCTCTCCAAAGTCCCTGGGTGGTCCAAAATGTTTGCTCACAGTTAATAACCTAAATGCTGGCAGTCCAAACCCATCCAGAAGCACAACAGAAGTAAAGCCCGGCATCTGCTTCTCCAAAGATTTCAGCCTTTCTATACAGAAAAATGTATAGAGTATTTCTGCTCTGTAAAGCATGGGGGTACCATGAGTTGGAATTGATTTGGTGCAACAGGTTTGGTTTGGTTTGGTTTGGTTTAGGTTTGGTTTGGTTTTGGTTTATGTATCTCCTTTGTATGATTTTATGACATAGCACTTCCCTTCTGTGTCATTCTTCCTGAAGATCCATAATCTCAGTCTAATCATTAGTAACATGAGACAAACCCAAACTTAGGTACATTGTGGATCAGTCCTCTTGAGGTAAAAATTACTTGACCCATAGTCAAGGTCATAAGAAACAAGAGAAACTGAGAAAAAATCAAAACTGGAAAAAAAAAATAAAAAGACATGGTGACTAAATGCCAAGTGATTGGGTCCTGGAAGAGAAAAAGGGCATTAGTGAGAAAACTTATGAAAAGTAAAAAAGAGTGTCTAGTTTAGTTAGTAAGTTTTACAAGTGCTAATTTATTAGTTTTGGGAAATATATGATAGATATAGAAGATATAGGGGAGCCTAGAGGGAGCTCTGGTAGCATAGTGGCTAGGACACTTGCCTGCTAACCAGACGGCTGGCGGTTCAAACCCACCAGCCACTCCTCGGAAGGAAGGTTGGGCAATCCTACTTCTGTAGTGATACTGCCTC
>NW_006921720.1:84709-105014 GCF_000298275.1 Orycteropus afer afer
TCAAACCCACCAGCCACTCCTCGGAAGGAAGGTTGGGCAATCCTACTTCTGTAGTGATACTGCCTCGGAAACCCAAGGAGGGGTCACTATGAGTCGGGTTTGACTCGACGGCACATAACAACAATAACAACAGGGGGAGAGATACAGGAATTCTCTGCACTATCTTTTGTGTCTTCTCCAAATCTAAAATTATTTCTGAAAACACCAAAATAATTTTAAAGTTATTTTTCACATCCTATTTATGCCAAAAGATGAAGGATTAAGTCAATGTATCTGTAAGTATAGCCTCTTGCAATTCAATATCCATTTTCTAAAATAAACAAATACTGCCTTCTGGGCATAAGTCTCTATAATTAATCCATGTATAAGTGCTTTAACCAATTGAAGTTCATTATTGGCAGAACACTTCCCTTCACACAGTCTTTATTTATTTAGCACATGTTCCATATAACCATTCACAAAAACAGTTTTATATTTGGACAAGGCCATGGAGATTAAACACTTGCTTATAGTGGACATATTTATATTTTATATCACATAAACAGCCATATCGAGTCAAGATATTATGTAGCATTGTATCTTTAAGAAAATAAAATCAGAACAGAAATGATACAGATACATTTTTATGAAATAATTAAATAGCTCAAGGGATGACTTTGCTCTTAAATTGGGATCTGCCAGAGACTTTCTGCCTTTGTTTAGGGTTAATCTGAAGAATAATAATATACAAAATACCCAGGAAACTCTTGGCATATATTATTTTCACAAAATATAATTCAGCTTATTCCCAGCTTTGAATTTTACACTATTATCAACCCCACTCACTTCACTTTTCTTTGAAGTAATATTCAGGAAAAAAACATATTTCAAATATAATATAACAGAAATAATTATGTGATTCTTAATGGTGTTGCTCTTATCAATTAAAAATGCAACATGCCTTTTATACATTATAACAAAAATTCAAGAGTAAACATAGTAATGGAAGTTACAAATAGACATTTCTATGAAGCAAGATGAATATTTAGAAAATGGTAAACATTTTTATTCCTAAGCAAAGAAAATTACTTGCATAACCATTGCATACTGAGTTCTTTATTCAACAATCTGAAAATAATCTCACACTCTGAATCTGATAAATTGAAAGTACCAGTTATAATCTGTGTTGAAACTTATCACTTTTGGTGGTAAGAAGATGTAAATTGAGTGAAAGAACATAAGAAAAATAAGTTATAAGGACCAAAAGAAAAAAAAAAAAAAAGTAGCTCCTGATGCTGCTGATATACAACCAAAAGCCTTGCTGGTTTTGGTTCTTTGGTTTGGAAGTTTAGGGTCATGGTTTCATGGGACATCCCAATTAATTGGCCTAATAATATGTTAAGTGCTTCTGTTCTAACTCCTTATTCCTTGCATGGTGCCTGGGGTCTCAAAATCTTACAAGCAGCCATTAAAGGCATGACAATTGGTCTCTGTTCACTTAGAGCAACAAAGGAAGAAGGAGAATCAGGAATAAGAGGACAAGGATATGCAATGTGTGGCTAATTGTCTTCTTGAACAACTGTCTCCTTGGCCATGAGACCAGAACTAAATGGTGCCTAGCCACTATTACTGAACACTTTGATTACAGATTCCATTGAAGAATCCTGATCAAAAGGGGGGAAGTGCAGAACAGAATTTCAAATTCTCCTGGGCTCCAAATTTCTTAGAGCCATGGATGGTGGATGAATCCTGAAACTACTGCCCTGAGACAATCTTTAACCCTTAAACAAAAATATCTCCTGAAGTCTTCCTAAAGCCAAACAATAGATTAACTAGTAGGAAAGGTCTGTCTGCCTTGAACAAAAATGTCTTTTAAGAACTGTCTGTCTGGGATCAACGTGACAACAACTCCAAAGATCAGATATTGAACTGCAGGGTTCAATATCTTTTATTAATGCAGAGGAAAGACTCAGCAAAGGACAGTTAGAATAGTTGTATAACCCAACTTGAAGAATGCAATCAATGTCACTGAGTTGTACATATAGAAATGGTTGAATTGGCATACATTTGGCTTTGTATATTCCCAATAAACATAACAAAATAAATTTATTATTTTTCTTAACTTTATCAATATATACCTACACATGTACAGATTTCATTACATATGAATAAGGTATATGCTTTTTTTAATCCCATTTTATTCTTTAAAATTAGACAGGCTTATGGTTTTCCTATTGGAGAGAAAATATTGCTGTGATGATAAGTTCAGTTCTTCACAGAAGAACTGAATATCTCATATACACATACTGAGATTATGCACTGGGTCATTTTCATTTATTTATTTTAATAACCAGAGACTGTCACTCACTACTTTAGGCAAAATAGAAATGTATTGCAAGTCAATGACAAGCTTATAAAATCAATGGGAAATTGACAGAAAGGCTTTAATAAAGGCAGGACCCAAGGTCTTTCCAAATACCTAGAAAGTAGGCACTATAAAATCCATCTATCTCCAGGAATATTTTTGCCAAAGAGTACTTATACAGATGAATAATCTCTAACCTTTTCCTCCATACGTATTCCTTTCTGAGAAAATCAATAAACATCAAGCAAAAACTTTGCAATTCTCTGTGATAAGTGCTGTTGCACAGTGAGTTAGAAAACACAATACTTTGCTCTCAAAAGCTTACATTCTAGTAAAGGCCACTTCTAACAACAAAAAAAAGCTAGTAAGGAGTTTAACATCAACAAGTCAAGTCGTAGTTGAAATTAGTATACCCATTATCTGACATCACTTATCTTTTCAAATTTTCCCCTCCCTTTTATACCTAAAGTAGCTTTGGTGGTATAGTGGTTAAGGCATTTGGCCGCTAACCAGGTCAGTGGTTCAAACCCACCAGGTGCTCCATGGAAGGATGATGAGGCATCAACTTCTGTAACAATTTATATAGCCTTGGAAACCCAATGGGGGTTGCCGTGAGTTGGAATGACTCATTGACAGTAAGTTTGGTTTGCTTTTTGGTATTACACCTAAAAAGGACACCTGGTGTTGTAGTGGTTAAAGCATTTGGCTGCTCACCAAAACGTTGGTGATGTGAACTCACTAGCCACTCCACAGAAGAACGATGAGGCAGTCTACTTTCGTAACAATTTACAGCCTTGGGAAACCCAATGGGGATAACTATGGATCAGAATCAACTTGATGGAAGTGAGTTTGGTGAGTGCTTCAGACTCACCAGTGGCTTCATCAGAGAAAAGACCTATCTATCTGCTGCCATAAAGATTACAACCTAGGAAAAACCTATGGGGAATTTTTTTCAGCCATATAAAATTTCTATGAGTCTGAATCCACTGGATGATGTGCAATAACATGAGTCAGAATCAAAGCTGTGACACATAGTAGCATTACACCCTAAAACACACCTGCTTTACTAACTCCACACATTTCCCTACATAGTTTGTCCTTTCTTATCTCTATACTTTTACTTTCCTGGCTGGAATTTTCTTCCTCCTTGGTGCAATGGTTAATGTGAAAACCCTATAGAGAACAGTTCTACTCTGACACACATGGGGTTACCATGAATCAGAATTGAACTGTCTGGTTTTTACACCTTAAAATTGTAACTCAGCATTTACATCAAGCTCAAATCTAACCACTTACTTTAAGGAATTTTGTCCTCACAGCCCTAAGAGACCTCTTCCTTTGAAAATGGTGGTGTCCTGTTCAGTAGTGGCTCATTCTTCACTTTTCTGTATATGCACTTCTCAACCAAACTGCCCTCTCAGGAGTAGAGCTATTCCTGTTTCTTTCTTTTATTCCTATTTCTCCACCCCACTCCCCTACTGTTCTTACTGTAGTACATACACTCCAATCACATCTCTACATTATGTGGTAGCATAAGGCTGTGTCATAAAATGTTGTTAGGTGCTATCCAGTCAGTTTCAACTCATAGATATTCTAAGAACAACAGGACAAAACACTGCCCGGACTGGCCCCATCCTCACAAATGTTGCCATCCCTGAGCCAATTGTCACAGCCACTCTGTCAATCCATCTTGTTGAGAGTCTTCCCCCTTTTTGCTGACTCTCTATTTTACCAAGCATGATATCCTCATGCAGGGATTGGTCCCTTATGACAACTTGACCAAAATATAAGCGATGTAGTCTACCCATTCTCACTTGTAAGGAGCGTTCTGTCTGTACTTCTTCCAAAAAGATGTATTACTTCTTCTAGCAGTCCATGGTATATTCAATATTCTTCACCAACACCAAAAGTTCATATGCATCAATTCTTCTATGGTCTTCTTTATTTATTGTCCACCTCTCCCATGCATATTAGGCTATTGAAAAGACCATGACTTGGGTCAGGTGCACTGTAGTCTTCACAGTGACTTCTTTGCTCTTTCACACTTTAGAAAGGTCTTTTGCAGCAGGCTCACCAATGCAATACTTTATTTGATTTCTTGAATACTGCTTCCATGGACATTGATTGCAGACCCGTGTAAAATAAAGTCCTTGACAAATTTAATCTTTTCTCCATTTATCTTGATGTTCCTTATTGGTCCATTTGTGAGGATTTTTTTTTTTTTCTTTATGTTGAGGCGTAATTCATACAGAAGGCTTTGATCTTCATCACTAAGTGCTTCAAGTTTTCTTCACTTTCAGCAAACAAGGTTGTGTTATCTACACATCTTAGGTGTTAATAAGTCCACTCCAATCCTGATGTCATATTCTTCTTCATATAGTCCAGCTTCTTGGATTACTTGCTCAGCATACAGATTGAATAAGTATGATAAGAGGATACAACTCTGAAGCAAATTTTTCCTGATTTTAAACCATGTGGTATCCTCTCATGCTGTTTGAATGACAGCCTCCTGGTCTACGTACGGTTCCTTATGAGTAGAATTAAGTTTTCTGCAATTCCCATTCTTCACAACATTTTCCATAATCTGTTATGATCCACACAATCAAATGCATTTGCAGAGTCAACAAAACACAGGTAAACCTCTTTCTGGTATTCTTTGCTTTCAGCCAAGGTCCCTCTGACATCAGCAATGATACCACACTTTCTACATCCTCTTCTGAATCCAGCTTGAATTTCTGGCTGTTCCCTGTGAATATCCTGCCGCAATCATTTGGACTTACTTTCAGCAAAATTTTACTTGCATGTGATATTAATGATATTGTTTCATAATTTCCATATTCTGTTGGATCATCTTTCTTTAGACAGGGCAAAAAAACTACTAATCCTATGAGGAAATATATAATTTAATACACAGTTACTGGTTTTGATTAAGATGGGGCCCACTCAGCCAGCTCCCTCCACTAGCATGAAATATAACTAAAGTTATATTAAAAAAGGAAGAAGGAAAGAAGATTAGCAATTAGTTGATAGTTTTTGAAGCTGCGTTATGGGTACATGGGGCTTCATTGTAGCAATCTTTGTTATTGTTTGAAATATTTTATAATAAAAAATTAAAGGAAAAAATATAACTAAAGTTTCGTTTTCCTGGCCGTTTTGACCCCCACTCTCATGAATGACAAGGAAATGGATAAATTATTTCAAAATGGAAGTGTTCTTTCTTTCTTTACCTGATCCAGAGTTCTGGTAATCTAAGTATCTTTACACAGTTTTAAACATCCTGTTACCTTCTTTTAAACGCCAAATTCTCTACCTCATAAATGCTCACTTAACTTTCTGGTTTGCATTTGCCAGCATGTTATTGTTCTGTAAACAATATTTTTACACATTAAATGAGTAATATGGTGGTGTGAGTTATACAATCATTCCCTATTTTACTGAGGCATTATTTAGTTTATCTCATAGAAACAAGTAAAATGAGTGGATATTATAGCCTAGACAGTCTGTATGTTTAGATAACTTCCCTATAGTTTTGTTCCTCAGTTGACATTTAATTGCTAAGAAATTACAGTGTCAGTTTATTACTAGTGTCCTGCGTATCTACCTTCTATAAAAAATTGTTTTCAATGCTGAAAATTAATTTATTATATTTTCATTTGTTGCATTTCATAAAAAAAAACCTTTTCTTTGATACTCAGTATAATAAAGTTGTCCATTCATCTTTACTTTTTGAATATGTGTTCAATATTAAAAATTTGTGTTTTTAGACTTATTTCAAACAGATTTCTATTAGGAAATGTGGATGATTACAAGCTATTTAACTGTAAAATATGCCTAAATCTTTATATATAAGAGAGAGTTCTTTTTACAGCATCTCAAATACATTCCAAAATAAGAATAGTTTTCTCTGATTTTTTTCCTAATAGAATAAAGCAGTTTACTTTTTTTTTTAATTAACACATTTAACCTATTAATTCTATTTATTAACTGTATACATTTTATACCAAAGCATTTACTTTTCAGATTCACATTTTGTACTTCAGATTTTCCTTCTTTTTATTTTTCCCCCCTTTAGTTTCATTGTTAGCATGTAAGCAAAGAAAAATGCTTACATACAAATTGGACTCATTCAACAAGGTGCTACATACATATTTCCTTTTAAATTAAATCTCAAAGGGTAAATCTAAGGAGAATTTGAGCATATTCATGTGGAAACATAGTTTAGCTTATCTTTTGCTTCTTCAGATAAAATCCTTTTTATACACAAATCATATGAAAGATGGAAAAAATGCTTCATTTTTATTCACTATCTCTCAATAAATGGATACAAACTTTCTTATTGCCATTTCTCAGTGAAAAACATTAGTGTTTCTGTATTTCTCAATCCCATCCTTTACATGTAGGTAAGAAAATTTAGATACAGGATATTAAGCACTCATTCACATTTTCTGAAAATGTCTATTTTTTGTGTGATATATTGAGCTAATTTATAAACCCCTACAAATAGAGTAGAACTGTAATATTTGAGTCATGGAAATAGAGTGAGAAAATATGAGCTCATTTATGTTCTATGATACAGAAACAGTCATTTGTTTTCATAGAATGCATTTTCTATTGCTTTCATGGATTTCAAAATAACCTGATGAACTACAGCAATTGTTATTATTCTATTTTTAATATCAGAACACTTTAATTTAGTCTAGAAATAAATTATAAATAGAAAAAAACATGATGATAATAGAAATACCTCACTACTATATTTTCAAGAAGAAAGAAAGAAAAAAGCTAGTACAAAAAACAGATACTCTACAGTTCCAGGTAGAAAGTTTAGAAAATCTAATTGAAAATTAACTTGCTCCTGTCACTAAACCAAGAATGCAGTCTTATAGCTTCTGCCTGGCTATTTTCAGTAAATCGGCCTTTGCTGCCTATGCTAATTTTCAAAGACAGTTCTGATGGGCAATCCAATGAATCAAGAGTAAAACTAGAAAGTTGCTATGTGCCATCAAGTTGATTCTGACTCATAGCATCCTGTATGACAGAATAGAACTGCCCCATATTATTTCCTGGGCTATAAATTGGGAAACACGGGAGCAGATCACCAGGTCTTTTCTGTCATGGAAAGGATGGTGGGTTCCACCTACCAACCTTTCAATTAGCAGCTGAGCATTTAAATTTTACATCACCAGAGCTCCTTAGGACTAGGAAAAAGACATGGGAATTGCTTTCCACTTGTGAGAATTAATGCAATTGTTATAAGTTTCCAGGAAAATTTTACCTGGAACCACAGGGAAAAATGAAAATAAAAAGTTACATATTATTCACACTATTGATAAGTCTTTATGGAGGCAAAGCTGTTCAAGATCAATCATAGCTGAATGAACAGTTGGTTGCAGTAGTACATTGACAGGAAACTGCCAGAAATTTAAACCAGATTCAGAAGATGACATGGATTTTATTGTTGATATCAGATGGATCTTGGCTGAAAGCAAAGAATACCAGAAAGATGTCTACCTGTGTCTTATTCACAACACTGTGAATAACTGAAATTCTAGAACACTTAATTGTGCTTATGCAGAACCTTTACATAAACTAACAGGCAGTTGTTTGAACAGAACAAGGGTATACTACATGGTTTAAAATCAGGAAAGGTGAGTGTTCTGGTTACCTAGGGCCTCTCTGACAAGAAATATACAACAAATGGTATGACCTTAACAAACAGGAGTTTATTCTTACAATTTGGAGGCTTTAAGTACAAGTTCAAAGTGCCAGGTTCTAGGGGCTGGGTGAAAGCCCATCAACCTTGGGGTCCAGCTCTACCTCCTGCTCCTGACCCATTGGAACTAGAGGCATTTCTTCACTCAGACAGCTGCTGGCTGCTGAGGCTGCCAAGCCCAAGGCTGACAAGTAATGAGGCACAGTCCCAATGTTACCAAACCACACAGCAGTCCATTAAGTCCATTGTAAGTCCCAAGGTCAGCAGAGCATAGCAGGCTGCTGAGCAATGACAAGGCTACATGCAGGGTCCAAGCATGCCAAAGGCTAGAGACCATTCTCAAAGCTTTTCCTTATATACGGGAAGCAGACCACATACCCAATGGCAGCTACTCAGCTGCTCCCAGTAGATTCCACCATGGAGTTGATTACCAGTCTCATCATGGGGAATACTACATCCAGCTGCCCAGCCACTCAACCAGGCCTAGCCAAGTTGACACAAAAATATAACCACCACAGTGAGAGTCCAGGTTTTATCCTTTCATGATACTTATTTAACCTGTATACTGAGCAAATAATTAGAGAAACAGATTACATGAAGAAGAATGCAGCATCAGGATTGCAAGAAGACTTGTTAATAACCTGGAATATGCAGAACCTTGCTTGGTGAAAGTGAGGAAAACTTGAAGCATTTACTGATGAAGATCAAAGACTTCAGTATGGATTACAACTCAACATAAAGAAAACAAAAGCCCTCACAACTGGACCAATAATCGAATGGATTGATAAATGGATAAAAGATTGAAGTTGTCAAGTACTTCATTTTACTTGGATCACAATCAATGCTCCAGGAAGAAGCAGTCAAAAAATCAAATGATGTATGACATTGGGCAACTCTGCAAAAGACATCTTTAAAATATGAAAGATGTCACTTTGAAAACTAAGGTATGCCTAATCCAAGCCATGGTATTTTTCATAGTTTCATATACATGTGAGAGCTAGACAGTGGATAAGGAAAACCACAGGAGAATTAATGCTTTTGAACTGTGGTGTTGGGGAAGAATATAGTGCCTAAGGTATTTGACTCCTCGGAAGGAAGACTGGGCAATTTACTTCCAGAGATATACCATCTTCAAAACCCAAGGAGGGGTTGCTATAGGTTGGAATAGACTCAATGGCAGTGAGAGTTATAGACTGCTAGAAGAATGAACAAATCTGTCTGGGAAGAAATACAGCAAGAATGTTCTTAAGAAGCAAGAATGGTCATACTTTGTCTTGCATACTTTTGTCATGTTGTCAGAAGGGACCAAACCCCAAAGAAGGGTAGCATGCTGGGTAAAGTAAAGGGTTAGTGAAAAAGAGGAAGACCCCCAAAAGATAGATTAACACAGTAGATACAACTCAAGCAGAGCAAGGATTGTGAGGATGTTGCAGGACCAGGCAGTGTTTCCTTCTGTGGTTCATTGGGTCTATGTGTTTGACAATATAACAAAATTAACCCTTATTAATGATGTTAATAATACATTATAGTGCGCCTCTTCTTCTTCCGAACAGGAACATTGGTTTTGTTGGAGACTAGTACTAAATATGCACTCAGTTTAATAAGCATAGAGAATAGGTTAACAACATTAAAATTAGTTATATTGCTTTTGAAATCAATGATTATTTCTGTAAAACTCAATATTTGTTATAGAAATCCTTAAAGACTTTAAGAATCAAAAAAATAAAAACATGGAAAAAGATAAAAATTATGACTGAGTAGGAGCTCTGTGGTGTATTGATTAAAGTATTTTACTGCAAAAGGTCAGCCGAGAGAACCTACCATTCATACTGTGGGAGAAAGACAAGGGAGTCTGTTTCCATAAAGATTTCCAGCCTTAGAAACTCCATGAGGCAGTTCTGTTCTTTCCTATAGGGTCGCTATGAGTCAGAATCAACTCGATGGCAGTGAGTTTTTATTTTTGTTTTTGTTTTTCTCCAGGGCATTTCAAATGAAAGTTTTAAATAAATCGTTTGGTCAGGTAAGTTGTTTGTTGTTAACGTTAGAAGATGAAAAGAAAGAAGTAAAGAAGTGGGCTAGACTGTAGAAAGGTCACAGAGATAACCCTGAATTGAAGTACAAAATACTAGGTTCTTCTAAGAGGAAAAAAAAAAAAAAACTGAAATTAATTTTTGGTAGTGTCTGAACAAAGAGGAATGGAATAAGTGCCCATACAAATGGCCACTGAACCACAACTTAGCAGTGATGAGTACTGTACAGTGACACCTATAGCCAAATTGAAAAGCCATTGTATTAGTATAGTAGAAATAAATAAAAAGAACTCTAAGCCTATCATTTTGAGATAGAATCAATGAATGAAATTATGGTGAAGAAGTATGATAAATAGGACGTTAGTGGTATATAAGTGAGGTCACAAAATTAGAGTGCCTTTTAAGAATAACATTACAGATGAAAAAGAAAGAAAAAAACAGCAAGTACCTACATTATCCTGGCTATTAAGGTTAGTGAGAGTGTTTCTGCTAATAGTCCACTTAGATTGAAGCATTGGAGAGAAGAAAGAAGGTATGTTTTTCACTTGATATTTTCAGCAACAGACATTTTTTTTTTCTTGTCTGAGCCACAATTTTACTCTTGAGTCTATTGTATGAAATGAATCTCACTTGCTATGACTTTACTAAAGCTTGTATATTCACATTATTTTTAAAATAGAGTTGTTAGATTTGATATATATATATGGTCTTCTGGGATAATTATAATCTGATGTCTTAAGAAAAATTACTAATTCTAATAAATATATAATAACATAAAACAATAGAAATGTGTAACTAGTTCTCTTAGAATTTTCCTTAAAGTATATTCCCTTTAAGTGAACCCAAGTATCCATGCAACTACCCATTTCCATCATGCTACGAATTATATATGGAGTATCTCCATCAAAAAGTATGCATATGTGAATGAGAACAAATTGTAGTGCCTAAGGCACGTGACTGATAACCAGAAGGCTGGTGATTCAAACCTACCAGCCACTCCTCAGAAGGAAGGTTGGGCAATCTACTTCCGTAGTGATACTGCCTCGGAAATGCAAGAAGTGGTCGCTATGAGTCGGGTCCGACTTGATGGCAAATAACAACAACAAATGCATATTTTATCTCAACACCAAAGATATCTATTAACAAAAGAGAAGCTGTACATGATTTTGAGGTTTTACAGCCAATTTACAACAAAAAAATATGTTTTCTTTTTAAATATGTTTTCAATGAACTTCATATTTGAACTTCCTATTTATAGTTTACATTTTATAAAACACTTTATAAAATTTAGATTGGTTCAGAAATATAGGTCACAAGAGAACTTCATTTGCTCTACAACGAAGACTATATACATGTGAGTAATAGTATGTTGTCTGCATGCACAGGAGAAAAAGTACCAGTGAAACATCTTTTATAACCTGCAGATTCATTCTTTTAAGTTCAGGATTACAAAAAATGGTAGACAGGCAGTTACGTGGAATGTAGCCATAATAATCAGATATGGGTTATAAATATTTGATCATTAAAACATGGAGAATATTTTATGTTCAGATGACAACCTGAGACAATACTGCAACAAATATTTTTGTCCTTCACTCCTACTACCCAACTCTCCCAATCCTATGTTTCTCTCCAAATTGTCTTAGTTAGGATTCTTCAGACACAAAAACATGAAGATACATAGAAATACATAAAACCAGTTGTCATCAAGTTTATTCCAATTAATGGTGGCACTATGTGTGTCAGATAGAAATATATTCCACAGAATTATCAATGTCTGATTTTTTGGAAGCAGATTGCCAAGGCTTTCTTCTGAGACACTTCTTCATAGTTTCGAATTTCCAACTTCCCAGTTAGTAGCTGAGCACATTAACCATTTTCACCACCTAGATACTCATAGATAGACAGACAGATGAGAGACAGATAGATTTTGAGAAGTTGGAGTACAGAATTATGTGGTTGCCAAGTTCAAATTTTTAAGTCAAATGAGAGGCTAAAATGTCTGCCACTCATATCCAAAATAACTAGTGTACTGGAAATTTCAGCAGGATATGTATTTACAGTCCTGAGGCAGAATCTTTCCCTAATGAACTCTCAGTTTTTGTTCATGAAGCTTTCAATTGATTGAATAAGACCCACTCCTATTATGGGTAATCTACTTTACTTAAGGTCGATTGATTTAAATGTGATTACAAGTAAATACTTTCATAACAACATCTAGACTAGTATTTGGCCAACAAAATTGAATGCTAGTCATACTGAAACATAAAATTAACTATCATAATCTCTTTAGGTTTTCAAAGAAGAAGAAAAAGAGGTAACTGGTGCTTTGGAGATAACTCAAAACTCTGAAATCTAGCATCCTACAGGACCCACAAGGTTCAGGTTGTTCTTGCAGAGTTGGAATAAATTCGCTACTTTTACACATAACTTGCTTTAGTAAATTGATTCATTCCAAAAAAACATTGAATATCTACTTTGCCCAATTTCACTAAAGACAATGGAGATAATGTGGAGACTAAGACAAGATATCTATTGTTACAGAACCTAATATTATAGCAGGAAGAAGTAAATTTTAACTAATTCATTATTATAATTTCAGAGAATGATAAATCATGAAGAAAATTAAACAGGAATAAGTCAAATAGAATGAAGAGCATTAGAAGCAAATTTGGATGAGCAGGTGGGGAAGGTTTCTCCAAGGAAGTGATCTCTGAGACAAAGCCAAGAGGAACCAGCCGTATGAAGTAACATGATACTTCAGGCAGAGGGGGGAGTCAAAGGAAAAGATGATGTTCTGGTTACCTAGCACCGGTCTGACGAGAATATACCACAAATGGGATGGCCTTAACAAACAGGAGTCCTGGTTTGGAGGCTTTAAGTGCGAGTTCAAAGTGCCAGGCTCTGAGGGAGCTTGTGAAAGCCCATCGACCTTGGGCCACAGCTCTGCCTCTTGCTCCCAGTCCATTGAAGCTAGAGGCATCTCTTCTCTCAGACAGCTGCTGGCTGCTGAAGCCAACAAGTCCAAGGTTGACAAATAAAATGATACAGTCCCGACATTACCAAACACATGGCAGGCCATTGATTCAAGTCTGTTGAAAGTTCCAAGATCGGCAGAGCATGGCAGGCTGCTGAACAACGACATGGCTACATGGAGGGTTCAAGCATGCCATAAGCTAGAGACAATTCCCAGAGCTGTTTCTTATATACAGGAAGCAGACCATATACTCAAAGGCAGCTACTACTCAGTTGTTCACAGTAGATTCCACCATGGAATTGATTACCAGTCTCATCATGGGAAATACTACATCCAGCTACCCAGCCACTCAACAAGGCCCAGTTAAGTTGATACACAAACTTAACCACCACAGATACTAATGGAAAAATGAAGTCAGTGTGTTCTCATAACAGAAAGAAAGCAAAAATGATTCCAGTGTTGTAAGCTATTGGAACAGTGGCATCAAAAGCAAAAGAAGAGCCAAGACCAGAACATGTTTTTCTACCTCAAAATCATCTCTAAAAACACTTTTCAAGGTCTATTAAGTGTCTTGGTAAATCTTGTACAAGAGGAATTATTTGATCAGAATATGCTTTATAATCTGTCCCCTATGAGTGCTATAGCAACTAAAATCTCAGACACACTAATTCATTTTTAAAGAGCCCTTCATTTATTCACCTTACTCTAAAATAAGCATGTCATAGTCTATTCAGACTCTTCCTTTTTCATTCTAGAAGCTGTACACCAGTTGAATACATGATACTTCAATTGTGGTGGTTAAGGTAGTGTGTCAACATGGTTGGGCTATGATTCTCCATGGTTTGGTAGTAATGATATAATTTGATGGTATATAGTGATGTTATTTGGCTGTTATGTACTGATGTATGTATCCTCCATTTCATGGTCTGATATAATATAACCACCATGATTATATCTAATATAATGTAATCATCTCTATGATGCGATCTGAGCATCTAATCAGTTGAAAAAGAGTTTCCTTGAGAGTGTGGCCTACATCCAATATATGAACATTCTGGAAAAGCTCTCTAGCTTTGCTGCTCACTCTGGATTTTGCATCCATAATATCATCTGGTTATTGGGACATGAGCCAGATTATTGCCTTCTGATTTGGGAATTTGTCAGCTACCACAGCCCATGAGCCAACAGACTTCCATCTCACCTGCTGATCATAGATTCATCAGCCCCTGCAGCTATAAGCTATATGAGTCAGGAGTAGCCTCCAGCTTGACATCTGACCCAGGAAATTGGGACTTGTCAGCCTCTACAACTGTGAGAGCCATTTCCTTAAGATAAAATCTCTCTCTCTCTCCATTTATGTGTATATACGTGTGTGTGTGTGTGTTTATATGGCTAGGTTCTCTAGAGAAGCAAATCAGTGAAATATATGTATATGTTACGTGCCGTCAAGCCGGCCCTGACTCATAGCGACCCCTCCTTGGGTTTCACAGGCAGTATCACTACGGAAGTAGATTGCCCCATCTTCCCTCTGAGGAGTGGCTGGTGGGTTTGAACCACCAGCCTTCTGGTTAGCAGTCAAGTTCCTTAGGCACTACTCTACCAGAGCTCCCATACATACATATATAGACATATATATTTCACTGATTTTGTTTCTCTAGAGAACCTAGCCTAAGACATCAATAATAAGGGGGGATGGAAAAGGAATAGTATCACTAAATAAGCAGAGTGCACAGAAATTATCAAAGTGAATATAATGTTTACAAGACTTGTTGTTTTTGTTATGTGCCGTCGAGTCAGAGTGCCTCATAGCGACCCCTCCTTGGGTTTCCAAGGCAGTATCACTACAGAAGTAGATTGCCCCATCTTTCTTCCAAGGAGTGGCTGGTGGGTTTGAACCACCAGCCTTCTGGTTAGCAGACAAATGCCTTAGCCACTATGCTACCAGAGCTCCCCATTTTAAAAAACAATTTTCAAGGTTGTGTGAGTTTGTCTCATGTGTGGTTCTGTTGTTAGGTGCCATCGAATCATCTTCAATTTGTAACGATGATATGTACAACAGAACAAAACATTGCCCAGTCCTGTGCTAGCCTCATGATCTTTGCCATACCTGAGTCCACTGTTGCAGCTACTGTGTCAATCCACCTCATTGAGGACCTTCCCCTTTTTCATTGAATAAGTATGGTGAAACAGGAGGGATAGAGTTAAAGTCATATTTTGGCTCTCGTGGACTTCTTTTAATTGTCTTCAACTTCAACTTCAACTTGCACATGAGCAGTTGATGGTCTGTTCCATGATCTCCTCCTGGCCTTGTTTTGGCTGAAGATTTTGAGCTTCTCCATCACCTCTTGCCACAGATGTAGTCAATCTGATTCCTGCGTATTCCATCTGGTGAAGTCCATGTGGATAGCTGCCATTTGTGTTGTTAAACAAAGGTATATGCAATGGATATGTTGTTGGTCTTGCAAAATGCCAGCGTGTGATCTCCAGCATCATTTCTATCACCAAAGATTATTTTCCAACTATCAGTGATTCTTCTTTGTTTCCAACTATTGCATTTCAATCACCAGTTATAATCAACACATCTTGATTGCAGGTTCAGTAAATTTCAGACCGCAGAAGTTGATAAAGATCTTCAATTTTCTCATCTTTGGCTTTGGTGCTTGGTGCATAAATTTGAATAATAATAGTATTAACAAGCCTTCTCTGTAGGCATATAGATATTATCCTATCATTGACAGCATTGTACTTCAGGATAGATTTTGATACATTCTTTGTGATGATGAATGCCATGTCATTCCTCTTTAATTTTTCATTCCCAGCATAGTAGATCATATGATTGTCTGATTCAAAATGGCCAAAATGAGTTGATTGCAGCTTAGTAATGCCTAGGATATCAATCTTTATGCATTCCATTTCATTTTTGACAACTTCCAATTTTCCTAGATTCATACTTCATACATTCTGTGTTCCAATTATTAATGGATGTTTGTAGCTGTTCTTTTCATCTTGAGTTGTGCCACATCAGCCAATGGAGGTCCCAGAAGCTTTATTCTATCCACATCATTAAGGTCAGCTCTGCTCTGAGAAAGCAGTCGTTTTGAGTGTCTTCTGTCCTGAAGGGCTCATTTTCCAGCACTATATCAAACAATGTTTCAGGGCTATCTATAAAGTTTTACAGTAATATATCAGACAGTGTTTCACTGTTATTCATAAGGTTTTCACTGGCCAATTCTTTGAGAAGTAAATGGCCTCCTCCTCTTCTGAGTCCACCACAGTGTGACAAACTGACAGACAAGTTCTTCTTCCTTACCTATTCCAAACCACTCCACTCACTTCCTGTTCTCCCTCAGCAACTCCAAACCCACCCCCTTGACTTGCTTCCTTCCTTCCTGGCCTCCCTCAGCTGCTCCAAACTCACCAAGGCATCTCACTTCCTCATGTAGAATAGGTATTTTTCAATATAATCATAGTTTATACATTACATTATATAGACTAAATATATAAAATAATAACCACATTAAAATTAAAATTAATATATACATATATTTTCTTTTGTATTACAACACTGATGACACTTTCTATCTATTGAAGGGATTTGTGGCTAGTCAAGGTTCAAACTTGTCAAGAAAAATGTGACTTACACACAAGCATTGAATAAAACATTCTACTCACAGAGAGAAGAAACAGAACAAAGTCATCTTCCATAGTGGACGCTAGCCCCCATGCCAGCAAGTTAGTACCCAAAATTGACATAGGGCTAATGTTCTGCACACACTCCTCTCATTTTGTGGCTGAGAAATCTTATTCTCTACCCACAAATAAGATGTAGCAGTGGCTTTAGCCAGGCACCATATGATGTGCATGTATAAGCAGAACAAAGAGATGCTCATTGGGCCTGTAACGGAGGAGTTTTGATAAGGAAGAAGAAGAAGAAATAGGATCAGAGGGAGGTTCAAGTCCCTGAATCAATTTTAAGGGAATCTTCTGAGACAAAGGCTCTTGATTAGATGTTCAAGTGAAGATCACAAGGACCACAGCATACAGTCCTCATGTCAATCATAAACTTAGTTCCAAATATGTGCATTAATCGGTAAAATGTATGAAGTGTTGTTGTTAGGTGCCACTGAGTTGTTTCTGACTCATAGCAACACTGCGTACAACAAAACAAAACACTGCCTTGTCAGCTGCCATCCTCACAATCGCTGCTATGCTTGAGTTCATTGTTGTAGACACTAAGTAAATCCATCTCACTGAGAGTAATCTTTTTTCTCTGATCCTTTACCAATCATGTTATTATTTTCCAGAGATTGGGCCCCCTTGATGACATGTCCAAAATACTGAGAAGTCTCCCCATCCTTTCTTTTAAGGAGCATTCTGGCAGTAGCTCTTGCAAGACAGATTTGCTTGTTCTTTGGGCAATTCATGATGTGTTCATTATTCTTTGCCAACATCATAATTGAAAGGCATCAGTTCTTCTTCATTCTTCCATATTCATTGTCTACCTTTCACATGCATATGAGGCAATTGAAAATACCATGGCTTGGGCTAGGCTTACTTTAGTCCTCAAAGTGACATCTCTGTTCTTTAACACTTTAGAGTTCTTTTGCAAAAGATTTCTACAGTGTAATACATCCTTTGATTTCTTGACTGTTGCTTCCATGAACTTTGATTGTGGAGTCAAGTTAAATGAAATTCTTGACAATTTCAAACTTTTCTCCATTTATCATGATGTTGCTTATTGGTCCAGTTGTGAAGATTTTTGTTTTCCCTTTGTTGAGATGTAATTCATATTGAAGGCTGTTGTCTTCAGCCTTCATCAGTAAATCTTCAAGTCCTCTTCACTTTCAGCAAGCAAGGTTGTGTCATCTGCATATTGCATGTTGTCACTGAGTTTTTCTTTAATCCTGATGCCATGGTTTTCTTCATATAGTCTAGCTGCTCAGATTATTTACTCAGTATAAACTCAAAACCATCAAGTCAATCACAGCTCACATTGACCCCAAGTGACAGAGCAAAATTGTCCCATAAAATGTACAGGCTATAAGTCTTCATGAAAGCAGACTACCTCATTTTTCTCCTGTGGAGATTCTGGTGACTTTGAACAGCTGACCATTGGTAAGCAACAGAATGCTCTAACACTGACAGACAAGTTTCTTTTGTATGATGTAAACCATACAGTAACTCCTTGGTCTCTTCAGAGGACCACTTCTTAGTCTCTGTAAAGCTCCACTTGAGCACAAGTGTTCTGGAATTACCATTCTTCAAAATGTTATCAATAATTTATTGTGATCCACACAGTAAAATGCCTTTGCACAGTCAAAAACAGGTAAACATCTTTCTGGTACTCTCTTCTTTCAATCAAGATTCATCGATATCAGCAATGATATCCTTCATTGCATGTCCTCTTCTGAACCGAGCTTGAATTTCTGGTAATTTCCTGTCTGTGTAATGTTGCAACCATTTTTGAATTGTCTTCAGTAAAATTGTGTGTAATATTAATGATATTATTTTATAATTTCCTCATTCTGTTGAATAACCTTTCTTTAGAATGGGCAAAAATATAGATCAGTTTCAATCAGCTGCCAGTTATCTGACTTCCAAATTTATTGCCATAGACAAGTGCGTACTTCCAGCATTGCATCCATTTGTTGAAACATCTCACTTGGTATTCTGTCAGCTCCTGGAGATTTGTTTTTCATCTATACACTGGTAGTTTGAACTTCTTCCTTCAAAACTCTCAGTTCTTGATCATCTGCCACTTTCCGAAATGGTTGAAAGTTGACCAATATTTTTGATACAATGACTATACTACTTCTATCTTTTGATATTTTCTGATCATTCAATATTTTGCACATAGAATCCTTCAGTGTTGGAAGCTCAAGGCTTGAATGTTTTTCTTCAGTTCTTTCAGCCTGAGAAACACTGAACACATTCTTCATTTTTGGTTTTCTAACTCCAGGTTTTTGCACATTTCACTCTAATACTTTACTTTGTCTTCTCAAGTTGCATTTTGAAATTTACTCTTCAGCTATTTTACTTCTTCATTTCTTCTATTCAGTTTAGCTACTTTCTGTTCTAAAGCAGTTTTAGGGGCTCTTTTTACATCCATTTTGGTCTCTTTTTTCTCTCTTGCCTTTTAAATGACCTTTTACTCTCTTCATGTAGAATGTCCTTGCTGTCATCTCATAACTCATCAGGTCTTCAGTGATTAGAGTTCAGTCCATAATATCTATTCAAGAGATGGTCTTTAAATGCAGGTTATATGCAAGGTCATAATTTGACTTTGTGGACTTATTTTAATTTTCTTCATTTAATTTCTTCTTATTTAATTTTCTTCATTTTAAGCTTCAACTTGAGCTTGCGTATGAGTATTTGATGGTCTGTTCTGCAGTCAGGCCCTGGCCTTGTTCTGATTAATGATATAGACCATCTTCATTGTTTCTTTCCACAATTACAGGTTATTGGATTCTTATATATTCTATATGCTGAGGTCCATGTACATAGACTCTTTTTATGTTGTTGAAAAAAGGTATTTGCAATGATGTTGGTGGTATTAGAAAATTCTTTCTTGAAAGCTCCAACATAGTTTTTATTACTAAGGCTGTATTTTCCAGCTACTTAACCTTCTTCTTTGTTTCCGACTTTGGCACTCCAATCACCAGTAACTATCAATACATCTTCATTACAAGTTTGATCAACTTCAGACTGCAGAAGTTGATAAAAATCCTTCTTGATCTTTGCCATTTGAAGTTGATTTGTAAATTTGAAAAATAATTGTATTAATGTTCTTCCTCGTAGGCATATGGATATTATCCTACCACTAACAGTGTTTCACTTCAAGACAGATCTTGAAATGTCCTTTTCAATGATGAATGCAACATCATTCCTCTTCAATTTGACATTCCTGGCATAGAAGACCATATGATTGTCCAAGTTAAAATGGTCAATATCAGTCCAATTCGGCTCACTATTGTATTCCTTTTCATTTTTGATGGCTTTCAATTTTCCATGATTCATACTTCAGATGTTCCACATTTTAATTATTAGTGGATGTTTGCAGCTATTTCTTCTCATTTTGAGTTATGCATCATCAGCAAATGAAGATCTCAAAAGCTTTACTCCATTCATATCATTAAGGTCAACTCTACTTTGAGGATACAGCTCTTTTCCAGTCATATTTTGAGTGCTTTCTGATTGATCTAAGTGGCTCACTTTCCAGTACCATATCAGACAATGTTCCA
>NW_006921720.1:112883-117963 GCF_000298275.1 Orycteropus afer afer
TTTAATTTTGTTGAATCAAATTTTTAAAATACTGTAAATTAGAAAATACTGAAGAGAGTTGATGTACATTAAAGGGAATGAGTGGTTTGTTTTAAAGTGTATGCACAGCCCCTAACATCTCAACAAATATGTTTTAAACTGTTCTGCTTGGGAAAAGGAAGGAAAACAACAAGTGAACTGCAGTGTTTTGATATTATTAAGGCAAATTTTGAATGACTTGTTGCTGTTAGCTGTTGTGGAATAATTTCTGATTCATGACAACCATGTGTGTGGAGAGTAGAACAGTCCTAAAGGGTCTTCAAGGCTGTGGCCACTTGGAAACACAATGCAAGAACCGTCTTCTGAGGCACCTCTGGGAGGGTCATAACTGCCAACTTTTCAGCTAGCAGTTAAGCACATAAATATTTGTGCCAATGAAGGACTCCTCCAGTGTCTTGTAGGAAAGGAAATTAGGAAGATGGCAGGATAGGCAGAAAAGCTACACAGACCCTCTTCAAAAAGAAAAGAGAAATCAATTGATGGAGATACAGAAGATAATTCTGGACCCCTGAGCTTTGAAAGGAAGTATACAGAAGTGGATTATGCACAAACTAGTGGAAAAACCTGAATGAAAACTGTGACTATGGTAGGAGCTGCAGACTGTCAGCTTCTTTAATGAGACCAACAGCCTGACAATATCCAAGTGGTGTTGGGACCTGAGAACTGACCTGAAGATCAGCCCTGGGCCAAGGGCTGCAGGGACTACTGCACTGGTGGCCCATGACTAGGAAAGGAAACAGCAAGGAGGAAGACAACTTGAGCTGGGGAATTTTGGCTCTCCAGAGGGTGCAGCCATTTTGAATGTTTACAAGCAGCAGACAGTTTGGGTATTTAAAGAGAATGAAGATATTGCCATTTTGAATGTTTACAAGCAGTGGCCATATTGGATTTCAAAATGACAGCATTCTCATTCAGATTCCAGGAACCTAAGAATAGCTGTGGTAGCGTAGTGCCTAAGGCACTTGACTACTAACCAAAAGGCTGGTGGTTCAAACCCAACAGCCACTCCTCAGAAGGAACGTTGGGCAATCTACTTTCTTAGTGATACTGCCTCGGAAACCCAAGGAGGGGTCACTATGAGTACGGTCTCACTTGATGGCACATAACAACAACAAGAATAGCTACATTTGTCAAGGATGGCAGGGACATACAGGAGGCTGACCAAAAGAAAGGAGACAGGTGGTAAGTTTATAAGTGCTGCCAACTAGTGAATAAAGGAGCACAGTACCCTGCATATATAGATAACATCCAAATAAAACAAAGAAAAAAAACTGTGCGCAAGTCACTCCAACATACAATCACCAATTAAATATAAACACAAAAACATCACAATGTTGGGGAGATTCAAAATGGAGTCTCATCAGTAACCACGACTCTAGTTCCCTCTAGCATCTTAGTGCTTGAAAAACTAGGTACAGCAGTTTGAATTAGGGATTTTGGTGCTCTGAACAGCTAACTGAGGCAAAGTGCACCAAACTCAGAGGAATAGAATTAGAGAGAAGAAATGTACAGGGGAAAAGAAAATACAATCTATCCTGCGAAGCACTGACAGGCAGCTGAGAAAGGCCATCAGAGAATTCCCTGGGGGAGCAACTGGCAAGTGAGAACAGCCATCCAAGTCCTCTCTGGTTTAAAGCAGAAGACACACCACACCAGCATACCAGTAGCCACACCAACATAGCAGCCATCACTCCAAGGATCTACCTTCAGCACCTGATTTTATCAGTAACGTGGGTCAGCTGGGTGCATACAGGCATGTCCAGCACCACTGAAACCCAAGCAGAGAGTCCATTGGTGCTGCAAGAGGGCTGCCCCACTCCCCCTGCAACTACTCACCGAGCAGGCTTGGGTCAGCTTAGTGGCACTGAGAGGTCTGCGCTTGACTTTATCAGTAGTATTGAATGGACCACAGATTACTAGCAGGCACTCCCCGAACTCCAACCCCACTGAAACCGAGTGGATATTGGGAGCCGTGGGTGGGCAGACTCACAGAGGAACTCCCAAGGCAGATTGCTGTCTGGGCCATTTGGGCTGGTGCTGTGGGTGGGCAGGTCCAGAGAGAGAAACCCTCGCAGCAGATTGCGGAGCCAGGAAGTTGTCTTGAGTCGGCTTTTTGGCACTGAGGGGCCTCAGGAGCAGAGTTTTTGCTTGTGTCTGAGCCTGGCAGAAAGTGGCAACCCCCTAACAACTGGAGTCTTTCCTGAAATTGAGCTTCAGGCCTGTAAATAACAATATGATGTCATCAGCAGCAGCTCTAGAAACTACCCCTAGCAACGGTGAGCTTTCCTTCTTCCCCTCCCACCTTCCCCACCAATAACTTCACTCATCCAATAGAAGAAACCACATTCAGCCAACATAAAACCTCCTGCTTCAAACTCTAAACACTCTTTATAAAAACAGACACTCATATCCACATTCCACACAGTGATTCCACCATCACAAAGAAAACTGCACAGCAAACCAGCATACCTGAATTAATAACTAAAAAAATAAATAAAATGCACCAGTTTCACCTTTTCAAAATATTAAACCATAAAACCAAGACAAAACAAATCAATATATAACCAACAGTTAAAGACAACCTCAAAATGTCTAGGAAACAACAGGCAACCTCAAATCAAACAAACAAACAAACAAACAAACAAACAAAAACAGGACAAGGCATTAGAAACAAAACCACAAACAAAGATCTCATTATACATGGAGGAAGAAGAGGCAATAGAATTATCTGAGAAGGAATTTAGAAGACACATTTATAGAGCTTTACAAGAGCCTAAGGAAACCTCAAACAGAAACAAGGATAACACAGACACTTCCCTGAAGAACTCGGTAAAATCATTCAAGAACAAAATAATAAGACATGCACAATCAGAAATCACACAAAACAGCAGTTAGAAATACAGAAGATGAATACCAAAATTACAGAATTACACAACACAGTAGAAACACAAAAAAGTAGGTTAAAACTGGCTAAAGAATGCATATTCCAATAGAATACAAATACCTGGACACTGGCCTGTATGAAGAAAAATCAGAACAAAGATTTAAGAGAAATTAAGAGAATCTAAGAATTGTATGGGATGACATGAACAAAAGCAACATAAGATTCACTGGAATTCCAGAACAAGAAGAGGTGAAAAAAAAAAACACCAAAACAATTGAGAAAGACCTGCTAACAGAAAACTTCCCCCCATATCATGAAAGAAGAAAAGATATTTGTCCAAGAAGCTCATAGAACCTCACACAAGATAGATCCCAAGAGAAAAACACCAAGGGAAATTATAATCAAACTTTCCAAAACCAAAGACAAAGAAAAAATTTTGAGAGCTGCTTGAGACTAAAGAAACATTAACAATAATAATCAAACAGTTAAGCTGAGCTCTGATTACTCAGCAGAAACCATGCAGGCAAGAAGGCAACGGGGCAGCATATATAAAACACTGAAGGAAAAGAACTTCCAACCAAGAATCCTATATCCAGCCAAAATATCCATCAAATATGAGGGTGAAATCAAGGCATTCTCAGACAAACAGAAATTAAGGGATTTTGTAATTCTATACAATTGTATATCATTTCTATAAAATTAGAAACTAATAATAGGTAGAGCAAGGAAAAAGCATCAAACACATGGAAGCTGAAAAACTCACTGCTCAAAAACCACTGGGTAACAGAACAGATAAAAACTGAAATAAAAAAATTCCTAGAAACAAATGAGAATGAGGATACATCATATCAAAACCTATGGAACATAGTGAAAGCAGTACTCAGAGGACAGTTTATAGCAATAAATGCATACATCAGAAAAGAGAAAAGAAACAAAATCAACACTCTAACTCATCAATTCCAACAACTACAAAGAGAATAACAAAAGAATCCTACAGAGTCTAGAAGCAAGGAAATAATAAATATCAGAGCAGAAATAAACAGGAAAAAACACAGAGAAAATCAACAAAACAAAAAGCTGGTTCTTTTAAAAAATTAATAAAAATCGATAAACCATTGGCAGGCCTAACAAAAGAAATGAAAGAGAAGATCCAAATCACAAGAATTGTAAATGAAAATGGTGTCATCACAACAGAACCAACTGAAATAAAAAAGCTACTGACAGAATATCATGAAAAACTGTATTCCAATAGATTTGAGAACCTAGAAGAGATGGACAAGTTTCTAGAATCACAAGACCTACACAAACTATCCCACTCAGAGATAGAATACTTGAACAGACCTATAACAAAAGAAGAAATTGAACAGGTCATTAAAAAAAAAAACTTCCCACAAAGAAAAGCCCTGGCCCTGATGGGTCCACTGGAGAATTTTTTTAAAATATTCAGAGAAGAGTTGACAACTATGCTACTCAAGCTATTCCAGAACATAGAAAAAGATGGAGTACTGCCAAATTCATTTTATGAAGCAAGCATAACACTAATACCAAAACCAAAGAAAGACAATATTAGAAAGGAAAACTGCAGACCAATATCCCTCATGAACACAGATGCAAAAATCTTTAACAAAATCCTAGCCAACAGAATCCAACAACATATCAAAAAATTAATACACCCAGACCAAGTGGGATTCATACCAGGTTTGCAAGGGTGATTCAACATCAGAAAATTAATCAATGTAATCCACCACATAAACAAAACAAAAGAAAAGAACCATATGATTATATCAACCAATACAGAAAAAGCATTTGATAAAATCCAACATCCATTCTTTTTCAGAACTCTTAGCAAAATAGGGATAGAAGGGAAATTCCTCAATATAATAAAGAGTATATTGCAAAGCCAATGGTCAGCAACATTATTAACGGAGAAAGACTCAAGTCATCCTTACGAATGGGAACAGACAGGGATGGCCTCTATCACCACTTCTATTTAACATTGTATTGGAAGTCCTGGCCAGAGCAATAAGGCAAGAAAGAGAAATAAAAGGCATACAAATTGGCAAAGAGGAACTAAAACTATCTCTATTTGCAGATGATATGATCCTGTACATAGAAAACCCAAGAGACACAATAAAAAAATTACTGGAACTAATAGAG
>NW_006921720.1:119598-122948 GCF_000298275.1 Orycteropus afer afer
ACACCTATGTTAATCGCAGCCCAATTTACTATAGCAAAGAGATGGAAACAACCTAAATGCCCATCAACAGATGAGTGGATAACCCAATTAGGTATATGCACACAATGGAATATTATGTTACATTAAAGAACAATGAGGGATACATGAATCATCTCACAATGTGGATGAACCTGGAGGACAGTATGCTGAGTGAAATAAGTCAATCACAGGAAGACAAGTACTGTATGAGCCCATTACTGTAAAAGACAGACAAGAGTTTGCTTGGGGAAGGGAACTCACTTAGTAGGTTATGGGATGGAGAGGGAAGAGGAGGGATTAATTGCAGGCTAGTTAGGGCCTACACATTGACTACTTGGGTAGGTGGAGGGATATACAAGAAGGATCTATGACCACCATGATAGCATTAGGAAACGGGAGGACACCAAATTGTTCACATAAGAGATAGATGACAGATGCTAATACCAACCAACGTATCCACAATACTGCATTGCCATTAACACCAAACACCAGGCTACAGATAAACACATAAACACCTGATATGATCCGACGGGGATCAGTGAACAGAAGTATACTCTAGACCAAAAATAGATTCACCTGAGGCTAATCTTGCTCATACACCAGTGACACAAAATACCTGCAGTCCTTACAGAAACAATAGAAGACGGACACAGAGTAATCCCTCACAGACAACCAGACACTATGGGAGAGAGATCCAATAGATCTACCATCTCAGGACCATAGTGAAGGGGGGCACTTGACTCAATTGGCACAACAAAATACATAAAAGCCTTGTTCCACATCCTATATTGGTGAGTAGTGACGGGGGTCTTAAAAGCTTTCAAATAGCTTTTAAGATGCAGCTAATGGTCTCCTAGCATCAGAAGCAAAGAAGAATGCAAAAAAATAAGGGCATTTGGAAGCAATCAGCCATAGGACATTAGGACCCTCAAGAACAGAAGAACTAGATGGTGCCTGGCTACCCATGCTAACCACCCAGGAAAGGTTCAAATCTGGAAATCCTGGATACAGTGAGAGGGAAAATGTGGAACAAAATCCAAAAACTCAGTAATGACCAGAATTACTGGTCAGATGAAATCTCGTGAGACCCCCAATACTATGGCCCTGGAATACATTCTGTGACTGGAATAAAATTCACCCCCAGGGGTGGACTCTCAACCAAATAGTTAACAAGATGTACACACAGACCACTCAACCCAGCATGACACACCCACATACTCTATGGTAATACAGTCCTTAGAGCACTAGACCATGGAACACCAGAGGACCAATATTCAAATTGAGGAAATGTAGGACAAACAGGAGTGCATAAATATGAGGGGCACAGGGAAAGAGTTACAGACTAGGGAGTGGAGAAGACTGGGTTAAGGTTGGGCATGGTAAATGGGGAATGAAACTAAATGTACATGTAATGTTGAATGTAAAACAAGCTCTTAAAATTAAAAAAAAAAAAAAAAAATCACAAAGTCTCAGAGAAAACAGGGCATCACAGTCCACACAAAGAAGCAAGATAAAACAAGAGAAACAAGGGATCGGGATACAAACCCATAACAAATCCCTGTGGAAGAAGCATCATTGGAACTCCCTGATAAGGAATTCAAAATAATTATATTTAGGTAACCTCAACAGATTGAGAGACAGATCAAGGAAAACACTGACAAAATTGAGGAAAATACAAAGAAAACCTTGAACAATTTTGAAAGACAACACAAAAACAAAATGAAAAATTAGAAATGATACAAAATCTACAGATAGAAATCTAGAACATTAAACAAAATTTTCAGAAATAGATAACACATTGAATGGACAAAGGAGTAAAATTGAATCAATAAAAGACAGAATTAGTGAGATTGAAGATGAATACCTCAATATATTTTTGGAAAAGGATCAATCAGAAAAAAAAAAAAAAAAATCAAAACAAAATGAAGAAAGCCTAAGGATCATGTAGGATACCATCAAAAGGAATAACCTATGTGTAATCAGAATTCCAGAACAAGAAGAGGCAAATAAAACTAGAGGAAATTGTTGAAGGTTTGTTGGAAGAGCATTTCTCTGGTATGATGAAAGATGAGAATATATCCATTCAAGAAGTCCAACAAACTCCAAACAGGATAGACACCAAAAGAAAATCACCAAAACATATCAGTATCAAACTCAGCAAAACTAAAGACAAAGGAAGAATCCTGAAAGAAGCATGAGAAAAATGAAAAGTTACCTATAACAGGCAACCAATAAGACTAAGCTCTTATATCTCAGCAGCAACCATGCAGGTGAGAAGACAATGGGATGGTATATATAAAACCCTGAAAGAAAAATTTCCAACCAAGAATAATATACCCAGAAAAATTGTCCCTCAAATATAATGGTGAAATTAGACATTTCCAGATGAGCAGAAATCAAGAGAATTTGTTAAAACCAGAACAACATTACAAGAGATGCTAAAAGGAGTCCTTCAGACAGAGAACCAACAGCAAACAACAACTGACCATTAACACACATGATGATATAACCCAGCAACCAACCCAGCTATGGAACTATACAAAGTAAATAAGCCTACAAGATTGTAAACAGGGAACCAGAGAGATCAATTGACAAATGAAGACAACTATAAGCCAAAGAGAGGGAAAAAACTGTGTAATTACAGAACTTCTAAATGGTAAGGTAGTCAAGATAACTGCAAGATAGCATGGACTGTTCTAAACTTGGGAAGAAAATTATAAATCACAGGTAACCTCAAAGAAAAATGATAAATTTTCTCATCAAAATAAAAGAGGACAAGTGCAAATACTTAGCAAATACTAAAACAATAACAACAAAGGAAGTGATAACATGATTCATAAGCAAAAGGAGTTCAGCACAGAAAATTATACGGAACAAAGAAATCAGCAACACCACAAAAAAGGACATAACAAGATGACAGCAACAAATTCATACTTCTTGATAATTACATATCTGACAAGGGACATAGCTCTAAAATTTATAGAAAACTCCAACACCTCAACAACAAAAAGACGAACAATCCAATTAAAAAATGGGCAGAAGACATGAACAGACACTTCACCAAAGAGGATATTCAGGTGGCCAACAAACATATGAAGAAATGCTCACAACCATTAGCCATCAGAGAGCTGCAAATCAAAACAACAATGAGATCTCACCCCAGCACTAATGGCAAAATTCAACAAGATGGAAAATAACAAATGCTGGCAAGGATGTAGAGAGATTGGAACTCTCATACACTGCTGGTGGGACTGTAAAATGGTACAACCATTGTGGAAAGCAGTATGGCGATTCCTTCAAAAGCTGGAATTAGAGGCGGGGCAAGATGGCGG
>NW_006921720.1:155735-176367 GCF_000298275.1 Orycteropus afer afer
AAAAAAAAAAAAAAAAAAATTATATAATGGAATACACCTCATATCTCCAACAACCCAGAAGAAAGAGGTTATATATTGTTTGCTGATAATGTATTATCTCATGTAATTTTGACAAGTACTTTGTCCATTTAAGCTTTTCCTTAAATCAAAAATAAATGTATGCAATTGAAATTGTCAGGTTTCTTCCATAACAAGGGGAATAGAGAAATCATAATAGCTCTGAGTTAATGGTCCTTTACAGCACAGTTTTGAAGTTTCACATCAGGAAAATCCTGCATTTCATGCCCTCCAACTAATCCAACATTAATTAGTTAGAAGTTTCTATTGTACAAGTTTGTTATTTACATTCCTTGCATTTTTAATATGGTTTAATTTAGATGTTCAACATTGCTCGGCACTTTGCAAAGCCTTTATTTTAGTATCCTCTACTATTTTAATTTTATCTGATTTCTTTTTCATGTGTCTTTTTTGCTTGGTTCAGTTTATTTTTAATTAACTTCAGGCAGAAATTAAAGAAAAATGAATGTACCCACATCTGATTGTGCATGCCAGACAACTTTTCTTCTCTTTTTAGGTCCTCATAAGCCCTCTAAAGAAGCCTGAAAGCCCCTGCATCTAAACGCAAAGCTCCTGGTTTTCAGACTAATATCAGGTAAAATTATTTCCTATAATTAAATATTCCCACCCTTAAAGAGAACTCAGGAGTGCTAAAGGGAAAAAAATATATATCATATTCAGAATTACGACACTTAGGTTGACGAATAAGAAATGATGTTATCAATTCAGACACTCTCTTTACATCAGTCAATTTATCCATCCACCCTGCCACAGTCTCTAAGATTTGAGTGAATAACAATATCTAGAACAATCTGGTAAATATATACATTCTCTCTGATTTAAAAGGGCCTCTGTTTGCATAGTGCCTAAGGCATTTGACTGCTAACCAGCAGGCTACCATTTCAAACCCACCAGCCACTCCTCAGATGGAAGGTTGGACAATCTACTTCTGTAGTGATACAGCCTTGGGGGCCCAAGGAGGGGTCATTATGAGTCAGATCTAACTGGATGGCAGTGAGTTTGGTGTTAGGTTTGGCTCTGATTTAAAGGTGTTCTTAAACTTGCTTTCCAGTGACTGACTACACAGCCTAAAGGAAATGTCTGAGGATGCAAAAGCAAATTCAAAGCTATAAATCATATGTTGTTGTTATTAGGTGCCATTGAGTTGTCTGACTCATATCGACCCTATGCACAGAACAAAGCACTGCCTGGTCCTGTGCCAGCTCCATGATCTTTGCTATACCTGAACCCATCATTACAGTCACTGTATCAATCCATCTTCTTGAGGGTCTTCTTCTTTTTCATTGACCTTCTACTTTATCAAGCATGATATCTTTCTCCAGGGAAGGGGCCCATCCTACAACCAAAGTAGGTGAAATGAAAACTGGTCATTCTCAATTCCAAAGAGAATTCTGGTTGCATTTCTTCTAGGACAGATTGTTAGTTCTTTTAGCATTCCATGGTACTTTGACCATTGTTCACCAACACCACAACTCAAAAGCATCGACTCTTTTTTGGTCTTTCTTATTCATTGTCCAGCTCTCACATGCATATGAGGTGATTGAAAATACCATGGATTGTGTCAGATGCACCTTAGTATTCACGGAGATATCTTCACTCTTCAGCACCTGAAAGAGGTCTTTTGCAGCAGATTTGCCAAATGCAATACATCTTCTGATATCTGGACTGCTGCTTCTATTGGTGTTGATCGTAGAACAAAGTAATAGGAAGTCTTTGACAACTTCAGTCTTTTCTCCATTTACCATTATGTTGCTTATTGGTCCAGTTGTGAGGAGTTTTGTTTTCTTTATATTGAGGTGCAACCCATACTGCAGACTGTAGTCTTCAATCTTCAGTAAGTGCTTCAAGTCATCTTTACTTTCAGCAAACAAAATTGTGTTGTCAGCATATCACAAGTTGTTAATGAGTGTTCCTTCAATCCTGATGTCCCATTCTTCTTCATATAGTACAACATCTCTGATTATTTGCTCACCATACAGATTGAATAAGTATGGTGAAAGGATATAACCCTGACACACTCCCTTATCAGTTTTAAACTATGCAGTGTGTCCCCTTGTTCTTTTTGAACTTCCTCCTGGTCTATGTATAGGTTCCTCATGAGTACAATAAAGTGTTCTGGAATTCCCATTCTTCTCAGTGTTATCCATAATTTGTCATAACCTACAAAATCGAATGCTTTTGCATAGTCAATAAAACACAAGTAAACATCCTTCTGGTATTCTTTGCTTTCAGCCAAGATCCATATGACATCAACAATGATATCCTTCATTCAACATCCTCTTCTGAATCCAGCTTGCATCTCTGGAAGTTCTCTGTCGATATACTGCTGCAACCATTTTGTAATGATCTTCAGTAAGATTTTACTTGTGTGTGATATTAATGATATTGTTTGATAATTTCCATGGTCTGTGGGATCACCCTTCTTTGAAATGGGTAAAATATGGATCTCTTCTATTCAATTGGTCAGGTAGCTGTTTTCCAAGTCTCTTGGCATAGCTGAGTGAGTGCCTCCAGCACAGTTTCAGTTTGTTGAAACATCTCAAAGGGTATTCTCTCAATTCCTGGAGGCTTGTTTTTCACTGTTTCCTTCAGTGCAGCTTCAACTTCTTCCTCCAATACCATTGGTTCTTGATTATATGCCACCTCCTGAAATGGATGAACATGGACCAATTCTTTTTGGTACAGTGACCCTGTGTATTCCTTTCATCTTCTTTTGATGCTTCCTGCATCATTCAATACCTGCCCAGAGAATCTTTCAATATTGCAACTCGAGGCTTAAATTTTTTCCTCAGTTCTTTCATCTTGAGAAATGCTGAGCTTGTTCTTCACTTTTGGTTCTCTAACTCTAGGTCTTTGCACATTTTATTATTCATAAGCCATATTCAGTTGGTTTTGCTTCTCGAGCTGCTCTTTAAAATCCTCTGTTCAGCTCTTTTATCTTGTCATTTCTTCCATTTGCTTTAGCTACTCTTTGCTCAAGAACAAGTTTCAGAGTCTTTTCTGACATTCATTTTGGTCTTTTCTTCCTTTCTCATCTTTCTAATGACCTCTTGCTTTCTTCATGGATGCTGTTCTTGATGTCATCCCACAATTCTTCTGGTTTTCAGTCTTTGATGTTCAGTGCATCAAATCTATTCTTTAGATGGTCTCTAAAATCAGGAGGGATATATTCCAAGTCATACTTTCACTCTCATGGACTTATTTTAATTTTCTTCAGTCTCAACTTGAACTTGCATATGAGCAGTTGATGGTCTGTTCCAGTTAGCTCCTGGACTGGTTTTGGCTGAACATATTGACCTTTTCCATCACCTCTTGCCACAGATGTAGTCAATCTGTTTCTTACATACTCCATCTGGTGAATTTCATGTGTTTAGCTGCCATTTGTGTTGTTGAAAAAAGGTATTTGCAATGAATAAGTCATTGGTCTTACAAAATTCTATCATATGATATCCTGCATTATTTCTATCACCAAGGCCAAATTTTCCAACTACCAGTGATTCTTCTGTTTTCAACTTTTGCATTCCAATCACCAGTGATAATCAGCACATATTGATTGCATGTTCAGTCAATTTCAGACTATAGGAAACCAAAAACAAACAAACAAAAAAAATCAAACTCACTGCTGTTGACTCGAATCTGACTCATAGCGACCCTTCCTTGTGTTTCTGAGGCAGTATTACTACAGAAGTAGATTGCCCAATCTTCCTTTTGAGGAGTGGCTGGTGGGTTTTAACTGCCAGCCTTCTGCTTAGCAAATGCCTTAGGCACTATACTACCAGAGCTCACTCAGGTTGCAGAAGTAGGTAAAACTCTTTAATTTTCTCATGCTTAGCTTTGGTGGTTGGTAAGTAAATTTGAATAATATTAATATTAACTGACCTTCCTTGTAGGCATATGGATATTATTCTATCACTGACAGCACTGTACTTCAGGATAGATCTTGAAACATTCTTTGTGATGATGAATGTCATGTTATTCTTCTTCAATTTGTTGTTCTTACATAGTAGATCATATGGTTGTCAAAATGGCCCAAACCAGTCCATTTCAACTCACTAATGCCTAGGATATAAATTTTTATGCATTCCATTTCATTTTTGACAACTTCCAATTTTCCAAATTCATACTTCATACACTCCATGTTTCAATTATTAATGGATGTTTGCAGCTATTTCTTCTCATTTTGAGTTGTGCCACATCAGCAAATGGAGGTCCCGAAAGCTCTACTTTATCTATATCATTAAGGTCAGCTCTACTCTGAAGAGAACATAATGTAAAAGAAATCTGATATGGTATCTTCAGCCTATGCCTGTGAGCCAAGCCTGCCTATAATCTCCCCTCCTAACTAGTTGAACAACAAAATTCAGACTTACTTAACTCCCACAAAGAGTGCAAGCCAGTTCCTTGTAAAGATCTACCTATCTATCTGTCTATCTATCTATCTGTCTGTCTGTCTGTCTATCTATCTATCTACGTACCTACCTATCTGTCTACTCCTACTGTTCTCCTGATTCTTTGGTTGAACTTTGATTGATAAAAATAAATATTTTACATATTGCTGAATTGCATGTGCTAATATCTTGTTATGGATTTTTGCATCTAGCTCCATGAGGATTGGTCTTTAGTTTTATTTTGTTGCAATGTTTTTGTAAAGACTTAGTGTTAGGATTATGCAGCCCTCTTCTAATTTGTGAAATAACTTATATAAAACTGGTATCATTGATTACTTTAATATTTCATAGAATTTACCAGAGAAACCATTTGATTCTGGACTTCTTTTTGTAGGAAACTGTTATGAACAATTGAAAGACTTTGTTAGATACAAGCCACCACCCATCTGTCAGTTTCGCATGTCGTGGCTTATGTGTTTCTATGATGCTGAAACTATGCCACTCATATTACAAATATCAGCAGGGTCACCTATGGTGGGCAGTCTTCAGCAAAGCTTCCATACTAAGACAGTCTAGGAGGAAAACCTTGATGATCAACTCCTAAAAATTAGCCAATGACAATCCATCATTCTTAATCTTACTGCTTGCACAGTATAGCTTGTTTATTTTACATTCATTCTATCTCTGCTTTTATATTTAATATTTCTTTTAGAGAACATATAAGTCTTATTTTTTAATCCTATCCAACAATATACCTTTTAATTAGAGGCTTTAATCAATTTATTTTAATTTGTTGACATGGCTGGTATAAGATACCAAAAACTTTATAATATTACATTTAATTTACTCTATTCTCTCTTTAAATTATGTACCTTTACGTTTGTTTGTTCTAATTATTAAAATATATTTGCCTATAAATTACCACCTTCTTCTTAGATTTAATATTATATCCCTTATTATAGATTGAATTGTGTCCCACACAAAGATATGTTGCAGTCTTAACCCTTGCTACATATGAACACAGTCTTTAAAAATAGGTTCTTTAAAGATATTATCAGTGGAATTAACATAAGGTCATGCCAAAGTAGGGTGTTTCCTAACTCGATCTGACTATTGCCTTTGTAAAAAAAAAGACATGGAAAGACAGATAGAGAAGGAAGATGGCCACATAAAGATGCATCTGTAAGCCAAAGAACACCTAGAGGAACTGGAAGATGAGACAGACCAGAAAAGGATCTACTTCTAGAATGTTTGGAAAGAACACTAACTTCCACAACTGTGAAACAATAGATTTCCACTCTCTAGGACAAAAGCAAATCCTCCAGTTTTACAGGAATTATAATACACTACATGAATCATGACAAACCACAATTGGTGCAAGTTAGAGATATATGCCATTGATGGTCACAAATAACCTTTTCAATAGTTAGTTTTCTTGGAAAGAAGATGAGGCAATCTACTTCCATAGTGATACTGCCTCGGAAACCCAAGGAGGGGTCACTATGAGTTGGGGCTGACTCGATGGCACATAACAACAACAACAATGGTTAGTTTTAGATACTTAGCAGTATTCTTTACTGCTAAATTTTCCTGAAGAAGTGTTATAGATAGAACTCAGATCTACATTAGTAAGAAAATACAAGCAATCACATAGTATAAAAGAATCAATTCACAATTGCCCTAAAATGCAAAAGTCATACCAGTTGACCTTTATTTTATATTTGATAAAGGACTATACAACTTCAACCAAATATTTTTGAGTTGTTTGATAAGACTCCGCTCATACTAAAAACTCATATTTGATGGAGAATATTGGCTACACTTAAAGACATTCTGCTAGTGTATTGGCCTTCTTCAGAAGTGGAAAAAAAAAAAAAAAGTCAGACTTCTGAGCTTTTAAAACAAACAATCTCTTCCTACTTTATAACACCAGCAGAACAACAGCTGACAGAGTGTCAGGATAAAGAGGGTACATTCTGTAGCCAAACTCCATGAACTTAAAACCCAGATCAACCATTTCATAATGTTCTGAGACTGGGCAAGTAACTTACCTTCTCTGTGTTTCAGTTTCCTACCTATAAAACGATGACTGTAATAGTTGATGTGAAGATGACTAAAGGTTGATGTGAAGATTAAATGAGATAATAGACACATACCATTTAGAAAGATGACTGGCACATAGAAAGTACAACATTTACAACTATTTCCATAATTATATATCTGTGAAAGATTTTAAACAACAAATTACTTTAATGAACAATCTTATAAGTCATAGATAACTGAAAGGGTCATGCTATGGACACTTGAAGCACTCATCTTCTAGGATTTTTAAGATTGATATTACAGAAAACTACTTCTAAAATTTTGTGTATCTCCTCAGAAGATACACTTTTTTCTGAGGAAAAGAGGGCTCATACATTTATTATTTTAGTCAATATTTATTGATTACCTATTCTATGTCAGGCAATTAATAAAATAGACCTCAAATATTATCTCATGGATTTACATTCTAGGGGATTTCAGGAAATAAATAAGGTAAGTAAGTAATACAAAAATATGTGCTAAGAATAAAATACAGAAGGGAAGGAGGATAGGAAGCACTAGGGTAAAGACTAATTGCCATTAGAGATAAACTGATAAGGTTGATAAAAAAATATCAATAGTGAGTTGGTAGCATTTGCCATACATTCCACTTTCCTTTTGTATCTCTCTCACCTATTTAAGACGACAGATTTTTCTTGCACTTAAGGTCAAACAACATTCACAGGATATTACTGCTCTTGTTAAATGTTGTCAAGTCAGTTTCAACTAACAGCAACACAATATACAAAAGGACAAAACACCATCTAGTATTGCTCTATCCTCACAATTGTTGGCATGCTTAAAACCATCATGGCTGCCACTGTGTCAATCCATCTCGTTGAGAGTTTTCCCCTTTTTCACTGACCCTTTTTCACTTACCAACCAGGATACCCTTCTCCAGACACTGGTCCCACTGACAACAAGTCCAAAGTATGTGAGATAAAGTCTGGCCATTTTCCCTTCTAGAGAAAAGTTGGGCTATATTTCCTCCAAGACATATTTGTTTGTTTGGCTAGCAGTTCATGATACATTCAATATTCTCCAACATCACAACTCAAATGCACTAATTCTTCTGTGGTCTTCTTTAATCATTCTCCAGCTCTCACATGCATAAGGCTACAGAAATTACCAAGATTTAGCTCAGGTATACCTTAGTCTTCAAAGTGACATCTTTGCTCTTTAACACTTGAAAGATCTTTTGCAGCAGATTTGCCTAGTGCAATACTTTGCCTGTTTCTTGACTGCTGCTTCCATGGGTGTTGATTGTGGAGCTGTGGTAGTTAACTTTGTGTGTCAACTTGGCTAGGCCTGGTTGAGTGGCTGGGCAGCTGGATGTAGTTATTGCCCATGGTAAGATTGGTAATTAACTCCATGGTGGAATCTATTGGAGCAGCTGAGTAGCTGATGTAGCAATGTGGTCTACTTCTGGTATATAAGAAAGAGTTTTTGGAATGGTCTTTAGCCTTTTGGCATGCTTGAACCCTGCATGTTGCCAAGTCATTGTTCAACAGCCTGCCATGACTTACCAATTTTGGGACTTCATCTGGACTTGAATTCATGGCTGCCATGTTGTTTGGTGACATTGGGACTGTGTCTTTTTACTTGTCATCCTTGTGCTTGTCATCCTTATGCTTGTCATCCTCAGCAGACAGCAATTGTCTGAGTGAAGAAAGCCTCCAGCTCCAGTGGGCCAGGAGCAGGAGGCAGAGCTGAAGCCCACGATTGAGGGGCTTTCACTCAGCGCCTAGAGCCTGGCACTTTGAACTCAGACTTAAAGCCTTCAAACTGTAAGAGAATAAATTCCTGTTTGTTAAAGCCATCCCATTTCTGGTATGTTCTTGTCAGAGTGGCACTAGGTAACCAAAATAGGAGCCAAGGAAAAGGAAATCCTTCAATCAAAGACTGACAACTTCAATCTTTTCTCTATGTATATTGATATTGCTTATTGGCACAATTGTGAGGATTTTTGTTTTCTTTACAATGAGGTGAAATCCATACTGAAGATTGTAGCCTTAAACCTTCATCAATAAGTGATTCAAATCATCTTCAATTTTAGCAGGCAAGTTTGTGTCATCTGAATATCTCAGGTCATTGACAAGTTTTCCTCCAATCCTGATGTCACATTCATCTCCATATGCTACAGTTTTTCAGATTATTTACTCAGCCTACAGATTGAATAAATGTGATGAAAAGGTACAACTCTAACACACACTCTTCCTGATTTTATACCATTCAAACTTTGTTCTGTTTGAATGACTGCCTTTTTTGTCTATGTACAATTTCCTCATGAGCACAATTAAATGTTTCAGAATTCTTTGAAATGTTACCTATAATTTTTTAGGATCCACAAGGTCAAATTTCTTTGATGTTTACACAGCTAAACATCCTTCTTGTATTCTCTGCTTTTAGCTAAGTTCCATCGGACATCAGCAATGACACCCCTTGTTTTACATCCTCTCCAGATCCTGTTTGAATTTCTGGTAGTTCCCTATTGATGTACTGCTGCAATCACTTTTTAATTATATTCAGCAAAATTTTACTTCTGTGTGATCATGATAATATTGTCCAATAATTTCTAAATTCAGTTGGATTGCCTTTCTTTGGGGTGGACACAAATATGGATCTCTTCCAGTCAGTTGGCCAGGTAGCTCTCTTCCAAATGTTTTGCCATAAATGAGTGAGCACCTCCAGTGCTGCATCCTTTTGTTGAAACTTCTCAATGGGTATTCTGTCATTGCCGGGAGCCTTGTTTTTCACCAATTCCTTCAATGCAGCTTGGGTTTCTACTTTCAATACCATCAGTTCTTGATCATTTAGTACCTAATCTTGCATATGTGCAATTGATGTTCTGCTCTAAGGTCAGCGCCTGGCCTTGTTCTGACTTATGATATTGAGCCTCTCCATTATCTCTTTCCAAAGATGTTGTTCTGGTACCTGTATATAGCACCTGGCAAGGTTCATATGTATGGTTGCTGTTTATAAACATTATTTAAAAACATTGTTGTTTATAAACATTATTTGCAATGAATAAATCATTGGTCTTGCAAAATCGGATCATTTGGTCAATTTTATCACCAAGGCCTTATTTTCCAACTACCCATCTTTCTTCTTTTGAAGCTTGATATTTTTCTTCATTTCTTACAGCTTGTGAAATTCTAAGTGATTTCTTCCTTTTTGGTTTTCTAAGTCCATATCCTTGCATGTTTCATTATAATACTTTACTTAGTCTTAATGAGCCACCCTTTGGAAACTTCTGTTCAGCCTTTTTATTTCATCATTTCTTCCACTTGCTTTAGCTACTCTCCATTCAAGAACAAGTTTCAGAGTGACTTCTGACATTCATTTTGGTCTTTTCTTTACTTTATTTTTAATGACCTTTTACTTTCTTCATGTGTGATGTTCTTAATGTCATTGCACCACTTCTCTGGTCCACTTTTTCATAAGTGGACACGGCCACATCCTTGTTCATAATCTGTCTTACACTGAAAGCTCTGCTGAAACCTGTCCACTAAGGATGACCCTGCTAGTTTTGAAATATGTGTGGCATAGCTTCCACTATCATAGGAACATGCAGACAACCACAGTATGACAAATTGACAGATGAATCAGGATGAGGACTAATATATCTCTGCTTAAACCATGTCTATTGGGAGTAAGCCATAAAAAGTAGTGAATTCATAAAATAAATCATTTTATGCTTAGAAGTTGTTGTTGTTGCTGCTGGTTGACCTTGTGGCAAATCAGACTAATGATGACCCCAAGGTGCAGAGTAGAACCTATCCATAGGGTTTTCAAGGTCATGACCTTTCAGAAGCACATTGACAAGCCTCACTTCTGAGGCCCCTCTGAATAGGTTTCAACCACCAACTTTCAGTTACTAATCTAGCACTTAACCAGTGGGTAGCAGTATCATACTTAAATCAAACCTGGGTTGTTAGTTGCCATATATACAGCTTATTAAGAATAAGTTCTTGCATAGTTACTTAAAACCTTCAGGCTCATTGTCTCCAAATTCTAATACAGAATAAAACCTGCCAAATAGTGCTTGCATCAATACATATATTAACATTGGAATGATACAGATAATATTAGCTTGGTCCCTGCCCAAAGATGACATACAAATTCGTGAAACATTCTGTAGTTCTATTTGTTTGTTTGCTTGCTTTTTCATCCATTAATCCTAAGCAGATGACATCAGATACAAAAAACAAAAACAAAACAAAACAAAATGAAAATACCAAATAAATTTGTTGTGACCACCAAATCAAACAGTTGGCAAAATTACTTGGAGGCCTCTAATTGCACATACACATTCCATCTTAGAAAACCAAAAAAGTCTCCTTTTGGGAAGAGTTAAGTTATTTATTTATTTCATTTAACTGGTGACCCTTCCTTGGGTTTCTGAGGCAGTATCTCTATGGAAGTAGATTGCCAGTCTTCCTTCTGAGATTGACTTCACAGGGGCTATTCTAAGCACTTTAAAGTTAAAATCTCATTCAATCTTCATAAGCACCTAATTGTGAATTTGTTATTACTCTTATTCTCATTTTAAAGATGAGAAAAGTGAGGCACAGAAAAGTTAAATATCTTATCCAAAGTGATAAAACTACTAAGTTGTATCAATAGAGAAAATATTCCAGAGTAAGTGTTCTTAACCACTATGTTACTCTGCACAGTTAGGAAAAAAGAGCCTCCTCCCTCTTGGTAAGCCAATTAGAAAAATGCACCACATCCTACATGTGACACTACCCTTGAGTCAGGCACAGGGTCTGTTGGATGGTGGTTAGGCTACATTTCAATGCTTAGTAAAACTCCCCCTACTTTATGATATCCATTCATCCTTAAGAAAATTTTACATAGTCCTAACACTCCCAGTCCCTTATCATCTGCCATATAGTGATCTCCTATGAAAGATGTGAATAGTCTTACACTTGATCCTAAACAAAGTATGCCAAATGTCAATGCATCCTGTGATTTATGTCATTCCTTATTTAGGAACAAGAGTTATATTTACACTTGAGGGAGAATGAATAACAGATGCAAATTCTATGCTTAAAGTTCCTTGTATTTTTAGTATTTAGCAGGCTTATCCCTTGGAATCTGTCTCTTCTAGTTAGGAAGAGGCTTATTCTTGTATTTAAGGTCAAATAGCATCCACAGGAGGATGAAAGTTAATATGTCTCTGCTCACATCAAATCTATTGGGAGGAAACCCTAGAGAGGTTAAGGGGAGAACTGAACAATAGTTACTATCTGCCCATTCTACCCAGGGGAAAGTTGTAAGAATGGCTCATTACCCCTCCATCTAGGCCAGTGAATCTCAAGTCTGCCTGCAATTCACAATATGGCAGAGAATCTTTAAAATACACCTGCAGTGGCAAATGCCAGAGTATTTAAATTAGAAATTAGAGGATTAGGGCCTGAGTATGAGTGTTTTTTAAAGTTGCTTGGTCAGAGCTAAGAATCATTGATAAGGCCTGGAAACCACATCACCAATCCTTTCCTAAGATTCTGTTAAAGTGAAGCTTCTCACCTGTAGCCAGAGGGTAACATGAAGTGTAGGGAAATAATATATTAGTTCAGATGTGTTCATTGGGAAGTAAAATAGTTGGAGAAAGGTTAAATACACATCTTAATTTAGAGTATCCAGTTTGGAAGGTGGTGGTGTGTGGTGGTGGTGTTGTTTGCCATCGAGTCGGCCCCGACTCATAGCGACCCCTCCTTGGGTTTCCGAGGCAGTATCACTACGGAAGTAGGATTGCCCAGCCTTCCTTCCGAGGAGTGGCTGGTGGCCTTGAACCACCAGCCTTCTGGTGAGCAGTCAAGTGCCTTAGGCACTATGCTACCAGAGTCAGAATTAATTAGACCATCGAGGTAAAAAAAGAATCAAAATATAGCACACTTCATATTTCATCATTACGCCTAACACCAGAAAATAGGAATTTTAAGAATGTTATCATTATCATAAAAAGAGCCCTGGTGGTGCAACATTTAAGCACTTGGCTGCTAACCAAAAGGGTGACAGTTTGAACTCACCTACAGCCTCCATGGGACAAAAATCTGGCAATCCAATCCTCACACCTAGACTCAATGGGGCTGTTTGCTGTGTCACATGGGGTTGCAATGAGTTGGAATCAACTTGATGGCACTTAACAACAAAAATTATCATGACATCTTCTTAGTGGAACTTAATTTTATCAAAAAGATATAGAGTATTTCTATAAAATTAGAGTAATAACAAAAAATAAAAATGTCGGTGTCAGTAGTTGCCAAAGGGGCAGGCAAGCTGATCTTCTGATCTCCTCTAATCCCACAAGAGGAAGACAGAATCACCTTCAATAATCCAAGGCCTATTCCTGCAGGGCCAGACATGCTGCCTCCCTCCAGCCCTTTCACCATCCGTTCCTCCTGCAGCACCCACCACCTCTCTGCTGGGTTTGATAATTCACTGCAGTGGCCACACAGAACTCACAGATTATGGGGTTTATTAGGGAAGCAACAGGCTACTATTCAAGTTCAGGAATATGCTTAGTCTCTCTCAGCCTGCCTTCACTCAGCCAACAGTCTCTCCCAGTCTCTCCCAGCAGTGAATGTCTATAGGGGTCCCTCTCACCAGTGCATGGCTCTTGCATCTCTCTCAACAAAATGTGTGTCTCTCATGTCTCTCAGCCAGCAGTTAGAGATTTCTTCTGCCTCTAGGAGGGCTCCTTTTAAGCCTGGCAGAGTGGTAAACTAACCAATCCCAACATCAGAATTCTCTATACCTGAGAGAGAGTGCGAACTTCCCAGAAAATTACTCTGTGCTGCTCCCAATAGAAATACCCCAGGGGGATAACTTTAACAATCGGGAGCTACTCAGTTGCTCTCAGCAAATTCCACCATGGAGTTTACAAGACTTATGGCTAGAAAAGCCATTCCAGGTAATTTAATACACTGTAATAGTAGGAAAAAAATAGCCTGTTGTAATGTATCTATATAAAATTGAACACCTAAGTCAGTGACTTCTAGCCATGGAGAGAAATGTGAGAGCAGACTGTAGGCACAGTGGTAAATTGAGCTAAGTTTCCTTCCCTTGTGACTGCTCTCTCTCTCTCCTCTATGTGCCTTCTTGATACTAACCACACTTCTACCTCCACTGCCCTTGGGGTTTGGTTTGGTCAGCATTCATATGATGCACCAATCCTTCAGTACTACCTAGAGCTTTTTTTATTTTCCACATGTCTACAAAATAAATGGGGTGGAGGGACTATACTAAAAATTATTATTAGCTGCCATCAAATTGGGCCTGATTCACGGCAACCTCATGTAACAGAACAAAACTTCTCCATTGGGTTTTCTTGACTGTAATCTTTATGAAAGCAGATTCCCCAGGCCTTTCTTCCATGGTGCTGTTGAGTGGTTTTGAACTGCCAATCTTTTGGTGAACAGCCCATTGCAAACTGCTTTCACCACCTAGAAAGAAAATTTTAAGAAAAGTTCAATTCTATACAGAGTTTCATCAGTATCTATCAAATATTAACTGCATGGCTGTAGACATGGTCCCCATGTCTACATTTTCTGGTCTTGATAGAATTCAGTAACTGGAATCCTTGCCTTCCCAAATCCTTTCGCTCTTTATAATCTCTATATTAAGGTACATACCTAAAGTTTTATTAGTGTAGGAGATAGTATGATATGGAAAATCCAAGCACAGAAGATGATGATTTTACTCTACATTTATTAGCATTTTTTTTCAGAAAGAAGGTTGGGCAATCTACTTCCATAGTGATACCACCTCAGAAACCCAAGGAGGGGTCGCTATGAGTCAGGTATGACTCCACGGCACATAACAACAACAACTAGTTACTTACTACCTACAATTTTTAATTATTCCATGTAGAAAAAGGGAATGAAAACCCTTCATTGTTAGCACATAGATTAAATTAAATAAAATATATATTAAGTTCCTAATACAGTAGGCATTAAGTAATGAAAGTCCTGGATTGTGTAAATTTTCACTAGGAGACACAAAGAACTTTTTAACTCTAGGTCCTTAACTCCAAAATTATTGCATTTTAACATAGATTTCACCCCATAATAACATTAAATTTACAATGTCTGTTATTCCTCTCCATAAAGCTAAAGAGTTTATCCCTACTGCAGCCATAAGAATGAGCTCTAGTAGTGTAGTGGTTAAGGCATTTACCTGATAACCAAAAGGTTAGTGGTTCAAACTCACCACCTGCTCTACAGAAGAAAGATGAGGCAGTCTGCTTCCGTAATGACTTGCAGCTTTGGAAATCCAAGGGGTTTGCTATGAATCAGTATCAATTTAATGAGTGGCAATGAGTAATGAGTTTGATTTTGTTGTGTGTGTGTGTGTGTGTGTGTGTGCGACTATATGGAGAAAAAAAAATGAAATTCTTTCTTGTCTTCCCTCACTTTTAGATATGCTTCTGAATTCTAATATGATTACCCCAGTCAATACCACCAATTATTATCAATTTCAGATGATAATGGCTGACATTTCAGGTTATAATAATATCTCAGGTCTTAGGGAATAGAACAAGTTTTGAATTTGCTTCAAATTTCTTGGCTTCCTGAGAAAACAGATACTAAATCTGTCACTAGACTTGAAATCAAGTAGTCAGACTTTGGCCCTGTTCCAGTATATAATGGAACAAATTCCAGACCTCTCCCAGAGCAGTTCTTATTTGCAACTCAGAGACATGAGGCTACTGGAGTTAGACGTTAATAAAAGATCTCAATGCACTGAAGCAAAGTACAGCAGAACCAAGTCTCGGTGGGTAAGCCAAATGGTCCAGCTATCTGTCATCTAGCAGCTGTCAGGAAGAGGTAGCAGGGAATAGAATTATAAAGAATAGTTATAATTACAGGTTAAAGAAAACATTGTTATATTGTTCAGATGGTTTTAAGAAAACTATAGAATTGGTTACAGTTCTAGAACTAAACTATGGAAAAGTGGAAAGGAATAAATGAAATTGAAGAATTTAGTGAAAACTATATTATCTCAATCAAATTAATTCAAAAAATATTTCTTCTGAAATGAAATTATAACTTCCATCATGTTATTTCCATTAAAAAGGAAGTCTGGTCTAATTAGCTCAATATACAATTTAGAATGTAAGTCTCTAAATTGAATCCTTTTATTATGTGGTTACTCAAGCCAGGTATGTTGGAGGGAGCAATCACATGTAAAGGATAATAAGCTTCATTACTTGAACTAATCCTTCCAGGAAAATTTTATGGGTGACCATATGGTTGAGGTAATTTTTATAATTCACTGCGGTCAATTAAATTAACTAAATTCAATTTTTTTTTCTAATTTGAACAAATTTATTCAGTCAAGATTTTTTTTAAAAAATCTTCCTATATTATCTGTTGCATTAGAAAAATTTGGATAAAATATCTATGTTTATTAAAATTTAAAAGAAATTCTAACCAGAAAGTCCCACATCTACATGCATTACCTTAGGGAATGCTTACTCATTTCTTTCTATTATTCCATTACTTAGAAATGTACAGTCCAGTTTTTATAGCTACTAAAGCAAACTTTTGCTAAAATTTATAAAATAAATTTTCCAAAAGAATTTTCTTGGATTCATATTAATGATCACAAGATTATATCAATGTGCTTCTTTATATGCTTGAGTATTTATAAAGTGACTAAAATTGGTACTTCAACATTTCCAACAGTATAGATTGTTGTGGAAGTGAATGACACCAAGTAGTATTACACCAAGGTATTAAACATTACCAAAAAGAAATAAAATGAGCAGCAGATTATGGAAGACATGAAGTATATGAAAGAATTTAAAGTCAAAAAAAGCAAATATTATTTTATAACTGAAGAACTAAGACACGTGCAAATTAAGGAATAGAATCAGAATTGAATTTCTATTTAAAATTAATCTTTGATATATTTTGGTCAACTTTAAACAAAAAGAAAATAAAGAAAGATTTGAGGTAAGAGTATTTTCTACAGCTATTCTTTTCTAGGATACCTGTACAATAAAATCTAATTTTGAGGAAAACTCAGATAAGGTCAAACTGAGGGGCATCCTACAAAATAATTGGCCTATAATGTTCGAAATGCCAATATAATGAAAATGAAGGCAAAATGAAAGCACTCTTTCTGACTGAAGGAGACTAATAGGACATGACAAATACACGTAATGCATTCTTCTGGTCTGGATCCTTTTTCTGTAACTGGTACTGTTGAAACAATTGGTGAAATATGAATGGAATCCATGGATGAGATGGTTTTGCTGTATCATATAAATATCCTGATTTTAAAGATGACACTTTATTTACATAGAGTTTCTTCTGAAATGACCAGTAAAGTTTTCAGCAACAATGGGACATAATCTCAACAGCTTAGTCAAAATAGATATTCCCAAACCATGAGAGAGACAGAGACAGAGAATGGATTTTGTTGTTAAATACTAACAACAGTGAAATCTAGGTGAAAGTTATAAATGATATTATTTCTAATATCCTTGCCCAAAACCTTAATGCATATATTCTATACATCTCAGTCTATTGATACGTACACATGTGCTTGCCTCAGCAGCTCTTCTCACTTTTTTGGTTTTAATTACTACTTTGATTTTAATAACACCAAGTTGATATACTCACTTTAGGAGTATATCCTTTAGTACTTATTCTTTAATATCCCACTAATTGAATTCCTGGATAAATTTAATTCTTTGGTTTGGAGTTCCAATCACTTCAAAATTAACACAATCCATTAATTGATTTAACAAGTATTTACTGGATTCTTATATGACAAATTCTCTAACAGACATTAAGAATATATTGCTGAACCAGAGAGCTGGTGAGCTGGACTTTCATGAAGCTAACAGTCTTATCATATTACTTTCAAGTCTTCTTTTGCTAAAATCTGTACACACTGATTTCATTCAGAAATCTGAGTTATCCTAGATTTTATGTTCTCTCATACTAGTTACCAAGTTGAGCCAATTTTATTTCCTAAAGATTTCTTGAGTCTACCTTATTGTACTTGCCACTGCTCCTTATCCATCTCTAGCTTCCACCATAATTTGCCATTAATTCTCCATCTGGACTTTATCAGTAACTGCTGAACAGATTATTTTACCTAGAATCTTGCCCAGCTTAAATCCATTTTATATGTTGCAGCCAGACTGACCCACTTAAATTTTAACAATATTAATCTACTAATAAAGGAGCTCTGGTGGCGTAGTGAGTAGGGCATTTGGCTGCTAACCAGAAGGTAGATGGTTCAAATCCACCAGCTGCTCCACAGGAGGCAATCTACTTCTGCAAAGATTTCCAGCCTTGGAAACTCATCGGGTGTTGCTGTGAGTTGGAATTGACCCCATGGCAATGGGGTTTTTTGTTTTGTTTTTAATCTACTGAAGGGATTGTGAAGACACTTCACAATGTCTAAAATAGTGTTTTTATATGAGTTTTAGCAGCAGAACACTTTCTGCTGATCTTTTTCATGTCTTTACCCAAATAACAGTTTCTTTAGGATGCCTTTCCTGGCCCTTTCTGAATTTCCACACCTACACACATATATGACCTCTTTTCTCACTTTATTAGTCACTTTAGTTCTAATAACCTTGTAAGACACTTTATATCTTACTTATTATCTCGATCAGTGACAGTTTTCTCCTCCTTAGAGTTTAAGCTCCATGAAGGCAGAGACTTACTTATTTTGGTCAAGGTGGCTCCACATTGCGTAGAACAATGCCTGGAACATGGTGGCCACTCAATAAATATTTGTTAATCAAAGGAATGAATGAATTCCAATAACACTCTAAATTATAAAGTATATAAAGGAAGATTGTTTTGGGGTGTAGGGTGGGGAAAAACAAAGGTACTAACTATTTCTTCCCTGCTCTAAACCCATCATGACTCCCTCATTTCCACTAAGGACACATAAAGCCACATTCAGACCTTATTAGCATGACACCTCACTCCCTGGTCTATATTTCAAAAGTCCTCTCTTGTTGCTCACAGAATGTGAGTCTTTTTAGTTTGCTGCACTAGCCCAGCTCCACAGCCCATGCATTAACACATGCTTTTCTTTCAGCTTTAATTCCTTTCCAAGTATAGTATTTCCCACATTTATTTTTTTAAGGTCTTAATCCTGGCATCATCCCACAAGAGACTACGCTATCTCTTTCTATTCTGTGATAATGGTCATTCCTACTTCTATCATGGTAAACTTGATCACCTCACTGAGATAGTCTTTTCAGGTTTCCCCACTATAAATTCTTTGTTTTGTTCATTACAGCCACAGTATTCTATTAAAATTGACTGCAAAGCCTAATTCATTACTTGGCAGTTGATAGGTGTTAATAAATATAGTTTGAACTGAGCTGAAACAATTTACATCAACAATTTCCTGAACACTATTTGTTGTAAGGGAAGCATAATTATTAGATTGGAATTTCTAATTTTAAAAAAGAATTGGATTAAAATAATAGTATTATCAAGTGTCTCAACATGAATGGTTCTATCATTTTGTTTGTGTTTCATTTGCAATCAGAGATCTTATTTAACTCTCTACTTGGAGAAGATTAGAAAAAAAACTTTCATTATTAAGAGTATCTTATGTGGCAAACAAAGTTAAGCAATTCACATAATTTATTTTAGTTAACACTATTTTTAAAATATCCATTCTTTTTTCAAACATATTGTCTACTTCACAGATAAAGTAAGTGAAATTCTGAGAGATAAAATATTTTCCCAAGGTCATACAAATGAAAGATGACAGCTGGGATTGATACTCAGATTTATCACATTCTAAATCATTTCCACTCTTCAAAAGTGCTCCTCTAAAAATTATGGTATCAGTGATAGTTTAAGGTAATTGAATTTCTACTTAGTATGTGTTGTTTCATTTACTTCTCACAAAAATTTTGTGAAGTAGGTACTAATCAATTTTGCAACAACACAATCTCCATTTTAAGAATGAGAAAATTGAGGTAAAAAGTGATTAAATAATTCCTTAGAGAACTATAATTTGATGACAGACAGCCTATGTTCTTACAAATAGTAAAAAAGAAAGAAAAACTTCAATCTTGATTAAAAAATAGTTTATAGGCTCAGAATTAATGCTAAACAGTTTGATTCAGTTCATGACTACAACAAAAGTTCAATGAAAAGGAGATCAAAGTATTTGATACTTATCAACCTAAATTTCTCCAAAGTGAAGCAGAACTTGACCAAGATTTGCATGAGGAATGGAGTAAGGACATAATAACAACATTATCAACAGGTCCTTTAATATATATCACAAAACATACTAAAGTAATCCAAGTGTTGCTTTCAATGTTCAGATACTTAACCATGTTTAGAGAAATTTTATTTTGTTCAATTTTTTTTGTTTTCTTTTTTTCAATTTCTGTATTGAACTAAAAAAAAAAAAGGATTTTTTTCTTCTGAAAATTTCTTAGACTTTTTTCTTTTCTTTTTTTCTTTGTTTTTCTATGATCTTGGCAGTTTTGAGTAGTACTAATCAGGCACTTTGTATATTGTTCCTTGATTTAAATTTGTCTGATTTTTTAAAAAAATAATGAAACTGAAGTCATGAGTATTTGAGATGAAGACCACCCATGAAATGCTATTGTCATCACATCATAAAGAAAAAAAAAAAAAATTACTTCCAGTCAATTCTGACTCACAAGGACAGAGTAGAACTTCTCAGGCTGAACTGGGCATTCTAAGGCTGTAATCTTTAAAGAAGCACACTGTCAGAACATTCCATTGAGTGGCTACCAAGTTTGAACTTGCCAGCTTTTCAGCTAGAAGTTGAACAATTAACCACCGCACCAGCAAGACTCCTTCATCAGCACTGTACATTTTAGCATTATCAATGGTAAGTAAGTTTATAGTATGTATATATCAGCTCAGTGCTCAGACGACTCCCTTGTTACCCTCCCGAGAGGGACCAGGTCTCCGGGAGCAAGGTAAGCATGGCGGGCTGGTGCTTACTCACTGATCTGCACTGAACACTTTCCCTTGTTACCCTCCCGAGAGGGACCGGGTCTCCGGGAGCAAGGTAAGCACGGGCTTAGCACAGAGTAGCAGGCC
>NW_006921720.1:179447-191332 GCF_000298275.1 Orycteropus afer afer
GTGGCTGCAATGATGGGATCAAGTATAGTGGGGATTGTGGGGCTGGCGTGGGATCGGGCAGTGTTTCATTCTGCTTTGCATGGGGTTGCTATGAGTCGGAAATGACTCGATGGCACTTAACAACAACAACATATATCAGCATCTTGCATACTATCAACTTAATTTATCATCACTAATGTTAAAATGGGAGCTCTGGTAGCATAGTGGCTAAGGCACATGACTGCTAACCAGAAGGCTGGCAGTTCAAACCCACCAGCCACTCCTCGGAAGGAAGATGGGTCAATCTTCTTCCGTAGTGATACTGCCTCGGAAACCCAAGGAGGGGTCACTATGAATCGGTCTGACTCTATAGTATATAACAACAACAACAAATGTTAAAACTGATCACCACACTGAGATAGTATTTTTCAAGTTTCCTCGCTGTGAAGTTATTTTTTCACCCCATTCCCACACATAACTTTTAGAAAAGATGCACTATGTAGAGCTTACATATAACAGGTGAGATTTATGCTCCATTTCCTTAAGGGAAGATTAAATACATAAAGTATTTGGAATTACATGAAAGTTTTACCTCTCCAAACCATGTTTATTTGTTTATTTAATCATTTTATATCTGTACTGGTCATAGATACTTATTTTATGCTTGGGATTACAATCCGATACCACATAATTTATGTTGTTGCTTAAATTTTTCTAGCTTTTGCCATTGGGAGTTCTTTCATTTGGCTCTCATGTCCCATAATATAATATACTCTAATGATTTTTATTTGTTTGTTTTTATTTTGCTTTGTTCTGAGTACTTCCTTATTTTATGTCATTACAAAATGTTCCAGACTCATCTTGTATATCTCATGCTGTAGTCAAGAATAGACTATTTCTCCAAAGAGCCCTGGTTCATTTGATTGGAAAAAGTTTTTAATCACTAAGATTTGGGTGCTAGGCTGATCATTACTACAAGGACAAATGTTGTTGTTGTTGTGTGCAGTCGAGTAGGCCCCAAGTCATAGCAACCCCTCCTTGAGTTGCCGAGGCAGTATCACTATGGAAGTAGATTGCCCAACCTTCCTTCTGACGAGTGGCTGGTGGGTTTGAACCGCCAGCCTTCTGGTTAGCAGTCAAGTGCCTTAGGCACTATGCTACTCGAGCTCCAACAAGCATATATTATTTTCTTTATTATTGTTGCTTCTGAATGGTTTAAACAAGATAATAAAGGTATTATCTTGCAGTTTTGATTCTGAAGTCCAAAATCAGGTTCCCTGAGCCAAAGTCAGGCTATCAGCAGGACAGCTTTCTTATCAAGCTTTGAAAGAAAAATTCATATCCTTACATTTTTCAGCTTCTAAAGCCTACCCTGAAGGAACTGGTAAAAAAGAAGGCTCTGGGAATTGATAGAATACCTATTGTTGAATATTTCAACAAATGGATGCAGCGCTGGAGGCACTTAGTTGTTAATGCAAGAAATTTGGAAAGCAACTACCTGGCCAAAGGACTGGAAGAGATCCATATTTATGCTCATTCTGGAAAAAGGTGATCCAACAGAATGTGGATATTGTCGAATAATACCATTAATGTCACACACAAGTAAAATTTTGCTGAAGGTAATTCAAAAAGAGTTGCAACAGTATATTGACAGGGAACTTGCAGAAATGCTAATTGGATTCAGAAGAGGATGTGGAACCTCCATATTACTGATGTTAGATGGATATTGGCTGAAAGCAAAAAAATACCAGAAAGACGTTTAGCACTATTTTATTGACTATGCAAGGGCATTCAACTGTGTGGATTATAAAAAAATTATGGATGACATTGTGAAGAATGGTAATTAGAAAACATTTAAGTGTCCTCATGAGGAACCTGCACGAGATTTTCATTCAAACAAAACGAGAGGATATTGCATGGTTTTAAATCAGGAAGTGTGTGTGTCAGCGTTGTATCCTTTCACCATACTTATTTGATCTTCATGCTGAGCAAATAATCTGAGAACCCGGACTATATGAAGAAGAATGCTACATCAGGATTGGAGGAAGACTCACTAACAACCTGCAATATTCAGATGACACAACCATACTTGGTAAAAGTGAAGAGGACTGAAGCACTTATTGATGAAGATCAAAAACTATACACAGCCTTTAGTATGGATTATACCTCAACATAAGGAAAACAAAAATTCTCACAACAGGACCAATAAAAACATCATGATAAATAGAGAAAAGACAGAAGTTGTCAAGGATTTCATTTTATTTGGATCCACAATCAATGCCCATGGAAGCAGCAGTCATGAAATAAAACAATATGTTGCACTGGGCAAATGTGCTACAAAATACCTCTTTAAAATGTTAAAGAGATTATTTTGTATTTAAAATTTTTAAAGGAAAACTGTAAGATCCAGCAGCCATGTAGTTGGCTACTTTAGGGAAATAATTCTTCTCCTCTCATTTGGATAGGGTATGTGTGTTTCCTTTTCTTTTATGGCAGTTCTAATTCTTGATGGACACCATTGGGAAGAGATTTGAAGCTCCAAAGGGGTGTGTGGTAATTCTCTTTATAAGGCTATGATTGACTATTTCATTGCACCCACACAAAAAAAAAAAAAAAAAAAAATTAAAGAAAATGTTAAATAACAAAGGTGACACTTTGAAGACTGTTATTCCTAATCCAAGCCATGGTTTTCACAGTCACCTCATATGGATGTGAAAGCTTGACATCAGTAAGTGCTTCGAGTCATCCTCACTTTCAGCAAGAAAATTGTGTCATCTGCATGTCATAGGTGTAATTAGTCTTCCTCTTATCCTGAGGCAATAATCTTCTTGATATACTCCAACTTCTCAAATTGTTTGCTCAGTTTACAAATTGAACAAGTATGGTGAAAGATACAACCTTGATGTCCTCCCTCCCTGATTCTAAACCATGCAGTATCCCCTTCATCTGCTTGAATGACAGCCTCCTGGTCTATGTACAAGTTTCACATGAATAAAATTAAGTGTTCTGGAATTCCCATTCTTCTCAATGTTATCCATAATTTATTACAATTCACACAGTTGAGTGCTTTTGCATAGTCAATAATACATAAGTAAACATCTTTCTGATATTGTTTGCTTTCAGCCAGGGTCCATCTGAAGTCTGCAATGATATCCCTTGTTCCATGTCCTCTTCTGAATTCAGCTTGCATTTCAGGAATATCTCTGTCAGTAGACTGTTGCAACCATTTTTGAATTATCTTCAATAAGATTTTACTTGTATTTTCTATTAATGATATTGTTTCATAATTTCCACAATCTGTGGTATCCCCTTTCATTGGAATGGGTACAAATATGGATCTCTTTCAGTCAGTTGGCCAGGTAGCTGTCTTCCAAATCTCTTGACATTGCAGTGTGAGTGCCTCCAGCAGGACATCCATTTGTTGAAACATCTCAATGGGTATTCTGTCAATTCCTGGGGCCTTGTTTTTCACCAGTTTCTTCAGTGCAGTTTTGTCTTCTTCCTTCATTACCATTGGTTCTTGGTCATATGCCACCTCCTGAAATGGATGAACATCGACCAGTTCTTTTTGGTACAGTGACTCTGTGTATTCTTTCCATCTTCTTTTGATGTTTCCAGCATCATTCAATATATTGCCCCTAGAATCTTTCAATATTGCAACTTGAGGCTTAAATTATTCCCTCCATTCTTTCAGCTTGAGTAATACTGCTCATGTTCTTCCTTTTTGATTTTCTAACTCCAGGTCTCTGCACATTTTATCTCAATAATTGACTTAGTATTCTCAAACTGCTCTTTGAAATCTTCTGTTCAGCTCTTTTATCTTGTCATTTCTTCCATTTGCTGTAGCTACTCTCCACTCAAGGGCAAGTTTCAGAGTCTCTTCTGACATCCATTTTGGTCTTTTCTTCCTTTCTTGTCTTTTTAATGACCGATGCTTTCTTCATGGATGATGTTCTTGATGTCATCCCACAATTCCTCTGATTTTCAGTCATTGGTATTCAAAGCATCAAATCTATTCTTTACATGGTTTCTTAATTCAGGAGGGATATAATCAAGGTCATATCTTGGCTCTTGTGGACTTGTTTTAATTGTCTTCAACTTCAACTTGAACTTGCACATGAGCAGTTGATGGTCTGTTCCACAATCAGCTCTGGTCTTGTTTTTGCTGAAGATATCGATCTTATCCATTGCCTCTTGCCACAGATGTAGTCAATCTGATTCCTATATATTCCATCTGGTGAAGTCCATGTGTACACCCACTGTTTGTGTTGTTGAAAAAAAGGTATTTGCAATGAATAAGTCATTGGTCTTACAAAATTCTATCATGCAATCTCCAGAGTTATTTGTATCATCAAGGCCATATTTCCAACTACTGATGATTCTTCTTTGTGACCAACTTATGCATTCCAACCATCAGTGAAAATCAACACATCTTGACTGCATGTTTAGTCAATTTCAGACTGCAAATTTGGTAAAAAAAATCTTCAATTTCTTTACCTTTGGCTTTGGTTCTCGGTGCATAAATTTCAATAATAGTTGTATTAGCTGGTCTTTCTTATAGTTGTATGGATATTATCCTATCACAGACAGCATTGTACTTCAAGATAGATCTTGAAACATTATTTGTGGTGATTAATGCCACTCCATTCCTCTTCAATTTGCCATTCCCAGCATAGTACATCATATGGTTGTCTGATTCAAAATGGCCAAAAACAATCCATTTCAGCTCACTGATGCCTAGGATATAGATTTTATGCATTCCATTTCATTTTTGACAACTTCCAATTTTCCTAGATTCACACTTCATACATACCATGTTCCAATTATTAATGGATGTTTACAGTAGCTTTTTCTCCTTTTGAGTCATGCCACATCAGCAAATCTATGAGTAAGACCTGAATATATTTCTAATATAAGTAGAAAGGAAAGAGTGTATTTCCCTGGAACACAGTATTGATAATCTGCTTCTATTGTATAAGAAAATTCAATCTTAGTTCATTGCACTCATTCATTCATTCCATTCAAAAATCACAATGCATCTACTCTTCATTTATTGACATGGTTAGCTTCTAAAGATTAGGTTGTTATGTGAAAATCAGCATTATGTGCAAATGGAGGATGACTATATCAGATCACGAAATGGAGGCAGACTACTTCATTGCATAACCACAAAAATTTCATCATTATATAACTGCCAAATTACATAAATACATAACTGCCAAACAACTGAAAATCATGGCCCAGTCAAATTGACACCTTAACCATAATAGACAGTTTTATTCTTACCTTGTACCTTGGTGCTCATTATAGCCAGATACATCGTTAATGTGCAAATAGTCAGACAGTAGATTTTTATTACTGTCATAAATGTGAAATGTCAGATAACCAGACAACTGATAAGTGAAGAATGAGTGTAGTTTACATAGATTATTCCATTACATTAAAATTACAAAGCATTTAGATGCATAATATATTCTAGGCACAGTGGGTCTAGTTCAAGAAAAGTAAAAAATCACATTTCTTCCTCTCAAAATACCTTGTTGTTTGTCTCCACATTCATGTGATTTTTTTTTTTTCTGGTTGTAGAAAGTAAGGAACATTCATATTCCACAACACATGGTTCTTTCTAATTCATCAGAAGCTAAAAACTGTGGCATGATTTTGAATTATTATCCTTGATTTTGATTTTATTTTTATCTGTACTCTCAAAAGGATCTTTCAAACATAATTGAAAATGGACTCAAAATCCCACAGGCTGAATTTTTGTGTCAATTTAGTTAGAGATGAAAATTTGACTGGATTAATTTGATAATAAGACTGAGGTGTCTTGTTCCAATACTTATTAATTATGTGAATTGAAGTAAGTTAGTTAACCTCTCTCTAAGTTCAATTTCTTCATTTTAAAAGAGAGAAATAAAAGCATGTACTTCACCAAACTGTGATGATATTCAATTAGATGATCCATGTACAATCTTTGCTGCTGTTGTTAGGTGCTACAAGTCACACCTGACTCAAAGGAGCCCTGTACACAAAATGATCACACCCTTGTGATCCATAGAGTGTTCATTGGTTGATTTTTCAGAAATAGATCACCAAGCCTTACTTCTAAACAATCTTAATCTGGAAACTCCCCTGAAACCCATTCTGCATCATAATTGCACTGAAGCCTCCAGTGACATATGGGTGATGGCTGTACAGGTTTCTTGGTCATTACTCAAATCTAGGTCTCCTGCACCAAAGGTGAGAATTCTACCACTAAAACACCACTGCCTCATATAACCTTTAGACTGCTATTGCTGGTGATAATGCTGTCAAGTCACCTTTGACTCAGAGCAAGCCTGTCTGCCACAGAAAGAAACACTGCCTGGTCCTGCACCATCCTCACAATCATTGCTATGTTTGAGAATATTGATGCAGTCACTGTGTCAATACATTTCATTTAGGTTTTTCCTCTTTTTAGCTAACTCTTTTCTTTACCAAGCATAATGCCCTTCTCCAGGGACTTGGCCTTCCTGATATCATGTCCAAAGTACATGAGACAAACCTTGCTTCTCACCAACCTTGCTTCTAAGGAGTGTTATGGCTCTACTTCTTCCAAATTAGATTTGTTCATTCTTTGGCAGTCCACTGAACATTCAATATTCTTTCCCAACACCATAGTTCAAATGTATCAATTTTTCTTCAGTCTTTCTTATTCATTATCCATCTTTTGCACACATATGAGGCAATTTAAAATATCTTGGCTTGGGCCATGCATACCTTAGTCCTATAAATGATACATTTGTATTTTAAAACTTTGCCCAGTACAGTACATCTTTTAATTTCTTGATTGCTGCTTCCATGGGCATTGATTGTGGATCCAAGTAAAATTAAATCCTTGACAATTTCAATTTTTTCTCCATTTATTGTGATGTTGTTATTGGTCCAGTTTTGAGAATTTTTGTTTTCTTTATATTGAGGTATAATCCATACTGCCATACTGAAGGCTGTTTGGTTTTCATCAGTAAGGGCTTCAATTCCTCTTCACTTTGAGCAAGCAAAGTTGTATCATCTACATATCACAGGTTGTTAAAGAATCTTCCTCCAATACTGATGCCATGTTCTTCTTCATATAGTCCAGCTTCTTGAACTATCTGCTCAGCATAGGGATTGCATAAGTATGGTGAAAGGATACAGCTTGATGCACACCTTTCCTTATTTAAACCATGCAGTCTCTTGTTCTGTTTGAATAACTGCATATGGGTCTATGTACTCATTCCACATGTGCGCAGTTAAGTATTCTGGAGTTTCTATTCTTCACAATGTTATCCATAATTTATTATGATCTACACAATCGAATGCCTTTGTTTGTCAATAAAACACAAGTAATTATCTTTCTCTGCTTCCAGCCAAGATCCGTCTGATTTCAGCAATGAGTTTCCTGATTCCTCATCATCTTTTGAATCTGGCTTGTATTTCTGCCAGTTCCCTGTCAATGTACTACTGCTTATTAATTGGGCATATTAACTGACAGTCAAGAAATACCAACTATTATTATTATTATCTACTTGGTCTGTTTTTGGCAAAATAAATCTTTTCAATAGTAGATGTTAGCAGACAATTACTGAGATAGCAGTATCTCCTACCTCAAAATCACAATGCATCCCTACTTTCAAGAAATTAACTCTTCAAAACATTAGGCAAAACAAATCCACCATAACCTTACAACCAAGGAAACATGAAGGTTTTGGGGAAGCTAAGAAAAATGAATTTACTTAGAATCAATCAATGTCTGTATTCGTTTACCTTTCTTTTTCACAAATCTATTAATCCAACTATCTTCTATTGTATACTTAAACTGTTTTTCTTCTGTAACATAATTCTGAGCCTTATTCTACCATCCTTTTCTCTCTACATAAAAATACAGTTCAATATTTCAAATTTAGAATAGTTGTAGAAATTTAGCTTCCAGTAGTTCACATCAGCAAATGATGATGAAAAATTTTATATTTTCTTCTTTTAAAATATGACAACACTGTTTCCTTGAACATTTATTTCCATAGGTTCATGGATGTACAGTGGTTCAATGTTAATGCCAAGTGCCTCTTACAAAGTTAGCAAGGGAAGAGTAACCAAATGAAAGATTTTTGGAAAAGTTGGAGCCTTGAGCATCTGTCATTCCTGTGACTTAGCTTTAACTCTACTTCACACAGGAAATATTATCCACAAGGACAGAGGAACAAAATCTTCTTATTTGAAAAGCCCTACAGTTTACCTTATGCATATTTTATGGGCCTGTCTATCTATCTGCACTGCACATGTAGACAGTCTGTTCCTTAAACTTCCAGGCAGCCAGAGACTGCTAGCAATGAGAATTAGACTCTCACTGGCATCAACCATTCTGGTCCTATACTCATCTGTGATAGAGCTGAACACATGAGACACTTACACAGTGTTAGCAAAGTGAAAATCATTATTATTTATGGAAAGCAATTAGGAAACAATAACAATAGAGCTCCAAAAAGGAAAAGCTTACCTTTCCCCAAATTATCCATGTCATTATTATGTTGCTAGCAGGTTGGATATGGTTCAAGTCAGATGCAGTATTCGTGTCACCACTGCCTCTGGCCACCTCCATGTTGACAGAGAGGCCTCCATGGCTTCCAAAGATTCTGCTCTACTAGGCTCACTGGTTTCTGCTGCCAGCTACCACCATACTACCTGGCTTCTGTGGCTCTCTTGCTGCCACACTACCTTAGTTCTCATTGTCCAGGGATGAAAGGTATGCAGGCTCTTTATAAGCCACACTCAGTCCCCTCTTTCCCTGCACCAACAAGTGTTGCCATACATTTTAGCTCTGCTGGCAAAGCCTCCTGTCCAGAGGAGTCTGGCAATGCCCTGTGTATGAAGTCCCCTGCACAAAATCCTCCAAGAAAACCCCTATACATGGCACACTAAGGTCTCTGTATTGCATGGGCAAATATTACAATTCTTTTAGCTCCACCAGCCAGCCTCTTGCCACAAGACATTCGCTCTTACTCCATGGACCAGAAAGCCCACCATGGTTGTATCTTACCATCTCACACCAATCTTCAGTGTTACAGCTCTCTCTCTCTGGGTCTAGAAGGTTCTCAGTGCAAGGACCTTGGGTCCAAAACATATTCTGCTCCAGACTTTTCTTGATGATAGTGAGGTCCCCCTGAACTCTGTGGGGCTGACCTTTTTATAAGCCTACTTCTTGTAAATTTCAACATATGGTCCTTCAACCAGGACTACAACCTGACCAGTCCCCTCACACCTCACTCACTGCCGTGGAGTCGATTTCAACTCATAGCAACCCCTGTTTGAGTTTCCAAGGTGGTGTCTCTATGGAAGTAGATTGTCCAGTCTTCCTTCCAAGGAGTGGGTAGTGGATTTGAACTGCCACCCTTCTGCTTAGCAATCAAATGCCTTAGGCACTATGCCACCAGAGCACCACCAGTCCCCTCAATAGAGTACAAATCACTCAATTTGCGTAATAAACTAGTCAATGCCTTTTACGATTGTGGCCCAGCCAGTGATAGAGGGAGAATTAGAAGACTATGGATAGAAAGGCCACATAAAAACAATCCACTGCACTGCACATGGCAAGAAAAAACAAAACCACTGTCACTGAGTTGATTCCAACTCATAGTGACCCTATAGGCCAGAGCAGAATTTCTCCATAGGATTTCCAAGGCTGTAAATCTATATGGAAGCAGACTGCTTCATCTTTCTCTCATGGAGTGGCTGGTGGGTTCAAATCACTGCATTTTAGTTAGCAGCTAAATGCCTTAACTACTATGCCACCAGAGCTTCTTTACATGGCAAAAACAAATAAATATATTCCTCACCACTTAAAATTTGTATGTTGGTGAGGATATTATACTTATAAATTGCTATCAATTCATGCTCATCTTGTAAAAATATTTCTAATTTGAATTTAAATGATTCTACAAGATGATTTCTGATGAAAACTAAACTAAATTAAAAATAACAAAAAATCTGCCTTAAGTGACTCAGTTCAAAGTAAATTTAAAAACTTCAAAATTATTAGAGCTTGAATCTCCCACTTACACATACCCAATTTTAGCAAGAGACATGTAAGACCTGTCAGCATTATTATTATAAAATGTCATTTATAAATCTCATAATATTCCTCCTTTAACATTATGCAAGGCTTAATCTTAGGAGGTAAAACTGAAATCTACCCTTGATTTTGGACATCTGCTCTAAGTCATTCTTTTTACAGCTGTTGCAATGGAGATTAAACAATCAAAGTTATATGAAAAACCTAAATATTTCTCTCCAAATTGGAGTATTTAATATTTATTTGGGCTTATTTTTATCTTGGACTCTTAAGTTTTGCATCATGTGTTCAAAATTTTGGAACTTTTGATGAAGCAGTTGTTGTAGTTGTTCTAGGTTGCCACTGAGTTGATTTTTGACTCATAGTGACCCTATGTGACATAGGAGAACTGCCCTATAGTGTTTCCTAGGTTATAATTGTTACAGGAGCAGATAGTCAGGTCTTTCTTCTGCAGTGCTACTGAGTGAGTTCAAACCACCAAACTTTCTGTTGGGAACATGCACTTAACCATTACTCAGTCTGGGCTCCTTTAGTAATGTGGTACATTTATATAATTCATAAATAAAAATATATGTATATTTAGAAGTTCTTTTGGTGTTATTTGGGGTCATTGATTCCATTCCTACTCATAGAAACCTTTTGTATAACAAAATAAAATTTTTCCTAGTCCTGCTATGTTACAACCACTGTGTGCATCTATCTCTTTGAGGATTTATCTTTTTTTCACTGACATTTCACTTTACCAAATGTGATGTCCTTCTCCAAGGACTGGTCCCTCCTGATAACATGTTCAAAGTACTGAGATGAAATCTCACCATCTAAGAAGGTAGAGTAGTGCCTAAGGCACTTGAGTGCTAACCAGAAAGCTGGTGGTTCAAACCCACTAGCTACTCCTCAGAAGGAAGGTTGGGCAATCTACTTCCATAGTGATACTGCCTCAGAAATCAAAGGAGGGGTCGCTATGAGTCATGTCTGACTCGATGGCACAGAACAATACCAACAAGGAGAATTCTGGCTGTACTTCTTCTAAGACAGATTTGTTTGTCCTCCTGGAAGTCCACAGTCTGTCCAATATTCTTAATCAATACCATAATTCAAAGGTATTGACTTTTCCTTGGTTTTCCTTTTTCATTGGCTAGCATGCAAATGCATATGAGGTGACTGAAAATAGCATAGTAGAGGTCAGGCACACTTTAGTTCTTAAAGTGACATATTTGTTTTTTAGCACTTTAAGGAAGTAATTTGCAGCTGATTTGCTCCCTGCAATATGTTGCCTGGTTTCTTGACCACTCCTTCCTTCCAAGGACATGGTTGTTGATCCCCAAAAAAATGAAATTCTTGATATTTGAGGGTTACACACTGAAAATCTTTAACTGATTATTAATTGGTTGTGGTTGAGTCCATTCTGATTCATAGCAATCCAATCTGTGCAGAGTGGAAGTGTTGTTGTTCTTGTTATTAGGTGCCGTCGAGTCATTTCTGACTCATGGTGACCCCATGCACAGCAGAACGAAACACCACCCAATGCCATGCCAGCTCCATGATCCCTGCTATACTTTAGCCCATCATCACAGCCACCATGTCAATCCATCTTATTGAAGACCTCCCCCTCTTTTGTCAACCATCCATCCTACCAAGCATGACATCCTTCTCCAGGGAATGGTACCTTCTGACAACATGGCCAAAATAGGTGAGACGAAGTCTGGCCATTCTCACTTCCAAGGAGCAATTCAGGTACACTTCCTCCAGGACAGATCTGTTAGTTCTTTTAGCAGTCCATGGTACTTTCAGCATTCTTCACCAGCACCACAACTCAAAA
>NW_006921720.1:192850-199731 GCF_000298275.1 Orycteropus afer afer
TCTGGTTTTCGGTCATTGGTGTTCAATGCATCAAATCTATTCTCTAGATGATCTCTAAATTCAGGAGGGATATATTCAAGATCTTATTTTTGCTCTCTTGGACTTGTTTTAATTGCCTTTAACATCGAGTTAAACTTGCATATGTGCAGTTGATGGTCTGTTCCACAATCAGCTCCTGGCCTGGTTTTGGCTGAAGATATTGAGTGTTTCCACTGCCTCTTGCCACACATGTAGTCATTCTGATTCCTGTGTGTTCCATCTGGTGAAGTCCACGTGTAGAGCCTCCATTTGTGTTGTTGAAAAAAGGTGTTTGCCATGAACAAGTTGTTGGTCTTGCAAAATCGTACCATGAGAGTTCCAGCATTATTTCTGTCACGAAGGCCAAATTTTCCAACTACCAGTGATTCTTCTTTGTTTCCAACTTTTGCATTCCAGTCTTCAGTGATAATTAACACATTCTGATGGCATGTTCTGTCCATTTCAGACTGCAGAAGTTGATAAAATTCTTCAATTTCCTCATCTTTGACTTTGGTGTTGGGGCATGAATAATAGTCGTACTAATGGGTCTTTCTTATAGGTGTATGAATATTATCTTATCACTGACAGCATTGTACTTCAGGACAGATATTGAAACATCCTTTGTGATGATGAATGCCACATCATTCCTCTTCAAACTGTCATTCCTGGCATAGTAGATCACATGGTTGTCTGATTCAAAATGGCCAAAAACAGTCCATTTCAGCTCACTAATGCTGAGGATATCAATCTTTATGCGTTCTATTTCATTTTTGACAACTTCCAAATTTCCTAGATTCATACTTTGTACATTCCATGTTCTGAAGATTAATGGATGTCTGCAGCTGTTTCTCTTCAATTTGAGTGGTGCCACATCAGCAAATGGAGGTCTCAGGGATCCAGGTGAGGAGAGGGAACCCAGGCAAGCCCAAAGCAGCAGGGCAGGAGAGCTGGAGAAAGGGGATATAAAGCCAGAAATCCGGACAGAGGAAGAGTTAGCAGCAGGGACCCAGGTAATGGTGGCATGAGAGAATTCCAACAGGGAGAAAAATTTGTCTCTCAGTTTGTCCTACCCTGGTGACATGTTGATATGAGTTTTGAAGCTGAGCCACTGGTGTTTCAAACCCAGCAGGATGCACATGGTGCACAGGTATCAGCCCATCTTACAGAGTGAGACAGACAAGGAAGATGGAAGAGGCAGTCCACTTCTCAAAGAATTGGCCAGGGAAAACCTTATGAATAGCAAAGAGTAGAACTACTGCTCCATAAAGTTTTCAAGAGTGACTTTTCAGAAGAAGATCATCAGGCCTGTCTTCTGAGGTGTCTCTGAATGTGTTTGAACTGACAATCTTTCAGCTAGTAGTCAATTGCTTGAACATTTACAGCACTCAGGGACTTAAAATTATGCTCTCATTTCCGGACAAGTTTCACATAATAAGAAATTTATATCCTGTTCCCTTTTTATCTGTTTCGTTGTCACTTTCCTCTAGCTCCTAGATAGTGGCAATATTTTGCCCAGGAAAGGAAACTAATTTAGCTCTGCTTTCTTTTTCTGATTTCATATAAGCAATATATTTTCTAAATTTATGTCATTTATTATTCTTTTACTTTAACATTAAATATATTTGTATTATACCTTCTAAAATATTTACCTCTTGAGTTCAAAAAACATTTTATGAATATATGCAATCTAGCCCACTTTTTGAGGCATTTCTGTAGATCAAATATAGCCAAATATTTTACTTGTCTTCAGTAACCCTAAAGTACTCTTATTTTCTGTGGCTGGTAAGCTTGTAAATTGCAAAATGAAAATGATACATTATTCATGAAGAAAGAAAGTTTTCTGAGTGTCATAAATTAGTTACTATATCCAAAGTTCTCTAGAAAACGTCTATACTCCTTTTTTCTTATGGCAAGGCATGTTTTAAAATTCAAAGCAAAAAAAAATACAGTGTAAATTCTGTTGTTGTTATGTGCCTTCAAGTCGGCCCCGACTCATAGTGACCTCTCCTTAGGTTCCTGAGGCAGTATCTCTATGGATGTATATTGCCCCATCATCCTCCCGAGGAGTGGCTGGTGGGTTTGAACCACCAGCCTTCTGGTTAGCAGTCAAATGCCTTAGGCACTATGCTACCAGAGTGTCAATTCTAAAAACAAAAATATATATTTTAGATGTTTTATGTTGTTGGTGTTACTGTTATGTGCCGTCAAGTTGGACCCGACTCATAGCGACCTCTCCTTGGGTTTCTGAGGCAGTATCACTACGGAAGTTGATTGCCCCATCTTCCTTCCAAGGAGTGGCTGGTGGGTTTGAACCACCAGCCTTCTGGTTAGCAGTCAAGTGTCTTAGCGACTATGCTACCAGAGCTCCCATTTTTTATAAAGTTTGTTAAAATAGGTCTGACTTTTCTATTTATCTCAGAAGTTGTGCAATTCAGAAACCATGTTTTCAATATTCAATATGTGTCATATGTATTTCTCTTCCACTATCTGGCTTCTACTGAACCTTGGCCAACTTTTCCAAAAGGCAAATCTGTACAACTTCCTGGGACTGTTGTTGTTGTAACCATTTTATAATTAGAAAATTAAGCAAATAAAGATGAGAGGGGCACAACCACCCAAAATTATGATGACTGATACCAAAACTCATAATGTCCAGTTTCATATTAATCTTATTTTCTACTATAATAAGCCACCTCGTAAGTAAATCTCTATTTTCAATGAACTTTTGTAGCTTTAATTATCCAATGGATATTTTTCCATATTATATCTCCATCTAAAGGGTGTTTTTCACACAGGAAAAAAAAATTCAATAAAGGTTTCCTCATTAGTTTTGAAAATATTAGTGACAGGTATGTATAGTTCTGAAGTCTCAAAGTACTAAGCAACATGACATTGTTTATGCAATGAAGGTGTCAGCTTTCTAAAAGTTGCTTTTGAATTTATGAAGGCTTATATAGATATGTCCTAGATTCATCTGCAAAAAGAATACAAAATATACAGTCAAAAGAATATTATTTAAAAATACAAAAGTACCCATGACAGAGATTAAGAAATAGAACCTTGCCTATCCTTTGAATACCATTTTATGTTCCTTCATATGAAATCTCCATCCCTTCCTACAGAGTTAACTGAGATTTTCAATTTAATGTCTATCCTTCCCTTGTATTTCTTTATAATTTACCAACTATGTATGTATCTCTAAATCATATCTTATTTATTTGTCTATAACTTGACACTTATGTAAATTGAGTAACAGTGCATATTTTTTCTACTGGTTGCTTTATTTGCTCAAATTACTTTGCTTAGGTTAAGACCCATTGATTCTTCTGCTGTACACATTGTAATCTAATATACCACAATTTATTTAGTCATTCTCCTGTTAGTAGATATTCAGGTTTTTGTCCTTTTATTTTTTCTAATTCAAAACAATGGATTATAGATATTTTTTAATTTCTCCTGGTGCAAGTATACAGAAGGTTCTCTTAGTTATGTACTATGCAATAGAATAGCTAGGTTGTATGTATATACAGCTCTCAGTTTGGTAGGTAATCTCAAATTGTTTCCAAAGTAATTGTACCAATTTTTCCTCCCATCAGTAGTAAGTAGATAATCATTCCCATTGTTCTACCATTCAACAAAATTGGTATTATCAGACTTTTTAATTTTGTTAGTCTTGTGATATTAACATTTTATTATACCTCTTATTTGAATTTTCCTGCTTATTAAATTATCTGCTTATTAAAGATGCTCAACAGCTTTTAATGTGTTTGCTGCCATTATTATTTTTCTCCTGCAAAATGGCTGCTTATATTTTTTCTACTATTCCTATTCATTTATTTTTCAACTCATAGCCATTTTCTTTTAGAAAATCTTTCAATATTTAGAAAATAATCTCTTGGTATATGTATGAGTTGAAAATATCTTCTTACAATTTTCTTATAGTTTTCTTTGATGCCAAATAAATTCGTTTTTTAACAATTGATGTTGGGGTTTTGTTTTCTTATGTTTTGTTTTTTTTCTTTTCTTTTTTTCCTGAACAATGAATGATTGCCTAGTTAAGTGTTGGGCATAGAAGGATATAAAGTGTGTCTCATATCCTTCATGTGCTCCAGCTTTCTCTGAAAATCACTTTTCTCTAAAGTTGGTAGAAAAATAAACACACAAGAAGCAGCCACCATAGTAGATAGTTCTCATGAGCCATTCCCAGTTGATCAGTTCCTTAGCCTCTTTCTACTAGTCCTTTTCTCTTAAACTTCTGTAACCTTTCTTCTTTCCCTTCTTGCTGAATATCTGTAAAGAATAGTTTGTTTCCAGTTCCCAATGACTTTCTTCCTTAAGACTATGAAATTTAGCTTCAACTCCCACAACTCAACTAGGCTTGTGAAAGTCACTAATTGAACTAATTGTAAAACTCATTATCTGGCAAATATATCAACCTGTTCTTTGAACCCCAACTTTTTAGTCATTATTAGGATTTTGTGAAATATTTGATGATGAGGAAGAATTAAACCTTAAGCCTCAATAATAGGTGGGTTTTCTCATTGTTGCTGCTTATTCTCCTTCTGGTTTTTTAGTCCTTCCCTGTATCCATGCATACATGAATCAGTCTTTGGTTCTTTTCTCCTCTAATTTTACAATTTCTTTGGAAATTTCTTATACTCACTTTGCTTCAAATATCAACCTATAGAATTTTAACATCTAGAGAAGTTCTTGTTGTGTGGTAAGCAATCAATCAATAAATAAAATTTTATATGTCTATATCCAGCACTGACTTCTCACTTGCATTGAAAACAAGAATTTTTATCTGCCTATTTTAATTATCAAAATGATACTACAGAGAAATATAAAAATACTTAACACAATTGAATATATTCTTCCCTAACCTTCTCTTTCTCATATCTTAACTGTTTAAACTACAATTACTGTGATTGTATTTGGTAAAATAAAAAATCAGAACTCAAAATATGACAGAAAAATTGGTATCCAGGATAGTTATCTGATGTTGTTGTTGTTGTTATGTGCTGTCAAGTCGAACCCAACTCATATGGACCCCTCCTTGGGTTTCTGAGGCGGTATCACTATGGAAGTAGATTGCCCCATCTTCCTTCTGAGGAGTGGCTGGTGGGTTTGAACCACCAGCCTTCTGGTTAGCAGTCAAGGGCCTTAGCCACTATGCTATACCTGATAAAAACCAAAAATCCAAACTCAGTGTCAAGGAGTCAATTCTGACTCATAATGACTCCCCTTGAGTTTCTTTACAGAAGTAGATTGGCCCACCTTTCTTCCATGAGGAAGCTGGTGGGTTTCAACCACTGACTTCCTGGTTAGCAGCCAACTGCCTTAGTCACTATGCCACCACAACTCCTCAGCTATCTGATAGACTATTTTCAATTAGAACTAAATGAATACACTTTACAAAAAAAAAAAAAAAAAAAAGGCTTGTAAATTTGGTGAGCCACAAGGAAGCAAAGGAAGGCCTTCAGCTTTATGAGTCCATAACAATCTTTATTGTCTCTGGAAGACACACACACACACACACACACACCTATGTGTGGGAAAGTGTATTCACAAACATGCATAACTACTTGTATTTCTATACATACATCAATCGTCATTTTAAAATATTAGTCTATTCTTCTTTCTGTTTGTAACTTCTCTTCAGCAGCAAAATTTGGCTTCTATTATTCACAATATATTTTAAGCATTTGCTCAATACTATAATTCAAAAAATAGTTTCAGAACAGTTAAAGCATGAGAATGTATGATTAACAAAGGACCTCAGATGCTGCTCTCGGACATCAATTATCTTTTTTAACTGAAGTCACACTTCCCACCGGCTATTCCTTGCTAATAACTGGACATGACAATGATATTAAAGTATAATTGTTCCTGGAAGACTAGGACTTCCACTAACAGTTGGCATTGGCTGGATCAATCCAGAACAGTTTTTCCAAACCTTTCATAGGAATACTGACATCTATTTTTTTTTTTTTCTCCTGCACTAGTATTAAGAAAACATTCGTCAAAAGGAAAACATAGCAATAAAAATTGTCCAATAAAACACACAGAGAAAAAGTTAGTAAAAAGCAAAAGAGTGCATCATTAAACTGTGGAACAACTAAATTGACCTAATATAGATGTAATTAGAGTAGCTAAAGAAGAAGATAAGAGTAATAGGAAAAATATTTTAAGAAAGCATGATGAAAATATTGAAAATTTGATGAGACATTAAACACATAGAACCAAAAAGATCAGCAAAACCAACAATCAAGAAATGTGAAGAAAGTTACAACAAAGCATGGGAAAAGCAGTCAGAGAAAAAAGCCACATTATGTACAGAGGAACATGAAGAGAATGACAGCATCTTTTACACTGGAAACAATGTAAGCTAGATAAAAGAAGAGTAAATCTCTAAAATGCTAAAAGAAATAAAAATCCATCAGCCTAGAATTTTATATCCAGTGAAAATAATCTTTAATGATAAGAAGAAATAGAGATATTGTCATATTTACAAAGTCTGAAAGAATCTATGACCAGCAGACTGGCCAACATTAATGTCAAAGGAAGACATGCAGACAAAAGAAAATTGTCACTAGTTGGGAATCTGAATCTATATACAGATATCAATAGCAATAGAAATAGTACGTGTAAATATATAAAATGTTTTCTTATTATTCATGTTTTCATAAAGGATAACTGACTTTTTTTTAAATTTTATTTTGATTTGGGTGAAGATTTACAGAGCAAATTCACTTTTCATACAACAGTTCACATATACTTTGTCTCATGTCATTGACCACAATTTACCACAATGCAACAGCTCCCCTCCCACTTCCTCCCCATAGTTACCTCTTCCCAGTGTC
>NW_006921720.1:202796-214395 GCF_000298275.1 Orycteropus afer afer
TCCCAATCTCTCCACAACCTCGCCAGCATTTGTTATTTTCTGTCTTGTTGAACTTTGCTACTAGTGCTGGAGCAAGATGGTATCTCATTGTTGTTTAGATTTGCATCTCTCTAATAGCTAATGATCGTGAGCATTTCTTCATATGTTTGTCAGATAATTAACTTTTTAAACAAAAATAATAACAAGAAAATTGAAAGTTTTATAAGAAGTATTTTAGTAAAATATATGATAATAATGGTGAAAAGACCAGGAGAGAAGAAATGGAAGCATGCACCACAAGATTTTCACACAAATGTGAAACGATATAAAATCACCTTAGGAAGGATTGTGGTGAGTTGAGATTTGCACTATGACTCTTAAATCAACCAATAAAATAACTAAAAGAAGAATATATTTACTAAGTCAGAAAATCACATAAAATGGAATCATTAGAAGCATACAATCAAAAAGAAGACAGAGAAAATGAGAAAATGTAGCAAAGTAAACACAGGGCAAGTGGAAATCAAATAGCAAGATGACATTAATAAATTGAAGCATTTAAATAATTAAACATAAAGGTTGATATTTATATATTGGAAAATTTAGATATGGACTTTAAATGGAAAGACACAAATAGGTTAAAAGCAGAAGAATGGTAAAAGAGATACCATAATAACTCAATTCTACAGATATTAAAAGGATAATAGTAGCATAGTGCTTATGGCACTTGACTGCTAACCAGAAGTCTGGCTGTTCACACCCACTAGCCACTCCTTGGAAGGGAGGTTGGGTGATCTACTTCTGTAGTGATACTACCTCAGAAACCCAAGGAGGGGTCTCTATGAGTCGGGGTCAACTCCACGGCACATAACAACAACAACAAAATAACAGGCCCATAAATTTAACCAGTGAGAAAGAGTGAAAAAATTCCTTAAAACACAAACTTTCATTGACCATTCCAGTGAACTTATACAATGAAAACTACAAAACAGTGTCATTTTAAAAGTAAATTAAAATTAAGCTGAAATTAAAGATGAGCTAATAAATAAATGGAGAAATACAATTTTTTCATAAATTGTAAGATCAATAATGTTCCAGTGTAATGGATCACTTTTACACGGACTTTTTCACCATGATCTTGTAACTCCAAATGGTTGGGTGGGACTACACAAACAAGGTGTTTGTGGCCACCAAGGGGATTGGATAGCTTCCCAATAATGCAAATAAGGTGCATAGTACCCTTGGGGGGGGTGGAACTATTATGTGAGAGTCAGTCAGTTTGTCACCCACTAGACTTAAAATGAGCCATCCAAATAGCAAGAAGAGCAAGACCTCACCACCACAAAGAAAGAAGAGTAGGAAGCAGAGTACCTCCTTTGGATCCAGGGTCCCTGCACTGAGAAGTTTGTAGACCCAGGAGACAGTAAGCTGTAACACCAGAGACAAGGCAAGATGGTGAGAAACCATGGCAAACACAGTAGAGAACTGGCAGCCCAGTATCAGGAGACTTGCAAGTGTTGGTGCAGTGAGCTTCCCAGACCACGGAGGAAGAATCATGAGCACCTTTCGTCAGGAGGCTCATTGGGAGAATGAGATGCCTCTGGCCACTTGGTAGAGGTAGGCTCCCCTGACTCACAGATCTAGAGAACTGAGTACCTTCCAACCAAAGCTTACTGGCAGAGTTATGTGCCTCTGGGCATTTATCGATAGAGCAAAACAGCTTTGTAACACTTGACCAAGCAGGATGGAGACCAGACTAGTAAAAAATGCCCAAGATCCCAAAGGGGCTAAGAGATCAAGGTTCAGAAGGCCAGGGAGAACCTGGCCTAGGGGCACAGCCAAGAAACTATCCTGACCAAAGAACTGTATCCTGAGTTGTTCCTGGTCCTGAATTGTAATCTGTTGCTTCCCTAGTAAATCCCATAATCATGAATATTATCTGAGAGTTCTGTGTAATCATTGCAACAAATTATGAAATTTAGCAAAGGAGGAGAGAGTGCCTTGGAAGGGATGCTGGTATAGGAATTGGTAAAAAGGTTGAGGAGATGAGGTATGCTTTGGGCTGTTGATGTTGGTGATGATTCTCTCTTCTCCCCCCATGAAGTAAGATGAAGAGGTATGACACTGCCACCACGCTACTTTTACAATTGTTAAGATATCAATTTCCCCAAAATGGATCTATGAACTCAACACATTCCCAATCAAAATGTTAGTACAATTTTTGGTAGAACTTAATAAGTGACTCTAAAATCTATATGGAAATACATAGGACCTAGTATAGCCAAAAACAACTTTGACAAGGAACAGTAAAATCAGAGGGCTATCAGTAATCACAACATTGTTCTATTATAAAGATAGGCAATAGAACAATTGAATAGAGAAGAGATTCCACAAATAGGCCCACACAACTTAGTTTTGATAAAAACGCAATGATAATTCAGTGGAGAAGTATAATCTTTTCAACAAATATGCTTAGACCAATTACATATTCATATCCATGAATGAATGAGAAAACAAACTTCAACCCATACCTCTTATCATATACTGAAGTGAACTCAAGATGGATCATAGAATTAAATGAGAAACCTATGAATCTTCTAGAATAAAACACAGAAAAAGCTACTTGTGAGATTGGATTAGGCAGTTTTCGTAGATATTGCACCAAAAGCACAGTACATGAAAGAACAAGTTAACAAGTTTGAATTCCTCAAAATTAAAAAATTTCAGCTCCTCAAAAAACATTGTTGTTGTTGTTGTTGTTGTTGTGTGCTGTCTAGTCAGACCTGACTCATAGTGACCCCTCCTTGGGTTTCCGAGGCAATATCACTACAGAAGTAGATTGCCTCATCTTCCTTCCGAGGAGTGACTGGTGGGTTTGAACCACCAGCTTTCTGGTTAGCAGTCAAGTGCCTTAGGCTCTATGCTACCAGAGCTCCCAAAAAAACATTATTAAGAGGATAATATAGCAAATCACAGATTCAGAGAAAATATTTCAAAATCATACATCTAATAAAAAATGTGTACAGAATATAAAAATAACCCTCAAAATTTAACTAGGAAAAAAAACTCTTTTTAAAATGGGGAAAATATTAGCAAAGATGAAAATATGCTCAATATCATTAGTCATTAAAGAAATGAAAGTCAACAAGTATTGGCAAGAGATTGAGCAACTATCAAAGTCACTTGTGGGATTGTAAAATATTACAACCACTTTGGAAACTAGTTTGGCAATTTCTAAAAAAGTTAAACATACATTTATCATATTATCTAGACATTCTACTCCTAGATATTTCCCAAGAGAAATGAACGTATATGTCCTTACAAACAACTGAGTGCAAATGTTTATTATAGTTTTCTGTAATAGCTAAACATGGAAAAATCCATTTGCCAAATGACAGATGAATGGATAAATAAATCATCATCTATATAATTGGATGTTATTCAGCAACAGAAAGAAATAAACTATAGATACATGCAATATAGATATTACCTTGAAATTATTATGCTAATGTGGTAGTTTAGCTGTGTGTCATTTTGACTAGGCGTGGTTTTGAGTGTCTGGGCAGCTAGATGTAGTTATTCCCCATGATGAGACTGGCAATCAACTCCATGGTGGAATCTATTGTGAGCAGTTGAGTAGCTGCCTTAGGAATGCCATCTGCTTATTGTATATAAGGAGAAGCCTTGAGAAAGGTCACTGAGCTTGGATCTTGCATTTGGCTGAGTCATCAGTGAGTAGCCTAACATGTTGTCTGTGATCCTAGGACTGTCTCAGGACATGAACTAGTGGCCTGCTGTGTTATTTGGTAATCTTGGGAATGTGCCACTTTTACTTCTCCACCTTGGGTTTGTCAGCTCAGCAGCCAGCAGCTGCCTCAATTAAAAGATGTCTCTGGCTCCAGTGGGCTGGGAGCGAGAGGCAGAGCTAAAGCCAAACATCAAGGGGTCTTCACCCAGTCTGTAGAGCTAGCTTTCTGAATTCAGACTTCTAGCCTCCAAAACTGTAAAAAAAAATAAATTTCTGTGTGTTAAAACCATCCATTTGTGGTATTTTCTGTTAGAGCAGCACTGTTGTTGTTTGTTGTTGTTTGCCATTGAGTCAGCCCATACTCATAGCGACCCCTCCTTGGGTTTCTGAGGCAGTATCACTACGGAAGTAGGATTGCTCAACCTTCCTTCCGAGGAGTGGCTGGTGAGTTTGAACCGCCAGCCTTCTGGTGAGCAGTCAAGTGCCTTAGGCACTATGCTACCAGAGCTCCTAATAGAGCAGCACTAGAGAACCAAAACAGGTCAGTGAAACAATCCAGACTTAAAAAAGAGTGCATGTTGTTCAGTTGGCTACAACTCATAGCAACCCGATGGAGAACAGAATGAAGCACTGCTCGGTCATGCACCATCCTCACAATCTTTGCTATATTTGAGCCCATCATTGCAGCCACCCTTTCAATCCATCTTGTTAAGGGTCTTCCCCATTTTCACTGACCTTCCACTTTACCAAGTATGATATACTTCTCCAGGTAATGGTCTCTTTTGACAATATGACTAAAGTAAGTGAAACAAACCCTGGTCTTTATCACCTCCAAGGAGCATTCCAGCTGCACTTCTTCCAGGACACATTTGTTCATTCTTCTGGCAGTTTATGTTACTTTCCTCCTCAAATATTTCCAGTATCCCTGAGGGGAATATTAATAGTTTGTAAAAGTAAGTGAGTGGAGGAGTTGTCTAGTGCTTTTAAGTATTTTTAATGAGAATAAATTTTTAGTTTCTTATTTCCTACCAGTTGTTGAGTTTTAACATCACTTTTTAATGTAGTATAATTGCACATCATAACGTTAAAGGCCATCATTTATTTTAAGGGTAAATGCTAAAATGGAGTAAGTCTGTGTCTGATAATGTAACTTTGAAATAACAGCATAATGTTACCATACGTGCATTGCCTACTATCCACTTTCAATTGAACTGAAAGAAAAGAGGATTGTTAAAGATATATTTTGATACATGAGACATTCCATGAAATTTTGTATTTTATTTTATACAATATTATACACTTGGCAGTTAAGGTATCCATATTCATACTCCACAGAGTAATTTTAAGACCCATAACACTGGTTTGTTCTGATTTTTGCTGCTATGAGTCTCAGGAGTGTTATTATCAAAAAGAGACAGGAAGCTGAGATATAGGGATTGGGTTAAAAACTAGGTATATGTAACATTGTGTATCTCTATATTAAAACTTCTTTTCATTATATGCAAATGTGTGTGTATTTTAAAGCAAAACTAAAACATTTTTAAATTAATCAAATGAAATTTTATTAAAATAAATTTACCATTGATGCAAAACTCAATTAATGAGTACAGAAAAAATAGTCTTTGAATTTTTTTTTAACCATTCTCTTTATTCTCTTTATTTCTGTTATGTAAAGAAATTTCTTCCAAACATGTAATTTTACAATGTTGATCACAAACTATTAGAATCTACATCTTTTTTCTCTCTGATTTAAAACTAAATTTTGATTGACTCAATACAGCTGACTAGGTTTATTAGAGTTTCCCATAAAGCAGTTTAAATGCCACAAAAGTAATGTGTTATTCTGAATACGACCACTGAACTTTGCAAAATCACACCTCAGACATTATCATAGAGTAAGGAACTGCTATGGGATTTCTGATTTAATGTGAATTTCAAAACAGACTATTTAAACCTCTCTGCATTTCACATGTTTAGTATTTTTAGGAAAGCAATAAAACAGAAAATAGGGCTTATTGATCATATTTTACATAGTATTTATGTATCCTAGGCACCATACAAAATGAGATCAATTATCAAAAATTGCACTGCTTTAACATATAGACTCTTGTCTAAAATTTCAATGCCTGACATAGCTACTTTTTTTTTTTTTTTAATTTTCTCAGGGAACATAACAGATGAAATACAAAAAAAAAATTTTCTCCTTTTAATTTATTGATCATGTGATATTATAAATTAACACTTATGATCAGTGACTACTCACTGGAACTCATTTTTCAGTTAAATTATATGGCAATAAAAATCTAGAAAGAAAGACACACTTAAGACACAAGGCATTTTAATTTTATAAGATTTGAATAAAATTAACTAAAATAATTAAACATTTCATTCTAGTATGGAATAAGGAGTTCTAGTGGCACAGTGGTTAAGATACTTAGCTGTTAACCAAAAGGTTGGTGGTTCAAACACACCAGCTGTTCCACTGGAGAAAGCAATCTTCTTCTGTGAAGATTTACAGCTTCTATGGAGCAGTTCTACTCTGTCTTACAGGGTTGCTATGAATCAGAATCCACTTGATGGCATTGGGTTTGTTTTTTTCTCAACTCACTGCCATCAAGTCAGCCCCTACTCAGAGCAACCCCTCCTTGGGTTTCCGATATGGTGTCACTAGGGAAGTAGATTGCCCAGTCTTCCTAGTCTGTAATATATATTCTTTCCCAAAAATTCTTTTTCATTAGTGTTTAACTAAAATATTCTGAACTCTTACTATTTGCAAAATAGCATGCTAGACATGTGGGAAATTTTGAATATTAATTTTTAATAATTCTCTCAGCTATGTCTTCAGCAAACTTGACTTTGCATAAATGAGTCTAAATTATCTCAGGTACAAATGAATTATTATTCACATATTTCTAAAGATGTTGGTATTGTCTAAAGTACATTAGTATATTAGTTATCAGTCTGGTTGCTGGTTTCAAAAACTCAAAAAAAATAATATAAATTTCAAAATGGGGGAATTCATTGATTCAGCAAATGGAAGGCATGGTTAGGTAAAGCCATACTGAGCCTCAAGTAGAATATAGGAATGCTTCCCAAACTCTTCTTTTTTCTTTTTAATTGATCTAAACTTTATAAACTTTATACTCTTTAAATTCAAAAAGGTTTTATTCTCTGAACAGGAAATAATTCTAACTTTATAAAACTTAGGACTTCATCTATCTTAAAGAAATTAATATGAATTTCTTTGTACCCATAATATAATTCTACAGCAGAATGCCCAAGTCCCCCGCTTGGTAAATTTTTTATTATAGGTAAGAATTTCCAGGACTGGTTAATTTGATTTTCAAATCCAAAGGGAGTTTGTCCTATGGATCTGGGGTTTCTGCATTGAGAACATCCTAGACTCAGAGGAATATTGATGCCAAGACACATGTAGATCTCCAAGAGACACTGGACCCACAGATGTTGAATGGAGACAGGACTTTCCCACAGAGCTGAATGAGAGAGAAGACCTTCCCCTAGAGCTGGCACTGAAATTTGAACTTCTAGCCTTCTAAACTGTGAGAGTATAAATTAAAGCCATACACTTGAGGTATTTTCATTATAGCATCACTAGGTAACTAAGACAGAATTCATTTACATCAATCTTGATCATATTAAAGAGAAAAGAAAATTTGCAATTGTATTTTTTCAACTTGCTAAAAATATAATGTTTCTAGGATTTTAAAATCTAGCATCAATTCCATGAATGAAATTTTGGAAGGAAGATGGGGCAATCTACTTCTGTAGTGATTCTGCCTCAGAAACCCAAGGAGGGATCGTTATGAGACGGGTCCCACTCGACGGCACATAACAACAACAACAAACCTACATTAAATTCAAGCCCCAGATTATCACCCAGAATAGTTTTTCTGTCCTACAACCAGAATAGATTTTTTCCTATCAATCAACATTTACCCAGTCATTAAAAAAAAAAAAAAACCAGTTATATTTAAATATTTTTACAAAGAAGTAATAGTAATTTTTAAAATAATTAGTATTCAAAGTACAGCTGATTCACCCTTAATAGATGAATATATTAGATATCAGTTTTTGAATATGCCTCTTAAAATATTCTTCAGTTTAACATAATATTTGACAGATTAATAAATTCATGCACAACCCCCAGTAAGTACAACTGCCTATAAACAGCTGACTAAGAGTAGTGATCTAACCTGTTCCAATGCAATATTGGGGTCAGATTCCTCCAGCACCTATAGGTCAGAAAGAAAGCTCTCAGCTAATTTGCTCACAGCTGGAAGGAAACCTTTTGAACTGCAAAGCAAATTCCTTGGCAGCATCCTCCAGTGGTTATGAATGGTAATTTTAACACTTCTTTTTAAATATTCTGATTGCCTTAGAAAGTATACAACCTGGAAAAGACAAGTATATCAAAATTCATGTAAATAATTAAATGCTAGGATCAGTGTTCTATAAAGCAGCAATTTATATAACTCCCTAGTGATTAAGCTTTAGGTTTGTGATCAGTGAAAATCAATGACTCTTTTATCTTCCAGTAAGTATTAATTTACATAGGAATTTACATAGCTAAATTGTAAAAATCTCCCTTTGATGTTGTTAACAAAATATTAGGACAAAATGTTGGTTTGTTATCTATTATACCCAGTTTTAACAGTTGGGGATTGCCTTGATTACATACAGGAAAGAAAGAAGATAAGAGAAGACAGGAAGGAAGGAAGGAGGGTAGGTAGGATAGATGGAGGGAGAGAAGGATGAATGTATAGTGGCTTAAACAAGGTAGTGTTTTTTCTTTTTTGCATAAAGGAATCCTGGAAGAAGACAGTCTAAGGAAGATGAAAGACTCCAATGGACTACCAATAACCAAGATATTTAGTTTTCTGCTGTACCACTAAAAATATTGTATTCATTCTTATGATCACATCATAATCCAATACAGTATCCACTGTAGCACCAGCCTTCTAAAGGAAATTTTGAAATAAAGAGGAAGGGATAAATGAAAGGTCTTTCAGTTTAGTTGGCTCCCTTTAAATAACTTTCAGATTGCACATGACACTTGTTCCTTCATCTCTGTTGTCAAATTGGCTAATCTAGAATAAGTTCTTCTCTTGTAGAACTTGGTTGAAATCAGCAAGATATTTCCCACAGACATACAAGAGGCTGATAACAGAAAAGGAGACAGGTGGTGAGTGTTTAAGTGGTGTCAACTGGTGAATAGAGGAGCACAGCAGAGTACCCTGCTTGCATAGATAACATGCAAACAAAACAATGAAAATGACAATCATGGGCAAATCACTCCAACATACAATCACCAATTAAATATAAACCCAAAACATCACAATGCCTTGGAGACAACAGAGTATCACAGTCCACACAAAGAAACAAGATAAAGCAGGAGAAACAAGGTACCAGGATACAGACCCAAAACACATCCCTAAGAAAGATGCTGCATTGGAACTCCCTGATAAAAAATTCAAAAGAATTATATTTAGGTAAATCTTCAAAGGATTGAGAGACAGATCAAGGAAAACACAGACAAAATCCAGGAAGAATTTCAGAAGAAAATACAAGAACAAAATGGCGAAATAAATGAAAAATTAGAAATGATTCAAAATCTACAGACAGAAATCCAGAAGTTTAATGCTAAATTCTCAGAAATACATAACACATTGAAAAGGCAAAGGAGTAGAATTGATGCAATGGAAGATAGAATCAATGATATTGAAGACAAATACCTGAATACTTCTTTGGAAAGGGATCAATCAGAAAAAAAAGATCAAAACAAAATGAAGAAAGTCTAAGATTCATGTGGGATACTATCAAAAGGAATAACCTACATGTCATTGGAATTCCAGAACAGAAAGAGAAAAATAAAACTACTGAGAAAATTGTCCAAGATTTGTTAGAAGAAAACTTCCCTGATATGATGAAAGATGAGAATATGTCCATGCAGGAAGTCCAACAAACCCCAAACAGGATAGGCCCCAAAAGAAAATCACCAAGACATATTATCATCAAAACCAAAGACAAAGAAATAATCATGAGAGTGGCATGGGAAAAATGAAAAGTTACCTACATGGGGCAACAAATAAGACTAAGCTTGTATTTCTCAGCAGAAACCATGCAGGCAAGAAGACAAAGGGATAGTATATAAAAAACCCTGAAAGAGAAGAATTTTCAACCAAGAATTATGTACCCAGCAAAATTGTCCTTCAAATATGGTGGTGAAATTAGGACATTTCCAATAAGCAGAAATTAAGGGAATTTGTTAAAACCAGATCAACCTTACAAGAGATCATAAAGGAAGCCCTTTGGACAGAGAAGCAGCAACAATCAACAACAACTGACCATTAACACACATGATATAACCCAGAAACTAGCCCAGCTATTGAAGTATCCAAAGTAAATAAGCCTACAAGATTGTAAACAGGTAACCAGAGACATCAATTGACAAATGAGGACAACTACAAACCAAAAAAGAGGGGAAAAAACTGTGTCATTACAGAACTTCTAGATGGTAGGGTTGTCAAGACAACTACAAGATAGAATGGACTGTTCCATATTTGGGAAGAAAAATATAAATCACAGGACAACCTCAAAGAAAAATGATAAACCTTCACATCAAAATAAAAAAGAGGACCAGCACAAATGTTGAGCAAATACTAATAGCAACAAAAGAAGTGATAAAATGATTCATAAACAAAATGAGCTCAGCATAGAAAATTATATAGAACAAAGAAATAAACACCATGAAAAAGCACATAACAAAAGTGACAGCAACAAATTCATATTTGCTGATAATTACATATCTGGCAAGGGACTTATCTCTAAGATTTATAGAAAACTCTAACACCTCAACACCAAAAGAATTAACAATCCAATTGAAAAATGGGCAGAAGACATGAATAGACACTTCACCAAGGAAGATATTCAGATGGCCAGCTAATACATGAAGAGACTCTCACAATCATTGGCCATCAGAGAGACGTAAATCAAAACAACAATGAGATGCCATCTCACCCCAGCACTGATGGCAATGTTCAACAAGGCAGAAAATAACAAATGCTGGTGGGGATGTGGAAACATTGGGACTCTCATACACTGCTAGTGAGACTGTGAAGTGATACAACCACTGTGGAAAGCAATATGGCAATTCCTTAAAAAGCTGATATTGGAGATACCATTTGACCCAGCAATGCCATTAATAGGTATATATCCTAGAGAAGTGAGACCAGGCCAGGAACAGATACATGCACACTCATATTCTTCGCAGCACTCTTTACAATAGCAAAAGATGGAAACAACCTACGTGCCCATCAGCGGAAGAGTGAATGACCAAACTATGGTACATACACATAATGGAATGCTATGTAGCACTAAAGAATAATGTAGAGTCTGCAAAACACCACATAATAAGAATAAACTTGGAGGACATTATGCTGAGTGAAATAAGTCAATTGCAGAAGGCAAATATAGTATTAGTTCATTGTTGTGGAGGGTCAAGGAAAAGTTTATATATGGAGGGAAAATTTCTTTGCTGGTTTCCAGAGGTGGGAGGGGAGAGGAGGGAACACTGCAAAAAAACAAAAAAAAAGCATTGACCTATGTCACTTTAGTTTTGTGTATTTCACTGTACATAAATTATATTTCAATAAATTGCATTAAAAAAGAAAAAAGAAGTGGCCAGTGAAAACCTTAAAAATAGCATATGAATATCAGTGAAACACTGTCTGATATATGGCTGGAAAACTTTATGAATAGCCCTGAAACATTGTCTGATAGAGTGCCAGAAGATAAGCCTCTCAGGTTGAAAGGCACTCACAATAAGACTATGAACAGCTGCCTCCTCAAAAA